>NW_026644618.1:359995-719990 GCF_030020395.1 Manis pentadactyla
TCTTGCTAGTATGCCTCTGCTCTGTTTACTCTTTGACTCGGCGACAGAGGAAGAACACACAAAAATGAGTGATAATGTTCTGAGCCACACTTAACTATGCAACGCATTCCATGCCCCAGTGACTGGGATGTGGAAGTAGCTGCGTTTTATGACTGTCCATGCTCACCGTGAGGTCTGCATGTTGAGCATTTAATGGATGACAACCCAGGAGGAGGCAAGTCCTCCGGAAGGAGACCAGGTTGGCTTATGTGGCCCCTTCCCTCTCCTCTACCACTGCTCTGAGCTCACTGGAGGCTAGGGAATACCTGCTGTGACGTATGAAATCACTCATCATTTTATTTTTAAACATGTTTAATTCTGTATGTGTGTGCCTTATGTAACTTAAGACTTTGGCTGATCATCCTCACACATTCCCACTTCCCCACGAGTTTAGGGATTTCGCATCCAGGTCCTCGAGTCTTGATGAACGACAGAAGGAAGTACTTCTGCCTGCTGTGTGATTATTGAAAATTTAAGCTTACTTAGAATTTATGAAGTAGCTTAGTAATATCAAAAAAGGTCCTCCTTAATGACTGCCTGGCCTGACTCTAACCTAAACTGCTAACATGTCAAACCACGTTGAGTTACAACTGTGCCCACTTCTCGCTGACCCTAGAGTCTGCAGGGTCTCCACCAGACTTAATACATGCAGAAATCCTAACCTGTGGAGACCACGTTCTAGTTCGAGGGGAGGAAAGAGGCAATGAAAATCTGTAAGTTTTCCGGTAGCTTAGCCAGTAACAAACACTATGAAGAATAAAAAGCAGGATATGGAGGAATGAGATTATAGGCATAGAGAAGCAGGACTTTCAAAATAAACCGGGGACAGGGTAAATCTCATCAGGGAGGTGGGACTTGAACAGAGTAGTAGGAGGTAACAGAACCAGGTATCTGAGGGAAAAGCATTCCATACAATGGGATAAATTACTGAAAAAGCCAAGAGTAAGGATGCTTGTGGTCTTCAGGGAGCAGTCAGTCAACAAATGTGGCTGGAATACTGTCAGTAAGTAGGGCAAAGAGGACCGGGGACAGAGATATGGGTTGAAGTCATCGCACCAATATTAACTAATTTTGTAGTTGAACGCTGTTGACTCGATGTGCAAATGTCTCGGTGAACCCTGTGCAGTCTGTCTCTAGGGCCTAGTTACCTTGCAGGCTTTTGGAAACATAAGTAGTGAAATGACATATAAGCCATCGTGTGAACTGTTCTGTGCATAAGGATAGATGGGTAGACAAAAAGTTGATGATAGATAGGACAGACAGACAGATAGATGGATGACAGATTAGATAGGATAGATGATAGGTATAGATAGATAGAATAGATAGATGATAGATAGATAGATAGATAGATAGATAGATAGATAGATAGATAGGTAGATTGATAGCCATGTTACATAGCCATGTTGTTAACTGTAAGTTTGGGGGCACTGATGGAAGGAGCGAGTACGTCAGAGAGTAATGATGTGCCAATGACTCTGGGTGCTGAACCCTCCCACATGGGACACTGCTGATGTGCCGAATTTCTTGGCAGTTGCACCTCACAATCTGAAAAATATGCCTTTTGCTAGCAAATCCACGTGCTGCTGTAAATCTAAGCTCTGCCTCCCCCTACCTTCTTTAAAATCTCACTGCCTGTCTACTTAAGTGTGAAATCCCGAGCCTCCATTTCAATAGACTGGGGAAATCTCGCCCTGGTATTTGCGTTGAAATAAGATACCGGGCACTTTATTTCCTCTCTTTACCTGCTTATTTCAGCTAGAATTTATCTTACACTCTTCTGTACATAAGGATAGATGCGTAGACAAAAAGATGACAACAGGTAGATGAAAGATAGATGACAGTTGATAGATGATAGATAACAAATAGATAGATTAGATAGATGATATTCAGAGATTAGACGAATAGATTGACAGAGATGAAAGATAGATAAGATATATACAGATGACAGATGATAGACTCGATGGGATAGATGATATAGGTAGGTTAGATTAGACAGTTAGATGATAGATAGATACAGAGTTGTGAACTGAATTTTTGGGCCCTCACCTCACCATATTCCCCTCCTCCTAACCCATTGTTGCCACCACACACACACACACACACACACACACTCACACAATTTCATATTTGAACTGAGTCAGGGTTGAAGCCCAAAACAACTCTGTAATCGTATTGGGAGGTGGGGCATTTGGAGGTAATTAGGTTTGGAAGATATCATGAGGGTGTGGGTGGAGCTACCATTATGCAAACAGTGCTGTTAAGTGGAACAGAGGACAGAGCTTTCTCCCTCGACCCTGTGAGGACACAGCAGGGATGCGGCAGTATGCAAGCCAGAAGAAGGGACCTCACAAGGAACTGAACCTGCCTTCGTCTTGGACTTCTACCCTCAGAATTGCGAGAAATCAGTGTCTGTATTAAGCCCCCACTCAATGACACCCTGGTTATCAGCTTGAGTAGACTAACATAGATATGTAGGTAAACAGAGACGCACATAGACAATATATGGAAAGAGCCTATGCATTGATATCTGTGCTTAGGTGTCTGCATAGGTATCTGTGTCCAACCACGTCTGCACTTTGAAGTCTGCTCCCGATGGGGGGATCACCAGGAGCACAATTTATGCACGTTTCTTTTTTAAATTGTGGGCTGCAGTTTCCGATAACTGGGGTCTCTGTTAACTCTCAGCCGTGTTTGTGTGTCTGTGCGTGTGCATGTGCGTGTGTACACCACTGCCCCAATCGGTCTACAATCACAGGAGACACAAAGTAACAAAGGAATGCAGGATACGGCAAACATCTTGCAAACTATGACCAGAAAGAGTAAAATTTTCCACTAGACTCTGGGGATATCTTTGCCAAGTGTTTCTATGCAATTTTAGAAAGATCTTGCTGGAAATGTTGCTGGGACCACTCTGAACCATCAAGTTAGTTATGGTAATAAACCAGGATAGGAGAGCAGCAAAGAGTGCCTTCGGTGTGTCCCCTATGTATCATGCCAAGGTGTACAGGATTTAATTCTACTACACCACTTCATCTCACCATGGCTGACGTGGGTTGACCTTATGCACCACCTTTATCCGTGATTAAAAAGTAATTTCAGAATCACCTCCCTCAACAGAAAATAAATAAGTGCGGGAACATAAACATTCAAAAATTCCTGCCACCATCACCCAACTCTTTATGCTCAGTGCCTTTTCATACGAATGGAAACATAGCTCTCAAAGCTACTATTCCATTTCAGATAGACCTCACTCACATCTAAATGCCTAAATGCACTGAAACTCCACCTCCACCTTGACAGCAGAGGGGAGCAGTTTCCCCACAAGCTAGCTGGCCTGCCACCATAGCAAGGCCATGGGCCACCAGCTCACAGGAGACCCGCATGTCACCAAAAGGCAGTTCCCTTAATCAGGGACTACACGCATGCTCTCTGGAGATTGGCCACCAAGCAGGGCCGCGGAGGTGACATTGGTGCACAGGGAAAAAATCCTACTACTGTTCATGCACCTGCCAAAGAACCCGCATGCCAGCCAGGGTGCTCCCTGCATGGGCCATCGGATATGCCCCGCAGCTCACGCAGGCACAACAGCAGGAAAGGCCCAGGGGCAGAGCAGACGGAGGGTGCTGTCCAGCACAGGTTAAAGAGCCCAGCCTGCCAACCACACCATGAACACCCAGCAGACTCTTGCAACCTACGCAGGAGAAGTTCCCACCCAAGGCCACTCCTCTCAAGACACAAACACACAGCTAACTCACTTAAACAAACACAAAAAATTGAGACTGAGAAGGACACAAAGGAATCAAAGTGCACCTAGTGACAGAACGCTGACAAAAGTGAGAAAACATTTACATAGACAGATGATTGATACTAGACTGGATTGATATACATACATATAGATGATAGATTAATTAGATAGATACACAGATGATAGTAGATAGATGATAGATCATAGAGAGATGACAGATAGATAGATAGGTAGATAGATTACATAGATAGAAAAAGAGATAGGTATTTAGGTACATGGGAAAGCATCATACTAATCAAAGCTATGTTTCTCTCAAGACCATCTACGTGCTCCCTTAAAGGAGACCCAATTGAGATCCTAAGACACAGACAAACTACAAGCCGAAGGGGCAGAGACAGGTACCCTACACAAGTGAAAAAGAGAAACAAACAAACACACAAACGGATTATGTTTGAGTCCCCAGAGACAGTCAGTAGAAAATAGCCCTATCTGGCCACCGTGAATTCTTTTTATTTGGTATCACCACTGCCTAGCCATAGATTTACTGGTGCAGCAACGTCCTTCTCATTTTCTCTCACCTCAACAACTGAATTGCTGTAATAATATGCGTCTGGCCTTTTGAAATCAGTGGGTTTTATGATGTTCACGAATGTAAAGATGTAATAACCATATAAAGAGGGAAGTTTGGACACACAAATAAACACGCCACTCCACAACACACCCTTTGCTCCCAACAGCTCCTGTCTAGAAATTGGTGTTCCTTTTTATTTCTCTCTCCTCCTATCAGCGGTGATCAAGCCTATGTACCTCAAACATGATGGTGAGCGAAACACCAAGTACACTTTTCTGTCTACAACAAACCCAGAGGAAGGATACTTGTGGTCTTCAGGGAGCACTTAGTCCATGAATGTGGCTAAATACAGTGAGCAAGCGAGAAGGAGGTAAAAGAGGACACAGGACAGAGATACAGGTTCAAGTCCCTGCACCACCATTTCTGGGTTTTGTAGGCAGACGCGGCTGACTCGACCTGCAAAAGTCACAGTGAACCCAGTGCTCTCCCTACAGCCTAGGTACCCTGCAAGATTTTTGGAAGCATAATGTAGGCAAGTGACATAGGCTATGTTGATAACTCTTCTGTACAGAAGGATAGATGGGCAGACAAAAAGATGATTGATTCAGAGATAGATAGATAGATAGATAGATAGATAGATAGATAGATAGATAGATAGATGATAGATGATAGGTAGATAGACAGACAGACAGATAGATATAGGTACATATCTATTAACACAAATCTTTTTCTCATAACCAGGAGAGCAATGGTGAAAGCACGTAGCGAAAGTACAAACAAAAAAGAAGAATTAAATCCAGTTTAAATAGTGCAGTAAGCAGCCATAAGAAGAAAACAAATCCTACCATTTGCAATGATGTGGATGGAGCTAGAGGGTATTATGCTCAGTGAAATAGGCCAGGCGGAGAAAGACAAGTACCAAATGATTTCACTCATGTGTGGAGTATAACAACAAAGAAACACTGAAATACAACAACAGCAGCAGAATCACAGAACCCAAGAGTGGAATAACAGTTTCCAAAGGGAAGGGAACTGGGCAGGGTGGGTGGCAAGGGAGTGATAAGGGTGAGGAGAAAGAAAGGGGGCATTAGGATTTGCATGTATAGTGCGTGGGGGTTGCATGGGGAGGGCTGTAAAACACAGAGAAGACAAGTAGTGATTCTACAGCATCTTACTCCACGCTGATGGAGAGCGACCCTAACGGGGTGTGTGGGGGGGGACATGGTGAAGTGGTCTAGAGCATCCAACTACGCTGATGGACAGCGACTGTAACGGGGTTAATGGGGGGGACTTGGTGTACTTGGTGATGATAATATTCTTCATGTGATTGTAGGTCAATGATAACAAAAAAAAATTTTATGTGCAAGAAGGACACAGCTCTCAATTGTCAGAATAAAAGGACAGGCTCTGAGTGCTCCAATCAAAAGACACACAGTTAAAAGAAGGGATGAAACTTAAGACCACCTACGTGCTCCCTTACAGGAGATTCACTTGAGATCCAAGGAGGAAGACAAACTACAAGTTGATGGGGTGGGGACCGGTACCGTAGGCAAGTGCAACTGAAAAAATAAAAGAAAAAAGATGTCCTGATGGTATTAAAGATGGCGGCTCACGTGAGAGGGGAGGTGGAAACCTCCTCCAAAAACCAAAACCACTTACATACGTACTATATGGAAATAGAACAACTACACCAAATCCTGGAAGAGCAGCAGGGAAGAACGCTGCTGCGGCAGGCTGTCACCTCAAGGAGAAGTGTGATGTACTACCCAGGAGATGTGCTGTGGGAGCACGAACCTACCATACATGTGGTGCGCTCTGGAGGATCGTTGGGGTTGGAAAGCAAAGACAGGCGGAAGACCTCGAGAGACTTGAGATTCCAGCCACTGGTGGGACAACACAGGGATCCACATCCGGCCACTGTGGGACAAAAGAAAGGCGGACAGACTGATAGACTACCTAACAGTGAGAGAACAGCTAAAGGGACAAGGCTTCCTCAGGGCTTGTTGCTCAGGAGAAAGGGCAGGTGCGCCAAACTGCCTGGGTGCACTCTGGCCAGCAGGCGGAGGAGCTGTCAGGAGCCCCGGGTGCTCCGTCCCCCTCGCTGGCCTCGCAGCTCTGAGGACAATTACCGTGCAGTGACTGATGCACAGCCTGCCTTCCAGCTGTCACAGGCCTGCAAAACAGCCGACCCCACCTACGGCAGCTTCTCCCTGCGAGCTCCGCAAACTGGCCCTGGCAGTGGAGACGGGCACTGCGGCCGGGTTGCAGGAAAGACCTCTTTCCTCCCGGTGGGTGACTACAACGGCACCGCACCCATGGGACCCCTGCTGTCCCCACAAGTGCTGAGCATCTCCAGAGAGTAAAGCTTCTGGGAGCTAAAGGGCGCCACCTACAAATATGAATCTTCAAAGGAACCTGGTAACTGGACTCAAATCAATCTTCCTGAGAAAGAGATCTCAAAATAAACATCACGAGCATTCTCAGTGAGCTACAGAAAATAAAACTGTCCCTGTCTCTCGAGCGCAATTCTCTCTTTCTCTCTTTCTCTCTCTCTCTCTCTCTCTGTCTGTCTGTCTCTCTCTCTCTCTCTCTCTCCCTGGAGCTCTTCTGAGGCCCTGTTCCAAGAGGGGTACTGCGACAGACCAGCAGGAATGGCACAGCTCTTGGGCCACCCCTGCCGGTGCCAGGACACTCCCACACGGGCTCTGACTGAACTGCAAACGGGGTAAGCCACACGTCTAACTCCGCAGGACAGACAACAGTGTCTCATGCTGGCCTTCACATCAATGGCTAGAGGTTACATGGGTCCACCGATACCAGGTGACCTCAAAACCCCGAGCGTCATCTCCTTGGCATTCTCTTTTCCCTATGACACTTGAAAGCAGGACATGGAATGTTACAATCTACCAGTCCTCACACCACCTCACCTCTCAGTTTTACGCTAGATATTCCTGCATCACAGCTTCTGCTCTTCATTCCAGTTTTCTCAGGTATTTTCTAATCTGGAAAAAAAAATTAGTCATATTTGAAATGAAGTTGTAGGGGTTTAGTAAGATTCTGTTTGACCACCATCAGTAGAGTGAAAAGACGTCCTTCAGTATGGGAGAATATATTCACTGATGACATATTTGATAAGGCATTGCCTTCCAAAGCATGTATCAAGAGCTCACGAACCTCAACACACAAAAAGCAAATGAATCAAATTCCAAAATGGGCAGAGGATCTGAACAGACACTTCACCACAGAAGCAATTTCAGGTGGCAGACAGGCACATGAAAAGATGCTACACATCGCTAACGATCAGAGAAATGCACATTAAAACGACAATGGGGTAACACCTCACACCAGTTAGGATGGCCACCAAACAAAACACAGAAAACAACAGCTGTTGGCAAGGGTGTGGAGAAAGGGGAACCCTCCTACACTGCTGGTGGGAATGTCAGTCTGCTCAACCATTGTGGAAAGCAGTTTGGAGGTTTCCCCAAAAAACCAAAGAACAGAAATACCATTTGACCCAGGAATTCCTCTCCTAGGAATTTACCCTAAGAGTGCAGGAGCCCAGTTTGAAAGAGACAGATGCACCCCTATGTTGATCACAGCACTTTTTAAAATACCCAAGAAATGGAAGCAACCTAAGTGTCCATCAGGAGATGAATGGATAAAGAAGAGGTGGTACATATACACTATGGAATATCATTCAGCCATAAGAAGATAACAAATCCTACCACCATTAGCAACAATGTGGACATTGCTATTGGGTGTTATGCTCAGTGAAATAAGCCAGGTGGAGAAAGACAAGTATCCAAGGATTTCACTCCTCTGTGAGGTATGAGACCAAAGCAAAAATGGGAAAAATAAAACAGCAGCAGACACAGAAAACAAGAATGGACTAACAGTTACCAAATGGAAAGGGACCTGGGAGGATGGGTGGGAAGGGAGTGATAAGGGGGTAAAAGGGGCATTACGATCCGCACACATAATGTAGGGGGTAGGGGGTCATGGGGACTGCAGTATAACACACAGAAGACATGTAGTGATTCTATAGTGTCTTACTGCATTGATGGACAGCGAATGTAATATGCTGTGGGGAGCGGACTTGATAAAGGGGGGAGGCTAGAGGAGGGGGAGTCTAGTAACCATAACGTTGCTCATGTAATTGTACATTAGTGACACCTTAAAAATAAATAAATAAAAGTGATTCTGTTTGAGTGACCAGAGACAGTCAGTAGAAAGTAGCCCCTCCCGCCACCGTGGCTTCTTTCTGTTCAGTTTTGGCAGTGCCCAGTCATAGATTAGTGGTATAGCGAGGACCTTCTCATTTTATCTCACTTCAACAACTGAATTGCTGTAATAATATGCGTCTGGGCTTTTGAAGTCAGTGGATTTTATGATATTTACGAATGTGAAGAAGCAATAAACAGGTACTGAGGGAAGTTTGGATGCTCAACCGAGCACGACACTCAACAATGCACTCTTTTCTTCCAACTGCTCCCGTCTAGAACTCGGTGTTCCTATTTACCTGTCCCTCCTCCTATCAGCCGTGAGGCCGATGTCCCTCAAACATGGTGGTGAGCAAAGCACCAAGTTTACTCTTCTGTTTACAAAAGGCCTGTGGTACAGGTACTCTCAGAGGAAAAGCAGTAGCAGTGTGAGAAAACCCAAAGACGTAGACATAGAAGATGGTACAGAACAATGAAAACTGACACAAGGGACTCCTGAGACTCATACTCAATTCCTTCAGAGACACGAAAGAAGCCGCCTCTATACAACAAAACTACACCACTATGGAGAAAGCACAGGCAGAGAACAAGAAGAGATCTGGAATCTGAACCCAGTGTGCCAGAGAGAGGAGTCATCACAGCAGCAGCAGCAGCAGCAGCTGGGGCCTGCCCCACACGCTCTGCGCTCATCGCTGTTAAAGATAAGGTCATGGGCTCGGCTCACTGGGCCTCTCCCTAGGCACTCAGTGGCATAGACACCGGTGACTGTGGGGTCTTCGGTGGCATCTCGCCTGCATTTATGTTCCACATGGATTGGAACATAACGAACGGTTGGCGGAATAGCGAGCTGGACCAGGTAAAACTGAACGGGCAGCTGAGCTGTGAAGCCGAGTCCAGTCATTCACTGTCACAACTGTTCAACAGATCCCATGACCCGAGAAGTGATGTGCACGAGCTGACACACTCACATTTGATAAGGTAGTTTCTCACCAAGTACAGAGAAGGGAGAGGACGGCATGCCTAAGTGAGAGTGCATGGGATGCCTCCAAGAGGAGGTGAGTTTAGAGGTGGGTCTTCAACGATCCATGTTCTTCTGCTGGGGTGAAATGTCTTAAAAACCAGAGTCAAGAGGTAGGAACACCCAGAGGAAATAATTCAGAGACGAAAAGGCACGAGACAGGATCTTTTCAAAGAACAGGGAGCTTGGCTGATCGGGATGGAGATGTAGACAAAGTGAAGGCCGGACCGTGAGTTGGGGCTGGAGAATTTCACATTTTATTCTGTAACAATGTCAGTGCTTCCACAGTGAAGCAGTGAAGAAGCAGGGCCTAGGTCCACCAGGAAAGACCTGAGAAACTAGAAGGAGGGTTGCTGACACGGAACACGAGCTTCACAGGTTATAACATAAAGGATGAACAGTCAGGATCGGGAATGGACAGGCTGATTGCTGAGAGGAGGCGAGGTTGCCAGCAAGCATCCAGCTTGGCTGATGGGCAAGAACGGCGACGCCATCGAGACCAAGAGTCTAAAGGAGAAGCATTTTAAAAATAAAAAGTGTTTCCCAGTTTACTGTGTTGTGTTATTCTCATTTGAGACACAGGCCCCCAAAACTAGATCAGAGAGAAAATCTGGGCGGTGGAGCCCAGTCAGAATGCGGGATGTGGCTATGCTGAGACACAGTGGTCCCCGACCTGCACTTTCTGTGAGAATCAAAGAAAGAACCTGCCCGCTAGCTAGAAAGGCAAGTCATGGGGTCTGCACCCCCCTGAGAAGTCAGCAGCCTGGCTTGTCATGGCCGAGAAGGCATGCCTGGCTCCAGGTGTCCCAGAGAAGCTGGGAAGGCCCGGGAAAGGGAGGGCTGTGTCCCGGACAGCCTCTGGGTGGCTCCGGGCCGGGCTGTGTGCTGGTCCTGGCCTCCGGGATCACAGGGTGGCGGGGGGGGCAGGCACTTGACGCCCGCCGCACCCCGGGTGACGAGCCCATGCAGAGCCCGCACCCAGGCAGGCAGAGCTGTGGCAGATGCGTGCACTGCAGCATTCGACAGACCGCATGGTGGCCTCGTTGGTCTGAACACCTGCACGGCCCTCTTTGGGCAGTCCCGAGGGCTAGGGATTCTACTATGTTTGGCCTTGGGGCCTCGCTGTGGCCTTGGCCTAGGGTCTCCTCTTTGCGGGGCTGGTGTGCTTAAGGCAATGGGGGCGTGGTGATGCGGCCCCTGGGTGATGTCACAGCGGACCAGGCCACTTTGTGATGCGTCCCCTGGCTGACATACATACAAGGCTCGCCCTAGCTGGGCAGCTCAGTGAGTGCTTGGCCTGAGAAAGAGTTAGTGGCACAGGAGACCCTCTCCCTAGCTTCAGACCCTTTCCTCGGATCGTTTGCCGCACACCACAACCCATTTTTCTTTGTGGACTCTTTCCTCCTTCTTGAGGTTCATTCCCCACACCGCCCGCTGCCTCCACAGCAGCACCTTCTTCGCCCGCCTGTCCTTCCCATCCCCGGGGCGCTGCCCCTTACCCCTCCTGCCAGGGAGCACCCTGCACCTGCCCGCTGCCTTGGTCACAGGCTGTTCCACTGGAATCCTGTGCATTTAGCGGCTGGCTTTTCCCAATTTTCACAGCAGAGTTCCCACTTCAACAGGGAGCAGTCCTGGGCCTCTGGACCATCCTAGGCTCCCAGAAGATGGCTGGAGAGAGACCACCTAGACGAGCTCCTCCTCTTCAGTGCACATGGGCACCACTACCAGCCCGCCTCGAGGTGTCCTGCCTCTGCAAAAGCACCATCTAGAGTCAGAAAACAGAAAAGGCCTTGGGCAGCACAAACGCCGGCCCGATGGCTGTCTCTGACGCTCAGGACGAACTGATGGACACGACATCACCATCGCTGGCCATCATCTTCGGGTCCGAACCAGCCCCGCAGGAGGACGTGGGCAGCACCACCGCAGGCCTCCTTTGCACCCCAGACAACCACCACATGGGCAGTCATCATCTGGTCTCAACTGGACCCATACGATGCTGTGGGAGGCACAGACGACGGCCTCGCCCTACCCTTAAGTGAGCCTCGGACCCGATGGGCACGCCAACGCCCTCAGGAAAGACACCTACAATGGCCTCCCGGCCCCAGACTAGGCACAGTCCAGCACAAACGCTGGCACAACAGCTGACGCTGACGCTCAAGATGACCCGATGGGGCACGACACCCCCTCTATGGCCGTCAACTTCCGGTCGCCCCCAGCCCCACACGAGGCTGTGGGCAGCAGCACCACCGACTTCCTAAGGACCTCAGACAACCACCGCACGGGAAGTCATCCTCCGGACTCCCCTGGACCCTCACGATGCCATGGGAGGCACAGATGACCGCCTCGGACCTACACGCATTTCGGACTAGGACCCGATGGGCACGCCACCGCCATTGGGAAAGGCACCTACTTGTTCCCCTGTGCCCCAGACGACGCAGTAGGTGGCACAAGCGCCGGCCCGAAGGCTCACTCTGACTCTCAAGACGAGCCAATGGACATGACGCCACTGCCGATAGCCGTCATCTTCCGGTCCCCACCGGGCCCCACACCAGGACGTGGGCATCAACACCAATGGCCTCCTGTGCACCTCAGACACCCACTGCACAGGCGGTCATCGTCCAGTCTCCCATGGACCCACACGGTGCCGTGGGAGGCCAGACGAAGGCCTCGGCCCTAACCCCAAGTCAGACGATGAATGCATGGGCACGCCACCACCCTCGGGAAAGGCACGTACAACTGACCACCCAGACCCAGACAAGGTTATGGGCAGTAAAAGCGCCGGCCTTAAGGCCGATGCTGACACTTAAGATGAACTAGTGGACACAACGCCACACTGGCTGGCCATGATCTTCAGGTCGCTCCCGGCCCCACAAGAGGCCATGGGCAGCACCATCGCTGGCCCGAAGGCTGACAATGACGCTCGAGAAGAGCTGATGGACACAACACAAACCTCGATGGCCGTCATCTTCCAGTCCCCACCAGCCTCACACGAGGCCGTAGGTGGCACCACCGCCAGCCTCCTGCACACCTCAGACACCCACCTCATGGGCACTCATCCTCCGGTCAGCCCTGGACCCATACAATGCCATGGGAGGCTCAGCTGACGGCCTCGGCCCTACCCCTAACTCAGACTCCGACCCGGTGGACATGCCACAGCCCTTGCAATCGGCACCTACAGGACTCTCCCGGCTCCAGACAAAGCCTATGACCTCCTGCACATTTAACAAAATCTTTCCCACAATATGTGTGTATATTATATATTCACACTAAACCCTGCTCTTGCTAGTATGCCTCTGCTATGTTTACTCTTTGACTCGGCAACTGAGAAAGAACACACAGACATGAGTGATAATGTTCTCTGCCACATTTAACGATGCAGTGTGTACCGTGCATGCCCCAGTGACTGAGATGTGGCAGTAGCCGCGTTTATGACTGTCCGTGCTCACCTCGAGGTCTGCGAGATGAGCGTTTAATGGATGACAACCCAGGGGGAGGCATGTCCAGAGGAAGGAGACCGGGTTGGCATATGTGGCTCCTTCCCTCTCCTCTCCCACTGCTCTGAGCTCACTGGAAGCTAGCGAATCCCTGCTGTGACACAGGAAACCACTCTTATCATTTTGGATTTTAAACATGTTTTATTCTGTATGTGTGGGAATTGTGTAACTTAAGATATTGGCCAATCATCGTCACACATTCCCACTTCCCCACGAGAGAACGGATTTGGCATCTAGGTCATTGAGGCTGGAAGAATGAGAGAAGGATGTGCTTCTGCCTGCTCTGTTATTATTGATAATTTATGCTTACTTAGAATATGTCAAGTAGCTTAGTAATATCAGAAAAGGTCCTCCTTAATGACTGCCTGGCCTGACTCTAACCTAAACTGCTAACATGTCAAACCACGTTGAGTTACAACTGTGCCCATTTCTCGCTGACCCTAGAGACTGCAGGGTCTCCACCGGACTTAATACATGCAAAATTCCTAACTGTGGTTACCACGTTATAGTTGGAGGGGAGGAAAGATGCAATAAACATCTGTAAGTTCTCTGGGAGTTAAGCCAGTAACAAACACTATGAAGAATAAAAAGCAGGATATGGAGGAATGAGATTATAGGCAGAGAGAAGCAGGGCTTTCAAAATAAACAGTGGACAGGGTAAGCCTCACCAGGGAGGTCGGACTTCAACAGCCTAGAAGGAGGTGACAGAACCAGGTATCTGAGGGAAAAGCATTCCATACAATGGGATAAATTACTGAAAAAGCCAAGAGGAAAGATGCTTGTGGTCTTCAGGGAGAAGTCAGTCAACAAAAGTGGCTAGAATACCATCAGCAAGGAGGGAAAAGAGGACAGGGGACAGAGATGTGGGTTGAAGTCCCCGCACCACCATTTACCAGTTTTGTAGTCACATGCTGTTGACCCAATGAGCAAATGTCTCGACGAAACCAGTGCTGTCTGTCTCTAGGGCCTAGTTACCTTGCAGGCTTTTGGGAACATAAGTAGGGAAGTGACATATAAGCCATCTTGTGAACTCTTCTGTACATAAGGATAGATGGGTAGGCAAAAAGATGATGATAGATAGATAGGACAGATAGACAGGTAGATGATAGAAATTGATAGGATTGATGATATGTATAGATAGATTGAATAGATAGATGATAGATAGATATAGATAGATAGATAGATAGATAGATAGATAGATAGATAGATAGATAGATAGATAGATAGATGGATAGATAGATAGATAGATAAACAGATAGATAGATAGATAGCAATGTTAAATAGCTGTGTTGTTAACTGTTTGTAATGATGGGGGCACTGATGGGAGGAGCGAGAACATCAGACACTGATGATGTGCCAATATCTCTGGCTGCTGCCCCCTCCCACATGCAACACTGATGATGTGCCAAAGTACTTGGTTGTTGCCCCCTCCCAACCTGAAAACTACGCCTTGGGCTAGCCAATCCTCACGCTGCTGTAAATCTAAGATCTGCCTCCCCGTACCATCTTTAAAATCTCGTTGCCTGTCTACTTAAGTTTGAATTCCCCAGCCTCCATTTCTACAGACTGGGGAAATCTCGACCGGGTATTTGCGTTCAAATAAACTACCAGGCCTTTTGTTGCCTCTCTTCACCTGCTTATTTCAGCTAGAATTTATCTTACACTGTTCTGTAAATAAGGATAGATGGGTAGACAAAAAGATGACATGTACATGACAGATAGATGACAGGTGATAGACGATACTTTAGAAATAGATACATTAGATAGATGATAGATATTCATAGATTAAATGAATAGATTGACAGAGATGACAGATAGATAAGGTATATATAGATGACAGATGATAGACTAGATAGGATAGATGATATAGGTAGGTTAGATTAGACAGATATATGATAGATAGATACAGAGTTATGAACTGAATTTTTGGGCCCTCACCTCAACATCTTCTGCTCCTCTAACCCCCTGCTGCCACCACACACGCACACACACACACATAAACACACACACACATACTCACACAAAAGTTCATATTTGAACTGAGACAGGGCTGAAGCCCTAACCCCCACTGTCATGGTATTGGGAGGTGTGGCATTTGGATGTAATTGAGTTTGGAACATATAATGAGTGTGTGAGTGGAGCTGCCATTATGCAGTCAGTGCTATTAAGAGGAACTGAGGACAGCAGCAGACACACAGAACCAGAGAGTTGACTAACAGTTACCAAAGGTAAAGGAACTGGGCAGGGTGGGTGGGAAGGGAGGGATAAGGGCGGGGAGATAGAAAGGGGACATTAGGATTAGCATGTATAATGCGTGGGGTCAGGGGATTATGGGGAGGGCTGTACAACCCAGAGAAGACATGTAGAGTTTCTACAACATATTACTACATGCTGATGGACAGCGAATGTAACTGAGTGTGGGGGGTTCATGGTGAAGGGGTTTGCACCATCCAACTCTGCTGATTGACAGAAAGTGTAAGAGGTTCTTGGGGGGGAGTTGGTGAAGGGTGAGCCTAGGAAACATAATGTTCTTCACGTGATTGTAGATTTATTATAACAATGAAAATTTTTTATGTGCATTAAGGGCACAGCTCTGAATCATCAGAATAAAAGGACAAGCTTAGAGTGCTCCAAAAAAATACATAGGGTTAAAAGAAGGGATGAAAACTCAAGACCACCTACGTGCTCCCTTACAGGAGACTCACTTGGAATCCAAGGAAACAGACAAACTGCAAGCTGAAGGGATGGGGACATGCAACCAACACAAGTGAAACTGAAAAACAAACAATCAAACAAATGGATTCTGTTTGAGTCCCCAGAGACAGTCAATAGAAAATAGCCCTATCTGTCCACCATGAATTCTTTTTGTTTGGTTTCAGCAGTGCCCAGCCATAGATTTAGTGGTTACAGCAACGTCCTTCTCATTTTCTCTCACCTCAACAACTGAATTGCTGTAATAATATGCGTCTGGGCCTTTGAAATCAGTGGGTTTTATGATGTCTGTGAATGTAAAGAAGTAATAACCAGATAAAGAGGGAAGTTTGGACACTCAAATAAACACGTCACTCCACAACACACTCTTTGCTCCCAACTGCTCCTGTCTAGAATTTGGTGTTCCTTTTCATTTGTCATTCCATCCTATCAGTGGTGTTCACGCGGATGTCCCTCAAACATGGTGTTGAGCAAAGCAACAAGTTTACTTTTCTGTCAAAAACAGGCCAAGAGGAAGGATACCTGTGGTCTTCAGGGAGCACTTAGTCAATGATTGTGACTAAATACAGTCAGCAAGTGAGAAGGAGATGAAAGAGGACAGAGGTCAGAGACACGGGTTCAAGTCCCGGCACAACCATTTCCTGGATTTGTAGGTACACTTGGCCGACTCGACCTGCAGGTGCCTTGGTGAACCCTGTGCTCTCCCTACAGCCTAGTAACCTTGCAAGATTTTTGGAAGCATAATATAGGGAAGTGACATAGGCTATGTGGTTAACTGTTCTGTAAACAAGGACAGACGGGGGAAAAAAAGATGATTGATAGATAGATAGATAGATAGATAGATAGACAGACAGACAGACAGACAGACAGACAGACAGATAGATAGATAGATAGATAGATAGACAGACAGATAGATAGATATAGGTACATATCGAATAACACAAAGCTATTGCTCATAAACAGGAGAGCAATGGTGAAAGCACATAGCGAAACTACAAACAAAAAAGAAGAATGAAATCCAGTTTTAAACGTGCACTAAGCATATATAAAAGAAAACAAATCCTATCATTTGCAATAACGTGGATGGAGCTAGAGCGTATTATGCTCAGAGAAATAGGCCAGTCGGAGAAAGACAAGTACCAAGTGATTTCACTCATGTGTGTAGTATAACAAGAAAGAAAAAATGAAGGAAAAAATCGCCAGCAGACTCACAGAACCTGACAGTGGACTAACAGTTACCAGAGGGAAAGGGACTGGGCAGGATAGGTTGGAAGGTAGGGAAAAGGATGGGGAAAAAGTAAGGGGGAATTAGTAATACCACGTATAATGTGTGGGGTGGCGGTAATGGGGAGAGCTGTAAAACACAGAGAAGACAAGTAGTGATTCTACAGCATCTTACTAGAGGCTGATGGACAGCGACTGTAACGGGGTGAGTTTGGAGGGGTGCTTGGTGAAGAGGGTAGCCTAGTGAACATAATGTTCTTAATGTGATGGTACATTAGTGATAATAAAAAAAATTTTCAAAGTGTAGTAAGGGCACATCTCTCAAATATCAGAATAAAAGGACAGGCTTTGATTGATCCAATCAAAAGACACAGGGTTAGAAGAAGGGATGAAAACTCAAGACCACCTACGTGCTGCCTTAATGGAGACTCACTTGAGATCCAAGGACACAGACAAACTAGAAGCCGAAATGGCCGGGCAGGTACACTACACAAGTGAAACTGAGGAACAAATAAACAAACAAATGGACCTGTTTGAGTACCCAGAGACAGTAGAAAATAGCCCTATCTAGCCACAGTGAATTCTTTTTGTTTCTTTTCAGCAGTGCCCAGCCATAGATTTAGTGGTACAGCAAAGACCTTCTCATTTTTTCTCACCTCAGCAACTGAATTGTTGTAATAATATGTGTCTGGGCATTTGAAATCAGTGGGTTTTATGATGTTCTTGAATAGAAAGAAGTTATAACCAACTAAACAGGGAAGTTTGGACACTCAAACAAACACGTATCTCCACAACACTCTCTTTGCTCACAAATGCTCCTGTCTAGAAATAATTGTTCCTTTTTATTTCTCCCTCCTCCTATCAGCAGCGATCATGCCGATGTCCCTAAAACATGTTGGTGAGCAAAGCATCAAGTATTCTTTTCTGTCTTCAACAGGCCCAGATTAAGGATAACTGTGGTCTTCAGGGAGCACTTAGTCAATGAATGTGGCTAAATACAGTCAGCAAGCAATAAGGAGGTAAAAGAGGACAGAAAACAGAGATATGGGTTCAAGTGCCTCCACCACCATTACTGGTTTTGTAAGCACACGTTGCTTACTCGACCTGCAAGTGTCTCAGTGAACCCAGTGCTCTCAATACTGCCTACTTACCTTGCTAGATTTTTGGGAGCATAATGTAGGGAAGTGACATAGGCAATGTTGTTAACTGTTCTGTTCATAAGGATAGATGGGCAGACAAAAAGATGATTGAATCATAGATAGATAGATGACAGATGATAGACATGATAGATATATAGGAAGACAGATAGATAGATAGACAGATAGACAGGCAGACAGATAGATAGATAGATACAGATACATATCGATTAACACAAAGCTATTGCTCATTACCGGGAGATCAATGGTGAAAGCACATAGCGAAACTACAAACAAAAAGAAGAATGAAATCCAGTTTAAAAAGTGCAGTAAGCAGCCATGATAAGAAAACAAATACTACCATTTGCAATGAGGTGGATGGAGCTAGACGGTAGTATGCTCCATTAAATAGGCGAGGTTGAGAAAGACAAGTACCAAATGATTTCACTCATGTGTGGAGTATAACAACAAAGAAAAACTGAAGGAAAAAAACAGCAGCAGACTCACAGAACCCGAGAGTGGACTAACAGTTACCAATCCGAAAGGGACGGGGCATGGTAGGTGGGAAGGGAGGGATAAGGGCGGGGAAAAAGTAAGGTGGCATTAGGATTAAAATGTATAATGTGTGCGGTGGGGGGTCATGGGTAGTGCTGTACAACACAGAGAAGACAATTAATTATTCTAGAGAATCTTACTACACGCTGATGGAGAGCGACTGTAATGGAGTGTGTGAGGGGGACATGCTGAAGGGATCGACAGCATTCAACCATTCTGATGCACTGCGAATATAACAAGATTTAGGGGGGGAATTGTTGAAGGGGGTAGCCTAGTAAGCATAACGTTCTTCATGTGATTGTATATTAATGATAACAAAAAAAAAATTTCAAAGTGCAGTAAGAGCACAGCTCTCAATTATCAGAATAAAAGGACATGCTTTGAGTGCTCCAATCAAAAGACACAGGGTTAGAAGAAGGGATGAAAACTCAAGACCACCTACGTGCTCCCTTACAGTAGACTCACTTGAGATCCAAGGACACAAACAAAACACAAGCTGAAGGGGTGGGGACTGGTACCCTACACAAGTGAAACAGAGAAACAAACAAACAATCCTATTCATTCTGTTTGAGTCCCCTGAGACAGTCAGTAAAAAACAGCAATATCTAGGAACCGTGAATTCTTTTTGTTTGGTTTCAGCACTGCCCAGCCATAGATTTAGTGGTACAGCAACATTCTTCTCATTTTTTCTCACCTCAATAACTGAATTGCTGTAATAATATGCGTTTGGGCTTTTGAAATCAGTGCTTTTTATGATGTTCATGAATGTAAAGAAGTAATAACCACCTAAAGAGGGATGTTTGGACACTCAAAAAAACAGGTCACTCCACAACACACTCTTTGTTCCCAACTGCTCCTGTCTAGAAATAGGTGTTCTTTTTATTTGTCCCTCCTCCTATTAGCAGTGATCACGCCAATGTCCCTCAAACTTGGTGGTGAGCAAAGCACCAAGTATACGTTTTGTCTACAACAGGCCCAGAGGAAGGATACTTGTGGTCTTCATGGAGGACTTAGTCAATTAATGTGGCTAATTACAGTCAGTAAGCGAGAAGGAGGTAAAAGAAGGAAGAGGACAGAGATAAGGGTTCAAGTCCCTGCACCACCATTTACTGGTTTTGTAAGCACACTCGTCTCTCTCGACCAGCAAGTGTCTCAGAGAACCCAGTAATCTACGGCCTAGTTACCTTATTAGATTTTTGGAAGAATAATGTAGGGAAGTGACGTAGGACATGTTTTTATATGTTCTGTAAATAAGGATAGATAGGCAGAAAAAAAGATGATTGATTCATAGATAAATAGATGACAGATGATAGATACATAGAGAGATAGATGATAGATATGATAGACAGATGACAGGAAGACAGATGATAGATTGATAGATAGATAGATAGATAGATAGATAGATAGATAGATAGATAGAAGGATAGATAGATAGACAGACAGATACTTAGGTAGATACAGATACATATCGTTCAACAAAGTCTACTGCTCATAACTAGTTCAATGGTGAAAGCACATAGCGATACTACAAACAAAAAGGAAGAATGTAATCCAGTGTCAAAAGTTCAGTATACAGCCATAAGATGAAAACAAATCCTACCATTTGCAATGACGTGGATGGAGCTAGATGGAAGTATGCACAGTGAAATAGTCCATGGAGAGAAAGAGAAGTATCAAATGATTTCACTCATGTGTGGAGTATAACAACAACGAAAAAGTGAAGGAAAAAAACAGCAGCAGACTCAAGGAACCCGAGAGTGGAATAACAGTTACCAATGGGAAAGGGACTGGGCAGGGTGGGTGGGAAGGGAGGTATACGGGTGGGGAGAAATAAAGGGGACATTAGATCAACATGAATAATGCGTGGGTCAGGGGGACAAAGGGAGGACTGTACAACACAGAGAAGACAATTAGAGATACTACAGCATCTTACTACACACTGATGGACAGAGACTGTAACAGGGTGTGTGTGTTGGGACATGGTGAAAGGGTCTACAGCATAAAATTATGCTGATGGACAGCAACTGTCAGAGGATTGTTGTGGGGAGTTGGTGAAGGGAGATGCCTTGTAAACATAATTTTCTTCACGTGATTGTAAATTAATGATAAAATTTCTTAAGTGCAGTAAGGGCACAGCGCTGGACCATCAGAATAAAAGGACAGGCTTTGCGTGCTCCAAACAAAAGACACAGGTTAAAAGAAGGGATGAAAACTCCAGACAACCTAGGTGTTCCCTTACAGGAGACTCACATGAGATCCAAGGACACAGACAAACTACAAGCCAAAGGGGTGGGGACAGGTACCCTACACAAGTGAAACTGAAAAACAAACAATCAAACAAATTGATTCTGTTTGAGTCCCCAGAGACAGTCCGTAGAAAATAGCCCTATCCGGCCATCGTGAATTCTTTTTGATTGGTTTCAGTAGTGCCCAGCCGTAGATTTACTGGTGCAGCAATGTCCTTCTCATTCTCTCTCACCTCAACAGCTGAATTGCTGTAATAATATGTGTCTGGGCCTTTGAAATCAGTGAGATTTATGATGTTCACGTATGTCAAGAAGTAATAACCCGAAAACGAGGGAAGTTTGGACACTCAAGTAAACACGTCACTCCACAACACACCCTTTGCTCCCAACTGCTCCTGTCTACAAATTGGTGTTTCATTTTATTTTTCCCTCTATCAAATCAGTGGTGATCACGCCAATGTCCCTTAAACATGGTGGTCAGCAAAGCACCAAGTTTACTTTTCTGTCAATAACTGTCCTAGAGGAAGGATAATTGTGGTCTTCAGGGAACACTTAGTCAATGAATGTGGCTAAATACAGTCAGCAAGTGAGAAGGATATAAAAGAGGACAGAGGTCAGAGACACGGGTTCAAGTCCCTGCAACACCATTTCCTGATTTTTTAGGTACACGTGGCTGACTCGACCTGCAAGTGTCTCGATGAACCCAGTGCTCTCCCGACGGCCTAGTTATCTTGCAAGATTTTCGGAAGCATAATGTAGGGAAGTGACATAGTCTATGTTGTTAACTGTTCTGAACACAAGGAGAGATGGGCAGACAAAAAGATGATTGATTGGTTGATAGACAGGTAGACAGACAGGCAGAGTGATAGATAGATATAGGTGCATATCGATTAGCACAAAGGTATTGCTCATAAACAGGAGAGCGATGGTGAAAACACAAAGCGAAACTACAGACAAAATAGAAGACAGAAATCCAGTTTAAAAAGTGTAGTAAGCAGCTGTAAGAAGAAAATAAATCCTACCATTTGTAACAACGTGGATGAAGCTAGAGTGTATTATGCTCAGTGCAATAAGCCAGGCAGAGAAAGACAAGTACCAAATGATTTCACTCATGTGTGGATTATAATAGCAAAGAAAAACTCAAGGAAATAAACAGCAGCAGGTACACAGAACCCGAGAGTGGACTAACAGTTACCAAAGGAAAAGGGACTGGGCAGGGTTGGTGGGAAGGGAGGGATAAGGGTGGGCAGAAAGAAAGGGGGCATTAGGATAACCATTTATAATGTGTGGGGTGGGGGGAGCATGGGGAGGGCTGTACAACACAGAGAAGAGAAGTAGTGTTTCTACAGTATCTTACTACACGCTGATAGACAGCGACTGTAACGGGGTGTGTGGGAGTGACATGCTGAAGGGGTCTTCAGCATCCAACTACGCTGATTGACAGTGACTGTAACAGTGCTATTGGGGGTGACTTGGTGTACTTTGTGATCATAATGATCTTTGCGTGATTGTAGATTAAAGATAACAAAAAAAATTTTATAAGTGTATTAAGGACAAAGCTCACAATTGTCACAATAAAAGGACAGGCTCTGAATGCTCCAATCAAAAGACACAGGGTTAAGAGAAGGGATGAAATCTCAAGAACACCTACATGCTCCCTTACTGGAGACTCACTTGAGATCCAAGGACACAGACAAACTACAAGCGGAAGGGGCAGGGACAGGTACCCTACACAAGTGAAACAGAGAAACAAACAAATGGATTCTGTTTGAGTTCCCAGAGAAAGTCAGAAGAAAATAGCACTATCTAGCCAACATGAATTCTTTTTGTTTGGTTTCAGCAGTGCTCAGGCATTGATTTAGTGGTGCAGAAACTTCCTTCTCATTTCCTCTCACCTCAACAAATCAATTGCTGTAATAATATGCGTCTGGTCTTTCAAAATCATTGCTTTTCATGATGTTCACGAATGTAAAGAAGTAATAACCACCTAAAGAGGGAAGTTTGGACCCTCAAATAAACAATTCACTCCACAATACACTCTTTGTTCCCAACTGCTAATGTCCAGAAATAGGTGTTCCTTTATATTTGTACCTCCACCTATCAGAAGTGATCATGCCGATGTCCCTCATACATGGTGGTGTGCAAAGAAACAAGTACACTTCTCTGTCGACAACAGGCCCAGACGAAGGATACTTGCGGTCTTCAGGGATCACTTACTCACTGAATGTGGCTAAATAAAGACACCAAGCGAGCAGTAAGTATAAGAGGAAAGAGGACAGAAAAACAGGTTCAAGTCCTTTCACCTCCATTTACTGGTTTTGAAAGCACACGCAGCTGATTCTACCTGAAAGAGTATCGGTGAACACAGTTCTCTCCTTATGGCTTAGTACTCTTGCAAAATTTCTGGAAGCATAATGTAGGGAAGAGACATAGTCTATGTTGCTAACTGTTCTGTACATTAGGACAGATGGGAAGACAAAAAGATGATTGATTCATAGACAGATAGGTAGACAGATGACAGATGAAAGATAGAAAGAAAGGGACATAGATTGATAGATGATAGACATCATAGATAGATGATACGAAGATAGATAGATAGATACACAGACACATAGATAGATAGATAAATAGATAGACAGACAGACCTTTAGATAGAAGATACAGATACACATCGATACACACAAAGCTACTGCTCATAACCAGTAGATGAATGGTGAAAGCACATAGGACACTACAGACAAAAAGGAAGAATGAAATCCAGTTTAAAAAGTGCAGTCAGCAGCCTTAAGAAGAAAACAAATACCACCATTTGCAATGACGTGGATGGGATAGAGAAATAGGCCAGGCGGAGAAATACAAGTACCAAGTGATTTCACTCATGTGTGGAGTATAACAGCAAAGAAAAACTGAAGGAAAAAAATAGCAGCAGACTCACAGAACCCGAGAGTTGACTAAAAGTTACCAAAGGGAAAAGGATTGGGCAGGGTGGTTCTGAAGGGTGGGATAAGTGTGGGGAGAAAGAATGGGGGCATTAGGATTAGCATGTATAATGCGTGGTGTCGGGTGTGCATGGGGAGTACTGTACAACACAGAGAAGACTAGTAGAAATCATATAGCATCTTACTACACGCTGATGGGTAGTGACTGTAACGGGGTCTGTTGGGGGGTACATGGTGAAGGGGTCTAGAGCATCCAAATACGCTGATGGACAGCGACTGAAGAGGTTTTATGGGGGGACTTGGTGAAGGGGGGAGTATAGTAAACATAATGTTCTTCACGTGATTGTAGATTAATGATAAAAAAAATTTTTTAAGTGCAATAAGTGCACAGCTCTGAATGATCAGAATAAAAGGTCAGACACTGAGTGCTGCAAACAACAGACACAGGGTTAAAAGAAGGGATGAAAACTCAAGACACCTACGTGCTTACTTACAGGAGACTCACTTGAGATCCAAGGACACAGACAAACTACAAGCCGAAGGTGGGTGGACAAGTAACCTACAAGAGTGAAACTGAAAAACAAACAATCAAACAAACAGATTCTGTTTGAGTCCCCAGAGACATTCAGTAGAAAATAGCCCTATCTGGCCACCGTGAATTATTTTTGTTTGGTTTCAGCAGTTCCCAGCCATAGATTTACTGTTGCAGCAACGGACTTCTAATTTTCTCTCACCTCAACAACTGAGTTGCTCTAATAATAAGCATCTGGGCCTTTTAAATCAGTGGGCTTTATGATGTTCACGAATGTGAAGGTGTAATAACCACCTAAAGAGGGAAGTTTGGACACTCAAATAAACTCGTCACTCCACAATACACTCTTAGCTCCCAACTGCTCCTGTCTAGAAATTGGTTTTCCTTTTTATTTGACCCTCCGTCCTATCGGCGGTGATCACGCCGATGCCCTTTAAACATGGTGGTGAGCAAAGCAACAAGTTTACTTTTCTGTCGACAAACGGCCCAGGGCAAGGGTACTTGTGGTCTTCAGGAATCACTTAGTCAATGAATGTAGCTAAATACAGAGAGCAAGATAGAAGGAGATGAAAGAGGACAGAGGATAGAGACACGGGTTCAAGTCTCTGCACAACCATTTCCTGGTTTTGTAGGTACACGCCGCCGACTCGAACTGCAAGTGTCTCGGTGAACCCAGTGCTCTCCCTGCAAACTAGATACCTTGGAGGATTTTTGGAAGCATAATGTAGGAAAGTGTTACAGGCTATAAGGTTAACTGTTTTGTACACAAGGACAGATGGGCAGACAAAAAGAAGTTTGACTGATTGATAGACAGATAGACAGACAGATAGATAAATATAGGTACATATCGATTAACACAAAGCTACTGCTCTTAACCAGGAGAGCAATGGTGAAAGCACATAGTGAAACTACAAACAAGAAAGAAGTATGAAATCCAGTTTAAAAAGTGCAGTGAGCAGCCATAAGAAGAAAACAATCCTATATTTTACAATAACGTGTAGGGAGCTAGAGGGTATTTTGCTCGGTCAAATAGGCCAGATGGAGAAATACATGTACCAAATGATTTCACTCATGTGTGGAGTATGATAACAAAGAAAAACTGAAGGAAAAAACAGCAGCAGTCTCATAAAAAACGAGAGTGGACTAACAGTTAACAAAGAGAAAGGGAATGGGTAGCGTTTCTGGGAAGGGAGAAAAAAGGGCGGGAAAAAGAATGGGGGAATTAGGATTAGCATGTATAATGTGTAGGGTGGGTTTTCATGGGTAGGGCTGTACAACGCAGAGTACACAAGTAGTGATTTTACAGCATCTCAGTACATGCTGACAGTCCATGACTGTAACTGGGATTTGGTGGGGACTTGGTGAAGGGGGTAGACTAGTAAACAATGTTCTGCATGTGATTGTATATTAATGAGAAAAAAAAAATTTCAAATTGCAGTAAGAGCAAGGCTCTAAAATATCAGAATAAAAGTACAGGCTTTGAGTGCTAAAATCAAGACACAGGTTTAGAAGTACTGATGAAAACTCAAGACCACCTACGTGCTCCCTTACTGGAGACTCACTTGAGATCCAAAGGCACAGACAAACTACAAGCTGAATGGGCGTGGACAGGTATCCTATACAAGTGAATCTGAGAAACAAAGAAACAAATGGATTCTGTTTGAGTTCCCAGAGACAGTCACTAGAAAATAGTCCTATCTAGCCACCGTGAATTCTTTTTGTTTGGTTTCAACTGTGCCCATGTATAGATTTAGTGGTACTGCAATGTCCTTCACATTTTTTCTCACCTCAACAAATTAATTGCTGTAAAAATATGCATCTGGCCTTTTAAATCAGTGGGTTTTATGATGTTCACGATTGTAAAGAAGTAATAACCACATAAAGCTGGAAGTTTGGACACACAAACAAACACGTCTCTCCACAACACACACTTTGCTACCAAATGATCCTGTCTAGAAATAGGTGTTCCTTTTTATTTGTCCCTCCACCTACCAGTGGTGATCACGCCGATGTCCCTCAAACATGGTGGTTAGTAAAAATCAAGTATACTTTTCTGTCTACAACAGGCCCAGAGGAAGGATACTTGTGGTCTTCAGGGAGCACTTAGTCAATGAATGTGGCTAAATACAGTTAGCAAGCGAGAAGGAGGTAAAAGAGGACAGAGGACAGAGATACGGGTTCAAGTCACTGCAACAACATTTACTGGTTTTCTAAGCACACGCAGCTGACTCAATCTGCCAGTGTCTCAGGGAGCCCAGTGATCTCCCTACGGCCTAGTGACATTGCAATGTTTTTGGAAGCATAATGTAGGAAAGTGACATAGGTGATGTTGTTAACTATTCTGTACATAAGGATTGATGTGCAGACAGAAAGATGATTGATTCATAGATAGACATATATATAGATGACAGATGATAGATAGATAGATGATACACATGATAGATATATGATAGGAAGCTAGATAGATGGATAGATAAATACAGAGAAGGATAGATAGAGAGATAGATAGATTGTTATATAGAAATTAGGTAGATATACAGACAGAGCGATAGATAGATAGATACAGATACATATCGATTGACACAAAGCTATTGCTCATAACCAGGTGATGAATGGTGAAAGCACGTAGCTAAACTACAAACAAAAAGGAAGAATGAAATCCAGTTTACAAAGTGCAGTAAGCAGCCATAAGAAGAAAACAAATCCTACCATTTGCAATGACGTGGATGGAGCTAGATGGTAGAATGTTCAGAGAAATGGGCCAGGTGGAGAAAGACAAGTACCAAATTATTTCACTCATGTGTAGAGTATAACAACAAAGAAAAACTGAAGAAAAAAACAGCAGCAGACTCACAGAACCCGAGAGTTGACTAAAAGTTACCAAAGGGAAAAGGACTGGGCAGGGTTTGTCTGAAGGGCGGGATTAGTGTGGGGAGAAAGAATGGGGGCATTAGGATAAGCATGTATATTGCATGGGTCGGAGGGGACATGGGGAGTGCTGTACAACACAGAGAAGACTAGTAGAGATTATATAGCATCTTACTACTCGCTGATGGACAGCAACTGTAATGGTGTCTGTGGGGGGGTATATGTTGAAGGGGTCTACAGGATCCATCTACGCTAATGGACTGTGACAGTAAGATTTTTTGGGGGGAGGAATTGTTGAAGTGGGAGCATAGTAAACAAAATGTACTTCACGAGATTGTAGAACAATGATAACAAAAAAAATTTTTTAAGTGCAATAAAGGCACAGTTCTGAATCCTCAGAATAAAAGGTCAGGCTCTGATTGCTGCAAACAAAAGACACAGGGTTAAAAAAGGGATGAAAACACAAGACACCTACGTGCTTACTTACAGGAGACTCACTTGAGATCCAAGGACACAGACAAACTACAAGCCGAAGGTGTGTGGACAAATACCCTACAAGAGTGAAACTGAAAAACAAACAATCAAACAAACAGATTCTGTTTGAGTCCCCAGAGACAGTCAGTAGAAAATAGCCCTATCTGGCCACTGTGAATTATTTTTGTTTGGTTTCAGCAGTTCCCAGCCATAGATTTAATGGTGCAGCAAAAGACTTCTAATTTTCTCTCACCTCAACAACTGAGTTGCTGTAATAATAAGCATCTGGGCCTTTATATCAGTGGGCTTTATGATGTTCACGAAAGTGAAGGTGTAATAACCACCTAAAGAGGGAAGTATGGACACTCAAATAAATACGTCAATCCACAATATACTCTTAGCTCCCAACTGCTCCTGTCTAGAAATTGGTTTTCCTTTTTATTTGACCCTCCGTCCTATCAGCGTTGATCACGCCGATGCCCTTCAAACATGGTGGTGAGCAAAGCAACAAGTTTACTTTTCTGTCGACAACAGGCCCAGAGGAAGGATACTTGTGGTCCTCAGGAATCACTTAGTCAATGAATGTGGCTAAATACAGACAGCAAGTTAGAAGGAGATGAAAGAGGACAGAGGATAGAGACAAGGGTTCAAGTCTCTGCACAACCATTTCCTGTTTTGTAGGTACACGCGGACGACTCGACCTGCAGGTGTCTCGGTGAACCCAGTTCTCTCCCTACAGCCTAGATACCTTGCAGGATTTTTGGAAGCATTATGTAGGAAAGTGATACAGGCTATATGGTTAACTGTTTTGTACACAAGGACAGATGGGCAGACAAAAAGATGACTGATTGTTTGATAGATAGATAGACAGACAGATAAATAGATATTGGTACATATCGATTAACACAAAGCTACTGCTCATAACCAGGAGAGCAATGGGGAAAGCACATAGTGAAACTACAAATAAGAAAGAAGTATGAAATCCAATTTAAAAAGTGCAGTAAGCAGCCATAAGAAGAAAACAATCCCATCTTTTGCAATAACGTGTATGGAGCTAGAGGGTATTTTGCTCAGTCAAATAGGCCAGGCGGAGAAATACATGTACCAAATGATTTCACTCATGTGTGGAGTATGATAACAAAGAAAAACTGAAGGAAAAAACAGCAGCAGACTCACAGAAAACGAGAGTGGACTAACAGTTAACAAAGAGAAAGGGAATGGGTAGGGTTTCTGGGAAGGGAGTAATAAGGGCGGGGGAAAAGAATGGGGGCATTAGGATTAGCATGTATAATGTGTAGGGTGGGTTTTCATGGGTAGGGCTGTACAACGCAGAGTAGACAAGTAGTGATTCCACAGCATCTTAGTACATGCTGACAGACAGCGACTGTAACTGGGATTTGGTGGGGACTTGGTGAAGGGGGTAGACTAGTAAACAATGTTCTGCATGTGATTGTATATTAATGAGAACAAAAAAAATTTCAAATTGCAGTAAGAGCAAGGCTCTCAAATATCAGAATAAAAGTACAGGCTTTGAGTGCTAAAATCAAAAGACACAGGTTTAGAAGTACTGATGAAAACTCAAGACCATCTACGTGCTCCCTTACTGGAGACTCACTTGAGATCCAAAGGCACAGACAAACTACAAGCTGAATGGGCGTGGACAGGTATCCTATACAAGTGAATCTGAGAAACAAAGAAACAAATGGATTCTGTTTGAGTTCCCAGAGACAGTCACTAGAAAATAGTCCTATCTAGCCACCGTGAATTCTTTTTCTTTGGTTTCAACAGTGCCCATGTATAGATTTAGTGGTACTGCAATGTCCTTCACATTTTTTCTCACCTCAACAAATGAATTGCTGTAAAAATATGCGTCTGGGCTTTTTAAATCAGTGGGTTTTATGATATTCACGATTGTAAAGAAGTAATAACCACATAAAGAGGGAAGTTTGGACACTCAAACAAACACGTCTCTCCACAACACACACTTTGCTACCAAATGATCCTGTCTAGAAATAGGTGTTCCTTTTTATTTGTCCCTCCACCTACCAGTGGTGATCACGCCGATGTCCCTCAAACATGGTGGTTAGTAAAATATCAAGTATACTTTTCTGTCTACAACAGGCCCAGAGGAAGGATACTTGTGGTCTTCAGTGAGCACTTAGTCAATGAATGTGGCTAAATACAGTTAGCAAGCGAGAAGGGGTAAAAGAGGACAGAGGACAGAGATACGGGTTCAAGTCACTGCAACAGCATTTACTGGTTTTCTAAGCACACGCAGCTGTCTCAATCTGCAAGTGTCTCAGGGAGCCCAGTGATCTCCCTACGGCCTAGTGACATTGCAATGTTTTTGGAAGCATAATGTAGGGAAGTGACATAGGTGATGTTGTTAACTATTCTGTACATAAGGATGATGGGCAGACAGAAAGATGATTGATTCATAGATAGACATATATATAGATGACAGATGATAGATTGATAGATGATACACATGATAGATATATGATAGGAAGCTAGATAGATGGATAGATAAATACAGAGAAGGATAGATAGAGAGATAGATAGATTGTTATATAGAAATTAGGTAGATATACAGACAGAGCGATAGATAGATAGATACAGATACATATCGATTGACACAAAGCTATTGCTCATAACCAGGTGATGAATGGTGAAAGCACGTAGCTAAACTACAAACAAAAAGGAAGAATGAAATCCAGTTTACAAAGTGCAGTAAGCAGCCATAAGAAGAAAACAAATCCTACCATTTGCAATGACGTGGATGGAGCTAGATGGTAGAATGTTCAGAGAAATGGGCCAGGTGGAGAAAGACAAGTACCAAATTATTTCACTCATGTGTAGAGTATAACAACAAAGAAAAACTGAAGAAAAAAACAGCAGCAGACTCACAGAACCCGAGAGTTGACTAAAAGTTACCAAAGGGAAAAGGACTGGGCAGGGTTTGTCTGAAGGGCGGGATTAGTGTGGGGAGAAAGAATGGGGGCATTAGGATAAGCATGTATATTGCATGGGGTCGGAGGGGACATGGGGAGTGCTGTACAACACAGAGAAGACTAGTAGAGATTATATAGCATCTTACTACTCGCTGATGGACAGCAACTGTAATGGTGTCTGTGGGGGGGTATATGTTGAAGGGGTCTACAGGATCCATCTACGCTAATGGACTGTGACAGTAAGATTTTTTGGGGGGAGGAATTGTTGAAGGGGGAGCATAGTAAACATAATGTACTTCACGAGATTGTAGAACAATGATAACAAAAAAAATTTTTTAAGTGCAATAAAGGCACAGTTCTGAATCCTCAGAATAAAAGGTCAGGCTCTGATTGCTGCAAACAAAAGACACAGGGTTAAAAAAGGGATGAAAACACAAGACACCTACGTGCTTACTTACAGGAGACTCACTTGAGATCCAAGGACACAGACAAACTACAAGCCGAAGGTGTGTGGACAAATACCCTACAAGAGTGAAACTGAAAAACAAACAATCAAACAAACAGATTCTGTTTGAGTCCCCAGAGACAGTCAGTAGAAAATAGCCCTATCTGGCCACCGTGAATTATTTTTGTTTGGTTTCAGCAGTTCCCAGCCATAGATTTAATGGTGCAGCAAAAGACTTCTAATTTTCTCTCACCTCAACAACTGAGTTGCTGTAATAATAAGCATCTGGGCCTTTATATCAGTGGGCTTTATGATGTTCACGAAAGTGAAGGTGTAATAACCACCTAAAGAGGGAAGTATGGACACTCAAATAAATACGTCAATCCACAATATACTCTTAGCTCCCAACTGCTCCTGTCTAGAAATTGGTTTTCCTTTTTATTTGACCCTCCGTCCTATCAGCGTTGATCACGCCGATGCCCTTCAAACATGGTGGTGAGCAAAGCAACAAGTTTACTTTTCTGTCGACAACAGGCCCAGAGGAAGGATACTTGTGGTCCTCAGGAATCACTTAGTCAATGAATGTGGCTAAATACAGACAGCAAGTTAGAAGGAGATGAAAGAGGACAGAGGATAGAGACAAGGGTTCAAGTCTCTGCACAACCATTTCCTGTTTTGTAGGTACACGCGGACGACTCGACCTGCAGGTGTCTCGGTGAACCCAGTTCTCTCCCTACAGCCTAGATACCTTGCAGGATTTTTGGAAGCATTATGTAGGAAAGTGATACAGGCTATATGGTTAACTGTTTTGTACACAAGGACAGATGGGCAGACAAAAAGATGACTGATTGTTTGATAGATAGATAGACAGACAGATAAATAGATATTGGTACATATCGATTAACACAAAGCTACTGCTCATAACCAGGAGAGCAATGGGGAAAGCACATAGTGAAACTACAAATAAGAAAGAAGTATGAAATCCAATTTAAAAAGTGCAGTAAGCAGCCATAAGAAGAAAACAATCCCATCTTTTGCAATAACGTGTATGGAGCTAGAGGGTATTTTGCTCAGTCAAATAGGCCAGGCGGAGAAATACATGTACCAAATGATTTCACTCATGTGTGGAGTATGATAACAAAGAAAAACTGAAGGAAAAAACAGCAGCAGACTCACAGAAAACGAGAGTGGACTAACAGTTAACAAAGAGAAAGGGAATGGGTAGGGTTTCTGGGAAGGGAGTAATAAGGGCGGGGGAAAAGAATGGGGGCATTAGGATTAGCATGTATAATGTGTAGGGTGGGTTTTCATGGGTAGGGCTGTACAACGCAGAGTAGACAAGTAGTGATTCCACAGCATCTTAGTACATGCTGACAGACAGCGACTGTAACTGGGATTTGGTGGGGACTTGGTGAAGGGGGTAGACTAGTAAACAATGTTCTGCATGTGATTGTATATTAATGAGAACAAAAAAAATTTCAAATTGCAGTAAGAGCAAGGCTCTCAAATATCAGAATAAAAGTACAGGCTTTGAGTGCTAAAATCAAAAGACACAGGTTTAGAAGTACTGATGAAAACTCAAGACCATCTACGTGCTCCCTTACTGGAGACTCACTTGAGATCCAAAGGCACAGACAAACTACAAGCTGAATGGGCGTGGACAGGTATCCTATACAAGTGAATCTGAGAAACAAAGAAACAAATGGATTCTGTTTGAGTTCCCAGAGACAGTCACTAGAAAATAGTCCTATCTAGCCACCGTGAATTCTTTTTCTTTGGTTTCAACAGTGCCCATGTATAGATTTAGTGGTACTGCAATGTCCTTCACATTTTTTCTCACCTCAACAAATGAATTGCTGTAAAAATATGCGTCTGGGCTTTTTAAATCAGTGGGTTTTATGATATTCACGATTGTAAAGAAGTAATAACCACATAAAGAGGGAAGTTTGGACACTCAAACAAACACGTCTCTCCACAACACACACTTTGCTACCAAATGATCCTGTCTAGAAATAGGTGTTCCTTTTTATTTGTCCCTCCACCTACCAGTGGTGATCACGCCGATGTCCCTCAAACATGGTGGTTAGTAAAATATCAAGTATACTTTTCTGTCTACAACAGGCCCAGAGGAAGGATACTTGTGGTCTTCAGTGAGCACTTAGTCAATGAATGTGGCTAAATACAGTTAGCAAGCGAGAAGGGGTAAAAGAGGACAGAGGACAGAGATACGGGTTCAAGTCACTGCAACAGCATTTACTGGTTTTCTAAGCACACGCAGCTGTCTCAATCTGCAAGTGTCTCAGGGAGCCCAGTGATCTCCCTACGGCCTAGTGACATTGCAATGTTTTTGGAAGCATAATGTAGGGAAGTGACATAGGTGATGTTGTTAACTATTCTGTACATAAGGATGATGGGCAGACAGAAAGATGATTGATTCATAGATAGACATATATATAGATGACAGATGATAGATTGATAGATGATACACATGATAGATATATGATAGGAAGCTAGATAGATGGATAGATAAATACAGAGAAGGATAGATAGAGAGATAGATAGATTGTTATATAGAAATTAGGTAGATATACAGACAGAGCGATAGATAGATAGATACAGATACATATCGATTGACACAAAGCTATTGCTCATAACCAGGTGATGAATGGTGAAAGCACGTAGCTAAACTACAAACAAAAACGAAGAATGAAATCCAGTTTACTAAGTGCAGTAAGCAGCCATAAGAAGAAAACAAATCCTACCATTTGCAATGACGTGGATGGAGCTAGATGGTAGAATGTTCAGAGAAATAGGCCAGGTGGAGAAAGACAAGTACCAAATGATTTCACTCATGTGTAGAGTATAACAACAAAGAAAAACTGAAGAAAATAACAGCAGCAGACTCACAGAACCCGAGAGTTGACTAAAAGTTACCAAAGGGAAAAGGACTGGGCAGGGTTTGTCTGAAGGGCGGGATTAGTGTGGGGAGAAAGAATGGGGGCATTAGGATAAGCATGTATATTGCATGGGGTCGGAGGGGACATGGGGAGTGCTGTACAACACAGAGAAGACTAGTAGAGATTATATAGCATCTTACTACTCGCTGATGGACAGCAACTGTAATGGTGTCTGTGGGGGGGTATATGTTGAAGGGGTCTACAGGATCCATCTACGCTAATGGACTGTGACAGTAAGATTTTTTGGGGGGAGGAATTGTTGAAGGGGGAGCATAGTAAACATAATGAACTTCACGAGATTGTAGAACAATGATAACAAAAAAAATTTTTTAAGTGCAATAAAGGCACAGTTCTGAATCCTCAGAATAAAAGGTCAGGCTCTGATTGCTGCAAACAAAAGACACAGGGTTAAAAAAGGGATGAAAACACAAGACACCTACGTGCTTACTTACAGGAGACTCACTTGAGATCCAAGGACACAGACAAACTACAAGCCGAAGGTGTGTGGACAAATACCCTACAAGAGTGAAACTGAAAAACAAACAATCAAACAAACAGATTCTGTTTGAGTCCCCAGAGACAGTCAGTAGAAAATAGCCCTATCTGGCCACCGTGAATTATTTTTGTTTGGTTTCAGCAGTTCCCAGCCATAGATTTAATGGTGCAGCAAAAGACTTCTAATTTTCTCTCACCTCAACAACTGAGTTGCTGTAATAATAAGCATCTGGGCCTTTATATCAGTGGGCTTTATGATGTTCACGAAAGTGAAGGTGTAATAACCACCTAAAGAGGGAAGTATGGACACTCAAATAAATACGTCAATCCACAATATACTCTTAGCTCCCAACTGCTCCTGTCTAGAAATTGGTTTTCCTTTTTATTTGACCCTCCGTCCTATCAGCGTTGATCACGCCGATGCCCTTCAAACATGGTGGTGAGCAAAGCAACAAGTTTACTTTTCTGTCGACAACAGGCCCAGAGGAAGGATACTTGTGGTCCTCAGGAATCACTTAGTCAATGAATGTGGCTAAATACAGACAGCAAGTTAGAAGGAGATGAAAGAGGACAGAGGATAGAGACAAGGGTTCAAGTCTCTGCACAACCATTTCCTGTTTTGTAGGTACACGCGGACGACTCGACCTGCAGGTGTCTCGGTGAACCCAGTTCTCTCCCTACAGCCTAGATACCTTGCAGGATTTTTGGAAGCATTATGTAGGAAAGTGATACAGGCTATATGGTTAACTGTTTTGTACACAAGGACAGATGGGCAGACAAAAAGATGACTGATTGTTTGATAGATAGATAGACAGACAGATAAATAGATATTGGTACATATCGATTAACACAAAGCTACTGCTCATAACCAGGAGAGCAATGGGGAAAGCACATAGTGAAACTACAAATAAGAAAGAAGTATGAAATCCAATTTAAAAAGTGCAGTAAGCAGCCATAAGAAGAAAACAATCCCATCTTTTGCAATAACGTGTATGGAGCTAGAGGGTATTTTGCTCAGTCAAATAGGCCAGGCGGAGAAATACATGTACCAAATGATTTCACTCATGTGTGGAGTATGATAACAAAGAAAAACTGAAGGAAAAAACAGCAGCAGACTCACAGAAAACGAGAGTGGACTAACAGTTAACAAAGAGAAAGGGAATGGGTAGGGTTTCTGGGAAGGGAGTAATAAGGGCGGGGGAAAAGAATGGGGGCATTAGGATTAGCATGTATAATGTGTAGGGTGGGTTTTCATGGGTAGGGCTGTACAACGCAGAGTAGACAAGTAGTGATTCCACAGCATCTTAGTACATGCTGACAGACAGCGACTGTAACTGGGATTTGGTGGGGACTTGGTGAAGGGGGTAGACTAGTAAACAATGTTCTGCATGTGATTGTATATTAATGAGAACAAAAAAAATTTCAAATTGCAGTAAGAGCAAGGCTCTCAAATATCAGAATAAAAGTACAGGCTTTGAGTGCTAAAATCAAAAGACACAGGTTTAGAAGTACTGATGAAAACTCAAGACCATCTACGTGCTCCCTTACTGGAGACTCACTTGAGATCCAAAGGCACAGACAAACTACAAGCTGAATGGGCGTGGACAGGTATCCTATACAAGTGAATCTGAGAAACAAAGAAACAAATGGATTCTGTTTGAGTTCCCAGAGACAGTCACTAGAAAATAGTCCTATCTAGCCACCGTGAATTCTTTTTCTTTGGTTTCAACAGTGCCCATGTATAGATTTAGTGGTACTGCAATGTCCTTCACATTTTTTCTCACCTCAACAAATGAATTGCTGTAAAAATATGCGTCTGGGCTTTTTAAATCAGTGGGTTTTATGATATTCACGATTGTAAAGAAGTAATAACCACATAAAGAGGGAAGTTTGGACACTCAAACAAACACGTCTCTCCACAACACACACTTTGCTACCAAATGATCCTGTCTAGAAATAGGTGTTCCTTTTTATTTGTCCCTCCACCTACCAGTGGTGATCACGCCGATGTCCCTCAAACATGGTGGTTAGTAAAATATCAAGTATACTTTTCTGTCTACAACAGGCCCAGAGGAAGGATACTTGTGGTCTTCAGTGAGCACTTAGTCAATGAATGTGGCTAAATACAGTTAGCAAGCGAGAAGGGGTAAAAGAGGACAGAGGACAGAGATACGGGTTCAAGTCACTGCAACAGCATTTACTGGTTTTCTAAGCACACGCAGCTGTCTCAATCTGCAAGTGTCTCAGGGAGCCCAGTGATCTCCCTACGGCCTAGTGACATTGCAATGTTTTTGGAAGCATAATGTAGGGAAGTGACATAGGTGATGTTGTTAACTATTCTGTACATAAGGATGATGGGCAGACAGAAAGATGATTGATTCATAGATAGACATATATATAGATGACAGATGATAGATTGATAGATGATACACATGATAGATATATGATAGGAAGCTAGATAGATGGATAGATAAATACAGAGAAGGATAGATAGAGAGATAGATAGATTGTTATATAGAAATTAGGTAGATATACAGACAGAGCGATAGATAGATAGATACAGATACATATCGATTGACACAAAGCTATTGCTCATAACCAGGTGATGAATGGTGAAAGCACGTAGCTAAACTACAAACAAAAACGAAGAATGAAATCCAGTTTACTAAGTGCAGTAAGCAGCCATAAGAAGAAACAAATCCTACCATTTGCAATGACGTGGATGGAGCTAGATGGTAGAATGTTCAGAGAAATGGGCCAGGTGGAGAAAGACAAGTACCAAATGATTTCACTCATGTGTAGAGTATAACAACAAAGAAAAACTGAAGAAAATAACAGCAGCAGACTCACAGAACCCGAGAGTTGACTAAAAGTTACCAAAGGGAAAAGGACTGGGCAGGGTATGTCTGAAGGGAGGGATAAGTGTGGGGAGAAAGAATGGGGGCATTAGGATTAGCATGTATATTGCATGGGGTCGGAGGGGGCATGGGGAGTGCTGTACAACACAGAGAAGACTAGTAGAGATTATATAGCATCTTACTACTCGCTGATGGACAGCAACTGTAATGCTGTCTGTGGGGGTGTATATGTTGAAGGGGTCTACAGCATCCATCTATGCTAATGGACAGCGACAGTTTTTTGTGGGGAGAATTGTTGAAGGGGGAGCATAGTAAACATAATGTACTTCACGTGATTGTAGAACAGTGATAACAAAAAAAAATTTTTAAGTGCAATAAGGGCACAGTTCTGAATCCTCAGAATAAAAGGTCAGGCTCTGATTGCTGCAAACAAAAGACACAGGGTTAAAAGAAGGGATGAAAACTCAAGACACCTACGTGCTTACTTACAGGAGACTCACTTGAGATCCAAGCACAGAGACAAACTACAAGCTGAAGGTGTGGGGACAGGTAACCTACACAAGTGAAACTGAGAAACAAACAAACAAATGGATTCTGTTTGAGACCCCAGGAGAGTCAGTAGGAAATAGCCCTATCTAGCCACCGTGAATTCTTTTTGTTTGGTTTCAGCAAGGCCCAGGCATAGTTTTAGTGGTGCAGCAACGTACTTCTCATTTTCTTTCACCTCAAAAACTGAGTTGCTGTGATAATAAGAATCTGGGCTTTTGAAATCAGTGGGCTTTATGATGTTCACGAATGTGAAGATGTAATAACCACCTAAAGACAGAAGTTTGGACCCTCAAATAAACACTTCACTCCACAACACATTCTTTGTTCCCAACTGCTCCTGTCTTGAAATAGGTGGTCCTTTATATTTGTTCCTCCATCTAACAGCAGTGATCACGCCGCTGTCCCTCAAACATGGTGGTGTGCAAAAACCAAGTACACTTTTCTGTTGACAACAGGCCCAGATGAAGGATACTTGAAGTCTTCAGTGAGCACTTAGTCCATGAATGTGGCTAAATACAGTGAGCAAGCGAGAAGGATGTAAAAGATGACAGAGGACAAAGATACGTGTTCAAGTCCCTGCATCACCATTTACTGGTTTTCTAAGCACACGCGGCTGACTCGACCTGCAAGTGTCTCGGTGAACCCAGTGCTCTCCTTACGGCCTAGTTACCTTACAAGATTTTTGGGAGCATAATGTAGGGAAGTAAAATAGGCTATGTTGTTAACTGTTCTGTAGATAAGGATAGCTGTGCAGACAAAAAGATGATTGATTCATAGACAGATAGGTAGACAGATGACAGATGAAAGATAGAGAGATAGGGACATAGATTGATAGATGATATACATCATAGATAGATGATACGAAGATAGATAGATAGATACATAGATACATAGATAGATAGATACATAGATAGACAGACAGACCGTTAGATAGAAAATAAAGATACACATCAATTGATACAAAGCTATTGCTCATAACCAGTAGAAGAATGGTGAAAGCACATAGGTAAACTACAGACAAAAAGGAAGAATGAAATCCAGTTTAAAAAGTGCGGTTAGCAGCCTTAAGAAGTAAACAAATCCTACCGTTTGCAATGACGTGGATGGAGATGGAGAAATAGGCCAGGCGGAGAAAGACAAGTTCCAAGTGATTTCACTCATGTGTGGAGTATAACAGCAAAGAAAAACTGAAGGAAAAAAATAGCAGCAGACTCACAGAACCCGAGAGTTGACTAAAAGTTACCAAAGGGAAAAGGACTGGGCAGGGTGGTACTGAAGGGTGGGATAAGTGTGGGGAGAAAGAATGGGGGCATTAGGATTAGCATGTATAATGCGTGGTGTCGGTGTGCATGGGGAGTACTGTACAACACAGACAAGACTAGTAGAGATCATATAGCATCTTACTACTCGCTGATGGACAGCGACTGTAACGGGGTCTGTTGGGGGGTACATGGTGAAGGGGTCTAGAGCATCCAAATACGCTGATGGACAGCGACTGAAGAGGTTTTAATGGGGGGACTTGGTGAAGGGGGGAGTATAGTAAACATAATGTTCTTCACGTGATCGTAGATTAATGATAAAAAAAAATTTTTTAAGTGCAATAAGTGCACAGCTCTGAATCATCAGAATAAAAGGTCAGAATCTGAGTGCTGCAAACAAAAGACACAGGGTTAAAAGAAGGGATGAAAACTCAAGACACCTACGTGCTTACTTACAGGAGACTCACTTGAGATCCAAGGACACAGACAAACTACAAGCCGAAGGTGTGTGGACAAGTACCCTACAAGAGTGAAACTGAAAAACAAACAATCAAACAAACAGATTCTGTTTGAGTCCCCAGAGACAGTCAGTAGAAAATAGCCCTATCTGGCCACCGTGAATTATTTTTGTTTGGTTTCAGCAGTTCCCAGCCATAGATTTAATGGTGCAGCAAAAGACTTCTAATTTTCTCTCACCTCAACAACTGAGTTGCTGTAATAATAAGCATCTGGGCCTTTATATCAGTGGGCTTTATGATGTTCACGAATGTGAAGGTGTAATAACCACCTAAAGAGGGAAGTATGGACACTCAAATAAATACGTCAATCCACAATATACTCTTAGCTCCCAACTGCTCCTGTCTAGAAATTGGTTTTCCTTTTTATTTGACCCTCCGTCCTATCAGCGTTGATCACGCCGATGCCCTTCAAACATGGTGGTGAGCAAAGCAACAAGTTTACTTTTCTGTCGACAACAGGCCCAGAGGAAGGATACTTGTGGTCCTCAGGAATCACTTAGTCAATGAATGTGGCTAAATACAGACAGCAAGTTAGAAGGAGATGAAAGAGGACAGAGGATAGAGACAAGGGTTCAAGTCTCTGCACAACCATTTCCTGTTTTGTAGGTACACGCGGACGACTCGACCTGCAGGTGTCTCGGTGAACCCAGTTCTCTCCCTACAGCCTAGATACCTTGCAGGATTTTTGGAAGCATTATGTAGGAAAGTGATACAGGCTATATGGTTAACTGTTTTGTACACAAGGACAGATGGGCAGACAAAAAGATGACTGATTGTTTGATAGATAGATAGACAGACAGATAAATAGATATTGGTACATATCGATTAACACAAAGCTACTGCTCATAACCAGGAGAGCAATGGGGAAAGCACATAGTGAAACTACAAATAAGAAAGAAGTATGAAATCCAATTTAAAAAGTGCAGTAAGCAGCCATAAGAAGAAAACAATCCCATCTTTTGCAATAACGTGTATGGAGCTAGAGGGTATTTTGCTCAGTCAAATAGGCCAGGCGGAGAAATACATGTACCAAATGATTTCACTCATGTGTGGAGTATGATAACAAAGAAAAACTGAAGGAAAAAACAGCAGCAGACTCACAGAAAACGAGAGTGGACTAACAGTTAACAAAGAGAAAGGGAATGGGTAGGGTTTCTGGGAAGGGAGTAATAAGGGCGGGGGAAAAGAATGGGGGCATTAGGATTAGCATGTATAATGTGTAGGGTGGGTTTTCATGGGTAGGGCTGTACAACGCAGAGTAGACAAGTAGTGATTCCACAGCATCTTAGTACATGCTGACAGACAGCGACTGTAACTGGGATTTGGTGGGGACTTGGTGAAGGGGGTAGACTAGTAAACAATGTTCTGCATGTGATTGTATATTAATGAGAACAAAAAAAATTTCAAATTGCAGTAAGAGCAAGGCTCTCAAATATCAGAATAAAAGTACAGGCTTTGAGTGCTAAAATCAAAAGACACAGGTTTAGAAGTACTGATGAAAACTCAAGACCATCTACGTGCTCCCTTACTGGAGACTCACTTGAGATCCAAAGGCACAGACAAACTACAAGCTGAATGGGCGTGGACAGGTATCCTATACAAGTGAATCTGAGAAACAAAGAAACAAATGGATTCTGTTTGAGTTCCCAGAGACAGTCACTAGAAAATAGTCCTATCTAGCCACCGTGAATTCTTTTTCTTTGGTTTCAACAGTGCCCATGTATAGATTTAGTGGTACTGCAATGTCCTTCACATTTTTTCTCACCTCAACAAATGAATTGCTGTAAAAATATGCGTCTGGGCTTTTTAAATCAGTGGGTTTTATGATATTCACGATTGTAAAGAAGTAATAACCACATAAAGAGGGAAGTTTGGACACTCAAACAAACACGTCTCTCCACAACACACACTTTGCTACCAAATGATCCTGTCTAGAAATAGGTGTTCCTTTTTATTTGTCCCTCCACCTACCAGTGGTGATCACGCCGATGTCCCTCAAACATGGTGGTTAGTAAAATATCAAGTATACTTTTCTGTCTACAACAGGCCCAGAGGAAGGATACTTGTGGTCTTCAGTGAGCACTTAGTCAATGAATGTGGCTAAATACAGTTAGCAAGCGAGAAGGGGTAAAAGAGGACAGAGGACAGAGATACGGGTTCAAGTCACTGCAACAGCATTTACTGGTTTTCTAAGCACACGCAGCTGTCTCAATCTGCAAGTGTCTCAGGGAGCCCAGTGATCTCCCTACGGCCTAGTGACATTGCAATGTTTTTGGAAGCATAATGTAGGGAAGTGACATAGGTGATGTTGTTAACTATTCTGTACATAAGGATGATGGGCAGACAGAAAGATGATTGATTCATAGATAGACATATATATAGATGACAGATGATAGATTGATAGATGATACACATGATAGATATATGATAGGAAGCTAGATAGATGGATAGATAAATACAGAGAAGGATAGATAGAGAGATAGATAGATTGTTATATAGAAATTAGGTAGATATACAGACAGAGCGATAGATAGATAGATACAGATACATATCGATTGACACAAAGCTATTGCTCATAACCAGGTGATGAATGGTGAAAGCACGTAGCTAAACTACAAACAAAAACGAAGAATGAAATCCAGTTTACTAAGTGCAGTAAGCAGCCATAAGAAGAAAACAAATCCTACCATTTGCAATGACGTGGATGGAGCTAGATGGTAGAATGTTCAGAGAAATAGGCCAGGTGGAGAAAGACAAGTACCAAATGATTTCACTCATGTGTAGAGTATAACAACAAAGAAAAACTGAAGAAAATAACAGCAGCAGACTCACAGAACCCGAGAGTTGACTAAAAGTTACCAAAGGGAAAAGGACTGGGCAGGGTTTGTCTGAAGGGCGGGATTAGTGTGGGGAGAAAGAATGGGGGCATTAGGATAAGCATGTATATTGCATGGGGTCGGAGGGGACATGGGGAGTGCTGTACAACACAGAGAAGACTAGTAGAGATTATATAGCATCTTACTACTCGCTGATGGACAGCAACTGTAATGGTGTCTGTGGGGGGGTATATGTTGAAGGGGTCTACAGGATCCATCTACGCTAATGGACTGTGACAGTAAGATTTTTTGGGGGGAGGAATTGTTGAAGGGGGAGCATAGTAAACATAATGAACTTCACGAGATTGTAGAACAATGATAACAAAAAAAATTTTTTAAGTGCAATAAAGGCACAGTTCTGAATCCTCAGAATAAAAGGTCAGGCTCTGATTGCTGCAAACAAAAGACACAGGGTTAAAAAAGGGATGAAAACACAAGACACCTACGTGCTTACTTACAGGAGACTCACTTGAGATCCAAGGACACAGACAAACTACAAGCCGAAGGTGTGTGGACAAATACCCTACAAGAGTGAAACTGAAAAACAAACAATCAAACAAACAGATTCTGTTTGAGTCCCCAGAGACAGTCAGTAGAAAATAGCCCTATCTGGCCACCGTGAATTATTTTTGTTTGGTTTCAGCAGTTCCCAGCCATAGATTTAATGGTGCAGCAAAAGACTTCTAATTTTCTCTCACCTCAACAACTGAGTTGCTGTAATAATAAGCATCTGGGCCTTTATATCAGTGGGCTTTATGATGTTCACGAAAGTGAAGGTGTAATAACCACCTAAAGAGGGAAGTATGGACACTCAAATAAATACGTCAATCCACAATATACTCTTAGCTCCCAACTGCTCCTGTCTAGAAATTGGTTTTCCTTTTTATTTGACCCTCCGTCCTATCAGCGTTGATCACGCCGATGCCCTTCAAACATGGTGGTGAGCAAAGCAACAAGTTTACTTTTCTGTCGACAACAGGCCCAGAGGAAGGATACTTGTGGTCCTCAGGAATCACTTAGTCAATGAATGTGGCTAAATACAGACAGCAAGTTAGAAGGAGATGAAAGAGGACAGAGGATAGAGACAAGGGTTCAAGTCTCTGCACAACCATTTCCTGTTTTGTAGGTACACGCGGACGACTCGACCTGCAGGTGTCTCGGTGAACCCAGTTCTCTCCCTACAGCCTAGATACCTTGCAGGATTTTTGGAAGCATTATGTAGGAAAGTGATACAGGCTATATGGTTAACTGTTTTGTACACAAGGACAGATGGGCAGACAAAAAGATGACTGATTGTTTGATAGATAGATAGACAGACAGATAAATAGATATTGGTACATATCGATTAACACAAAGCTACTGCTCATAACCAGGAGAGCAATGGGGAAAGCACATAGTGAAACTACAAATAAGAAAGAAGTATGAAATCCAATTTAAAAAGTGCAGTAAGCAGCCATAAGAAGAAAACAATCCCATCTTTTGCAATAACGTGTATGGAGCTAGAGGGTATTTTGCTCAGTCAAATAGGCCAGGCGGAGAAATACATGTACCAAATGATTTCACTCATGTGTGGAGTATGATAACAAAGAAAAACTGAAGGAAAAAACAGCAGCAGACTCACAGAAAACGAGAGTGGACTAACAGTTAACAAAGAGAAAGGGAATGGGTAGGGTTTCTGGGAAGGGAGTAATAAGGGCGGGGGAAAAGAATGGGGGCATTAGGATTAGCATGTATAATGTGTAGGGTGGGTTTTCATGGGTAGGGCTGTACAACGCAGAGTAGACAAGTAGTGATTCCACAGCATCTTAGTACATGCTGACAGACAGCGACTGTAACTGGGATTTGGTGGGGACTTGGTGAAGGGGGTAGACTAGTAAACAATGTTCTGCATGTGATTGTATATTAATGAGAACAAAAAAAATTTCAAATTGCAGTAAGAGCAAGGCTCTCAAATATCAGAATAAAAGTACAGGCTTTGAGTGCTAAAATCAAAAGACACAGGTTTAGAAGTACTGATGAAAACTCAAGACCATCTACGTGCTCCCTTACTGGAGACTCACTTGAGATCCAAAGGCACAGACAAACTACAAGCTGAATGGGCGTGGACAGGTATCCTATACAAGTGAATCTGAGAAACAAAGAAACAAATGGATTCTGTTTGAGTTCCCAGAGACAGTCACTAGAAAATAGTCCTATCTAGCCACCGTGAATTCTTTTTCTTTGGTTTCAACAGTGCCCATGTATAGATTTAGTGGTACTGCAATGTCCTTCACATTTTTTCTCACCTCAACAAATGAATTGCTGTAAAAATATGCGTCTGGGCTTTTTAAATCAGTGGGTTTTATGATATTCACGATTGTAAAGAAGTAATAACCACATAAAGAGGGAAGTTTGGACACTCAAACAAACACGTCTCTCCACAACACACACTTTGCTACCAAATGATCCTGTCTAGAAATAGGTGTTCCTTTTTATTTGTCCCTCCACCTACCAGTGGTGATCACGCCGATGTCCCTCAAACATGGTGGTTAGTAAAATATCAAGTATACTTTTCTGTCTACAACAGGCCCAGAGGAAGGATACTTGTGGTCTTCAGTGAGCACTTAGTCAATGAATGTGGCTAAATACAGTTAGCAAGCGAGAAGGGGTAAAAGAGGACAGAGGACAGAGATACGGGTTCAAGTCACTGCAACAGCATTTACTGGTTTTCTAAGCACACGCAGCTGTCTCAATCTGCAAGTGTCTCAGGGAGCCCAGTGATCTCCCTACGGCCTAGTGACATTGCAATGTTTTTGGAAGCATAATGTAGGGAAGTGACATAGGTGATGTTGTTAACTATTCTGTACATAAGGATGATGGGCAGACAGAAAGATGATTGATTCATAGATAGACATATATATAGATGACAGATGATAGATTGATAGATGATACACATGATAGATATATGATAGGAAGCTAGATAGATGGATAGATAAATACAGAGAAGGATAGATAGAGAGATAGATAGATTGTTATATAGAAATTAGGTAGATATACAGACAGAGCGATAGATAGATAGATACAGATACATATCGATTGACACAAAGCTATTGCTCATAACCAGGTGATGAATGGTGAAAGCACGTAGCTAAACTACAAACAAAAACGAAGAATGAAATCCAGTTTACTAAGTGCAGTAAGCAGCCATAAGAAGAAACAAATCCTACCATTTGCAATGACGTGGATGGAGCTAGATGGTAGAATGTTCAGAGAAATGGGCCAGGTGGAGAAAGACAAGTACCAAATGATTTCACTCATGTGTAGAGTATAACAACAAAGAAAAACTGAAGAAAATAACAGCAGCAGACTCACAGAACCCGAGAGTTGACTAAAAGTTACCAAAGGGAAAAGGACTGGGCAGGGTATGTCTGAAGGGAGGGATAAGTGTGGGGAGAAAGAATGGGGGCATTAGGATTAGCATGTATATTGCATGGGGTCGGAGGGGGCATGGGGAGTGCTGTACAACACAGAGAAGACTAGTAGAGATTATATAGCATCTTACTACTCGCTGATGGACAGCAACTGTAATGCTGTCTGTGGGGGTGTATATGTTGAAGGGGTCTACAGCATCCATCTATGCTAATGGACAGCGACAGTTTTTTGTGGGGAGAATTGTTGAAGGGGGAGCATAGTAAACATAATGTACTTCACGTGATTGTAGAACAGTGATAACAAAAAAAAATTTTTAAGTGCAATAAGGGCACAGTTCTGAATCCTCAGAATAAAAGGTCAGGCTCTGATTGCTGCAAACAAAAGACACAGGGTTAAAAGAAGGGATGAAAACTCAAGACACCTACGTGCTTACTTACAGGAGACTCACTTGAGATCCAAGCACAGAGACAAACTACAAGCTGAAGGTGTGGGGACAGGTAACCTACACAAGTGAAACTGAGAAACAAACAAACAAATGGATTCTGTTTGAGACCCCAGGAGAGTCAGTAGGAAATAGCCCTATCTAGCCACCGTGAATTCTTTTTGTTTGGTTTCAGCAAGGCCCAGGCATAGTTTTAGTGGTGCAGCAACGTACTTCTCATTTTCTTTCACCTCAAAAACTGAGTTGCTGTGATAATAAGAATCTGGGCTTTTGAAATCAGTGGGCTTTATGATGTTCACGAATGTGAAGATGTAATAACCACCTAAAGACAGAAGTTTGGACCCTCAAATAAACACTTCACTCCACAACACATTCTTTGTTCCCAACTGCTCCTGTCTTGAAATAGGTGGTCCTTTATATTTGTTCCTCCATCTAACAGCAGTGATCACGCCGCTGTCCCTCAAACATGGTGGTGTGCAAAAACCAAGTACACTTTTCTGTTGACAACAGGCCCAGATGAAGGATACTTGAAGTCTTCAGTGAGCACTTAGTCCATGAATGTGGCTAAATACAGTGAGCAAGCGAGAAGGATGTAAAAGATGACAGAGGACAAAGATACGTGTTCAAGTCCCTGCATCACCATTTACTGGTTTTCTAAGCACACGCGGCTGACTCGACCTGCAAGTGTCTCGGTGAACCCAGTGCTCTCCTTACGGCCTAGTTACCTTACAAGATTTTTGGGAGCATAATGTAGGGAAGTAAAATAGGCTATGTTGTTAACTGTTCTGTAGATAAGGATAGCTGTGCAGACAAAAAGATGATTGATTCATAGACAGATAGGTAGACAGATGACAGATGAAAGATAGAGAGATAGGGACATAGATTGATAGATGATATACATCATAGATAGATGATACGAAGATAGATAGATAGATACATAGATACATAGATAGATAGATACATAGATAGACAGACAGACCGTTAGATAGAAAATAAAGATACACATCAATTGATACAAAGCTATTGCTCATAACCAGTAGAAGAATGGTGAAAGCACATAGGTAAACTACAGACAAAAAGGAAGAATGAAATCCAGTTTAAAAAGTGCGGTTAGCAGCCTTAAGAAGTAAACAAATCCTACCGTTTGCAATGACGTGGATGGAGATGGAGAAATAGGCCAGGCGGAGAAAGACAAGTTCCAAGTGATTTCACTCATGTGTGGAGTATAACAGCAAAGAAAAACTGAAGGAAAAAAATAGCAGCAGACTCACAGAACCCGAGAGTTGACTAAAAGTTACCAAAGGGAAAAGGACTGGGCAGGGTGGTACTGAAGGGTGGGATAAGTGTGGGGAGAAAGAATGGGGGCATTAGGATTAGCATGTATAATGCGTGGTGTCGGTGTGCATGGGGAGTACTGTACAACACAGACAAGACTAGTAGAGATCATATAGCATCTTACTACTCGCTGATGGACAGCGACTGTAACGGGGTCTGTTGGGGGGTACATGGTGAAGGGGTCTAGAGCATCCAAATACGCTGATGGACAGCGACTGAAGAGGTTTTAATGGGGGGACTTGGTGAAGGGGGGAGTATAGTAAACATAATGTTCTTCACGTGATCGTAGATTAATGATAAAAAAAAATTTTTTAAGTGCAATAAGTGCACAGCTCTGAATCATCAGAATAAAAGGTCAGAATCTGAGTGCTGCAAACAAAAGACACAGGGTTAAAAGAAGGGATGAAAACTCAAGACACCTACGTGCTTACTTACAGGAGACTCACTTGAGATCCAAGGACACAGACAAACTACAAGCCGAAGGTGTGTGGACAAGTACCCTACAAGAGTGAAACTGAAAAACAAACAATCAAACAAACAGATTCTGTTTGAGTCCCCAGAGACAGTCAGTAGAAAATAGCCCTATCTGGCCACCGTGAATTATTTTTGTTTGGTTTCAGCAGTTCCCAGCCATAGATTTAATGGTGCAGCAAAAGACTTCTAATTTTCTCTCACCTCAACAACTGAGTTGCTGTAATAATAAGCATCTGGGCCTTTATATCAGTGGGCTTTATGATGTTCACGAATGTGAAGGTGTAATAACCACCTAAAGAGGGAAGTATGGACACTCAAATAAATACGTCAATCCACAATATACTCTTAGCTCCCAACTGCTCCTGTCTAGAAATTGGTTTTCCTTTTTATTTGACCCTCCGTCCTATCAGCGTTGATCACGCCGATGCCCTTCAAACATGGTGGTGAGCAAAGCAACAAGTTTACTTTTCTGTCGACAACAGGCCCAGAGGAAGGATACTTGTGGTCCTCAGGAATCACTTAGTCAATGAATGTGGCTAAATACAGACAGCAAGTTAGAAGGAGATGAAAGAGGACAGAGGATAGAGACAAGGGTTCAAGTCTCTGCACAACCATTTCCTGTTTTGTAGGTACACGCGGACGACTCGACCTGCAGGTGTCTCGGTGAACCCAGTTCTCTCCCTACAGCCTAGATACCTTGCAGGATTTTTGGAAGCATTATGTAGGAAAGTGATACAGGCTATATGGTTAACTGTTTTGTACACAAGGACAGATGGGCAGACAAAAAGATGACTGATTGATTGATAGATAGATAGACAGACAGATAAATAGATATTGGTACATATCGATTAACACAAAGCTACTGCTCATAACCAGGAGAGCAATGGGGCAAGCACATAGTGAAACTACAAATAAGAAAGAAGTATGAAATCCAATTTAAAAAGTGCAGTAAGCAGCCATAAGAAGAAAACAATCCCATCTTTTGCAATAACGTGTATGGAGCTAGAGGGTATTTTGCTCAGTCAAATAGGCCAGGCGGAGAAATACATGTACCAAATGATTTCACTCATGTGTGGAGTATGATAACAAAGAAAAACTGAAGGAAAAAACAGCAGCAGACTCACAGAAAACGAGAGTGGACTAACAGTTAACAAAGAGAAAGGGAATGGGTAGGGTTTCTGGGAAGGGAGTAATAAGGGCGGGGGAAAAGAATGGGGGCATTAGGATTAGCATGTATAATGTGTAGGGTGGGTTTTCATGGGTAGGGCTGTACAACGCAGAGTAGACAAGTAGTGATTCCACAGCATCTTAGTACATGCTGACAGACAGCGACTGTAACTGGGATTTGGTGGGGACTTGGTGAAGGGGGTAGACTAGTAAACAATGTTCTGCATGTGATTGTATATTAATGAGAACAAAAAAAATTTCAAATTGCAGTAAGAGCAAGGCTCTCAAATATCAGAATAAAAGTACAGGCTTTGAGTGCTAAAATCAAAAGACACAGGTTTAGAAGTACTGATGAAAACTCAAGACCACCTACGTGCTCCCTTACTGGAGACTCACTTGAGATCCAAAGGCACAGACAAACTACAAGCTGAATGGGCGTGGACAGGTATCCTATACAAGTGAATCTGAGAAACAAAGAAACAAATGGATTCTGTTTGAATTCCCAGAGACAGTCACTAGAAAATAGTCCTATCTAGCCACCGTGAATTCTTTTTGTTTGGTTTCAACAGTGCCCATGTATAGATTTAGTGGTACTGCAATGTCCTTCACATTTTTTCTCACCTCAACAAATGAATTGCTGTAAAAATATGCGTCTGGGCTTTTTAAATCAGTGGGTTTTATGATATTCACGATTGTAAAGAAGTAATAACCACATAAAGAGGGAAGTTTGGACACTCAAACAAACACGTCTCTCCACAACACACACTTTGCTACCAAATGATCCTGTCTAGAAATAGGTGTTCCTTTTTATTTGTCCCTCCACCTACCAGTGGTGATCACGCCGATGTCCCTCAAACATGGTGGTTAGTAAAATATCAAGTATACTTTTCTGTCTACAACAGGCCCAGAGGAAGGATACTTGTGGTCTTCAGTGAGCACTTAGTCAATGAATGTGGCTAAATACAGTTAGCAAGCGAGAAGGAGGTAAAAGAGGACAGAGGACAGAGATACGGGTTCAAGTCACTGCAACAACATTTACTGGTTTTCTAAGCACACGCAGCTGTCTCAATCTGCAAGTGTCTCAGGGAGCCCAGTGATCTCCCTACGGCCTAGTGACATTGCAATGTTTTTGGAAGCATAATGTAGGGAAGTGACATAGGTGATGTTGTTAACTATTCTGTACATAAGGATGATGGGCAGACAGAAAGATGATTGATTCATAGATAGACATATATATAGATGACAGATGATAGATTGATAGATGATACACATGATAGATATATGATAGGAAGCTAGATAGATGGATAGATAAATACAGAGAAGGATAGATAGAGAGATAGATAGATTGTTATATAGAAATTAGGTAGATATACAGACAGAGCGATAGATAGATAGATACAGATACATATCGATTGACACAAAGCTATTGCTCATAACCAGGTGATGAATGGTGAAAGCACGTAGCTAAACTACAAACAAAAAGGAAGAATGAAATCCAGTTTACAAAGTGCAGTAAGCAGCCATAAGAAGAAAACAAATCCTACCATTTGCAATGACGTGGACGGAGCTAGATGGTAGAATGTTCAGAGAAATGGGCCAGGTGGAGAAAGACAAGTACCAAATGATTTCACTCATGTGTAGAGTATAACAACAAAGAAAAACTGAAGAAAATAACAGCAGCAGACTCACAGAACCCGAGAGTTGACTAAAAGTTACCAAAGGGAAAAGGACTGGGCAGGGTATGTCTGAAGGGAGGGATAAGTGTGGGGAGAAAGAATGGGGGCATTAGGATTAGCATGTATATTGCATGGGGTCGGAGGGGGCATGGGGAGTGCTGTACAACACAGAGAAGACTAGTAGAGATTATATAGCATCTTACTACTCGCTGATGGACAGCAACTGTAATGCTGTCTGTGGGGGTGTATATGTTGAAGGGGTCTACAGCATCCATCTACGCTAATGGACAGCGACAGTAATATTTTTTGTGGGGGGAATTGTTGAAGGGGGAGCATAGTAAACATAATGTACTTCACGTGATTGTAGAACAGTGATAACAAAAAAAAATTTTTAAGTGCAATAAGGGCACAGTTCTGAATCCTCAGAATAAAAGGTCAGGCTCTGATTGCTGCAAACAAAAGACACAGGGTTAAAAGAAGGGATGAAAACTCAAGACACCTACGTGCTTACTTACAGGAGACTCACTTGAGATCCAAGCACAGAGACAAACTACAAGCTGAAGGTGTGGGGACAGGTAACCTACACAAGTGAAACTGAGAAACAAACAAACAAATGGATTCTGTTTGAGACCCCAGGAGAGTCAGTAGGAAATAGCCCTATCTAGCCACCGTGAATTCTTTTTGTTTGGTTTCAGCAAGGCCCAGGCATAGTTTTAGTGGTGCAGCAACGTACTTCTCATTTTCTTTCACCTCAAAAACTGAGTTGCTGTGATAATAAGAATCTGGGCTTTTGAAATCAGTGGGCTTTATGATGTTCACGAATGTGAAGATGTAATAACCACCTAAAGACAGAAGTTTGGACCCTCAAATAAACACTTCACTCCACAACACATTCTTTGTTCCCAACTGCTCCTGTCTTGAAATAGGTGGTCCTTTATATTTGTTCCTCCATCTAACAGCAGTGATCACGCCGCTGTCCCTCAAACATGGTGGTGTGCAAAGAACCAAGTACACTTTTCTGTTGACAACAGGCCCAGATGAAGGATACTTGAAGTCTTCAGTGAGCACTTAGTCCATGAATGTGGCTAAATACAGTGAGCAAGCGAGAAGGATGTAAAAGATGACAGAGGACAAAGATACGTGTTCAAGTCCCTGCATCACCATTTACTGGTTTTCTAAGCACACGCGGCTGACTCGACCTGCAAGTGTCTCGGTGAACCCAGTGCTCTCCTTACGGCCTAGTTACCTTACAAGATTTTTGGGAGCATAATGTAGGGAAGTGACATAGGCTATGTTGTTAACTGTTCTGTAGATAAGGATAGCTGTGCAGACAAAAAGATGATTGATTCATAGACAGATAGGTAGACAGATGACAGATGAAAGATAGAGAGATAGGGACATAGATTGATAGATGATATACATCATAGATTGATGATACGAAGATAGATAGATAGATACATAGATACATAGATAGATAGATACATAGATAGACAGACAGACCGTTAGATAGAAAATAAAGATACACATCAATTGATACAAAGCTATTGCTCATAACCAGTAGAAGAATGGTGAAAGCACATAGGTAAACTACAGACAAAAAGGAAGAATGAAATCCAGTTTAAAAAGTGCGGTTAGCAGCCTTAAGAAGTAAACAAATCCTACCGTTTGCAATGACGTGGATGGAGATGGAGAAATAGGCCAGGCGGAGAAAGACCAGTTCCAAGTGATTTCACTCATGTGTGGAGTATAACAGCAAAGAAAAACTGAAGGAAAAAAATAGCAGCAGACTCACAGAACCCGAGAGTTGACTAAAAGTTACCAAAGGGAAAAGGACTGGGCAGGGTGGTACTGAAGGGTGGGATAAGTGTGGGGAGAAAGAATGGGGGCATTAGGATTAGCATGTATAATGCGTGGTGTCGGTGTGCATGGGGAGTACTGTACAACACAGACAAGACTAGTAGAGATCATATAGCATCTTACTACTCGCTGATGGACAGCGACTGTAACGGGGTCTGTTGGGGGGTACATGGTGAAGGGGTCTAGAGCATCCAAATACGCTGATGGACAGCGACTGAAGAGGTTTTAATGGGGGGACTTGGTGAAGGGGGGAGTATAGTAAACATAATGTTCTTCACGTGATCGTAGATTAATGATAAAAAAAAATTTTTTAAGTGCAATAAGTGCACAGCTCTGAATCATCAGAATAAAAGGTCAGAATCTGAGTGCTGCAAACAAAAGACACAGGGTTAAAAGAAGGGATGAAAACTCAAGACACCTACGTGCTTACTTACAGGAGACTCACTTGAGATCCAAGGACACAGACAAACTACAAGCCGAAGGTGTGTGGACAAGTACCCTACAAGAGTGAAACTGAAAAACAAACAATCAAACAAACAGATTCTGTTTGAGTCCCCAGAGACAGTCAGTAGAAAATAGCCCTATCTGGCCACCGTGAATTATTTTTGTTTGGTTTCAGCAGTTCCCAGCCATAGATTTAATGGTGCAGCAAAAGACTTCTAATTTTCTCTCACCTCAACAACTGAGTTGCTGTAATAATAAGCATCTGGGCCTTTATATCAGTGGGCTTTATGATGTTCACGAATGTGAAGGTGTAATAACCACCTAAAGAGGGAAGTATGGACACTCAAATAAATACGTCAATCCACAATATACTCTTAGCTCCCAACTGCTCCTGTCTAGAAATTGGTTTTCCTTTTTATTTGACCCTCCGTCCTATCAGCGTTGATCACGCCGATGCCCTTCAAACATGGTGGTGAGCAAAGCAACAAGTTTACTTTTCTGTCGACAACAGGCCCAGAGGAAGGATACTTGTGGTCCTCAGGAATCACTTAGTCAATGAATGTGGCTAAATACAGACAGCAAGTTAGAAGGAGATGAAAGAGGACAGAGGATAGAGACAAGGGTTCAAGTCTCTGCACAACCATTTCCTGTTTTGTAGGTACACGCGGACGACTCGACCTGCAGGTGTCTCGGTGAACCCAGTTCTCTCCCTACAGCCTAGATACCTTGCAGGATTTTTGGAAGCATTATGTAGGAAAGTGATACAGGCTATATGGTTAACTGTTTTGTACACAAGGACAGATGGGCAGACAAAAAGATGACTGATTGATTGATAGATAGATAGACAGACAGATAAATAGATATTGGTACATATCGATTAACACAAAGCTACTGCTCATAACCAGGAGAGCAATGGGGCAAGCACATAGTGAAACTACAAATAAGAAAGAAGTATGAAATCCAATTTAAAAAGTGCAGTAAGCAGCCATAAGAAGAAAACAATCCCATCTTTTGCAATAACGTGTATGGAGCTAGAGGGTATTTTGCTCAGTCAAATAGGCCAGGCGGAGAAATACATGTACCAAATGATTTCACTCATGTGTGGAGTATGATAACAAAGAAAAACTGAAGGAAAAAACAGCAGCAGACTCACAGAAAACGAGAGTGGACTAACAGTTAACAAAGAGAAAGGGAATGGGTAGGGTTTCTGGGAAGGGAGTAATAAGGGCGGGGGAAAAGAATGGGGGCATTAGGATTAGCATGTATAATGTGTAGGGTGGGTTTTCATGGGTAGGGCTGTACAACGCAGAGTAGACAAGTAGTGATTCCACAGCATCTTAGTACATGCTGACAGACAGCGACTGTAACTGGGATTTGGTGGGGACTTGGTGAAGGGGGTAGACTAGTAAACAATGTTCTGCATGTGATTGTATATTAATGAGAACAAAAAAAATTTCAAATTGCAGTAAGAGCAAGGCTCTCAAATATCAGAATAAAAGTACAGGCTTTGAGTGCTAAAATCAAAAGACACAGGTTTAGAAGTACTGATGAAAACTCAAGACCATCTATGTGCTCCCTTACTGGAGACTCACTTGAGATCCAAAGGCACAGACAAACTACAAGCTGAATGGGCGTGGACAGGTATCCTATACAAGTGAATCTGAGAAACAAAGAAACAAATGGATTCTGTTTGAGTTCCCAGAGACAGTCACTAGAAAATAGTCCTATCTAGCCACCGTGAATTCTTTTTCTTTGGTTTCAACAGTGCCCATGTATAGATTTAGTGGTACTGCAATGTCCTTCACATTTTTTCTCACCTCAACAAATGAATTGCTGTAAAAATATGCGTCTGGGCTTTTTAAATCAGTGGGTTTTATGATATTCACGATTGTAAAGAAGTAATAACCACATAAAGAGGGAAGTTTGGACACTCAAACAAACACGTCTCTCCACAACACACACTTTGCTACCAAATGATCCTGTCTAGAAATAGGTGTTCCTTTTTATTTGTCCCTCCACCTACCAGTGGTGATCACGCCGATGTCCCTCAAACATGGTGGTTAGTAAAATATCAAGTATACTTTTCTGTCTACAACAGGCCCAGAGGAAGGATACTTGTGGTCTTCAGTGAGCACTTAGTCAATGAATGTGGCTAAATACAGTTAGCAAGCGAGAAGGGGTAAAAGAGGACAGAGGGCAGAGATACGGGTTCAAGTCACTGCAACAGCATTTACTGGTTTTCTAAGCAAACGCAGCTGTCTCAATCTGCAAGTGTCTCAGGGAGCCCAGTGATCTCCCTACGGCCTAGTGACATTGCAATGTTTTTGGAAGCATAATGTAGGGAAGTGACATAGGTGATGTTGTTAACTATTCTGTACATAAGGATGATGGGCAGACAGAAAGATGATTGATTCATAGATAGACATATATATAGATGACAGATGATAGATTGATAGATGATACACATGATAGATATATGATAGGAAGCTAGATAGATGGATAGATAAATACAGAGAAGGATAGATAGAGAGATAGATAGATTGTTATATAGAAATTAGGTAGATATACAGACAGAGCGATAGATAGATAGATACAGATACATATCGATTGACACAAAGCTATTGCTCATAACCAGGTGATGAATGGTGAAAGCACGTAGCTAAACTACAAACAAAAAGGAAGAATGAAATCCAGTTTACTAAGTGCAGTAAGCAGCCATAAGAAGAAAACAAATCCTACCATTTGCAATGACGTGGATGGAGCTAGATGGTAGAATGTTCAGAGAAATGGGCCAGGTGGAGAAAGACAAGTACCAAATGATTTCACTCATGTGTAGAGTATAACAACAAAGAAAAACTGAAGAAAATAACAGCAGCAGACTCACAGAACCCGAGAGTTGACTAAAAGTTACCAAAGGGAAAAGGACTGGGCAGGGTATGTCTGAAGGGAGGGATAAGTGTGGGGAGAAAGAATGGGGGCATTAGGATTAGCATGTATATTGCATGGGGTCGGAGGGGGCATGGGGAGTGCTGTACAACACAGAGAAGACTAGTAGAGATTATATAGCATCTTACTACTCGCTGATGGACAGCAACTGTAATGCTGTCTGTGGGGGTGTATATGTTGAAGGGGTCTACAGCATCCATCTATGCTAATGGACAGCGACAGTTTTTTGTGGGGGGAATTGTTGAAGGGGGAGCATAGTAAACATAATGTACTTCACGTGATTGTAGAACAGTGATAACAAAAAAAAATTTTTAAGTGCAATAAGGGCACAGTTCTGAATCCTCAGAATAAAAGGTCAGGCTCTGATTGCTGCAAACAAAAGACACAGGGTTAAAAGAAGGGATGAAAACTCAAGACACCTACGTGCTTACTTACAGGAGACTCACTTGAGATCCAAGCACAGAGACAAACTACAAGCTGAAGGTGTGGGGACAGGTAACCTACACAAGTGAAACTGAGAAACAAACAAACAAATGGATTCTGTTTGAGACCCCAGGAGAGTCAGTAGGAAATAGCCCTATCTAGCCACCGTGAATTCTTTTTGTTTGGTTTCAGCAAGGCCCAGGCATAGTTTTAGTGGTGCAGCAACGTACTTCTCATTTTCTTTCACCTCAAAAACTGAGTTGCTGTGATAATAAGAATCTGGGCTTTTGAAATCAGTGGGCTTTATGATGTTCACGAATGTGAAGATGTAATAACCACCTAAAGACAGAAGTTTGGACCCTCAAATAAACACTTCACTCCACAACACATTCTTTGTTCCCAACTGCTCCTGTCTTGAAATAGGTGGTCCTTTATATTTGTTCCTCCATCTAACAGCAGTGATCACGCCGCTGTCCCTCAAACATGGTGGTGTGCAAAGAACCAAGTACACTTTTCTGTCGACAACAGGCCCAGATGAAGGATACTTGAAGTCTTCAGTGAGCACTTAGTCCATGAATGTGGCTAAATACAGTGAGCAAGCGAGAAGGATGTAAAAGATGACAGAGGACAAAGATACGTGTTCAAGTCCCTGCATCACCATTTACTGGTTTTCTAAGCACACGCGGCTGACTCGACCTGCAAGTGTCTCGGTGAACCCAGTGCTCTCCTTACGGCCTAGTTACCTTACAAGATTTTTGGGAGCATAATGTAGGGAAGTAAAATAGGCTATGTTGTTAACTGTTCTGTAGATAAGGATAGCTGTGCAGACAAAAAGATGATTGATTCATAGACAGATAGGTAGACAGATGACAGATGAAAGATAGAGAGATAGGGACATAGATTGATAGATGATATACATCATAGATAGATGATACGAAGATAGATAGATACATAGATACATAGATAGATAGATACATAGATAGACAGACAGACCGTTAGATAGAAAATAAAGATACACATCAATTGATACAAAGCTATTGCTCATAACCAGTAGAAGAATGGTGAAAGCACATAGGTAAACTACAGACAAAAAGGAAGAATGAAATCCAGTTTAAAAAGTGCGGTTAGCAGCCTTAAGAAGTAAACAAATCCTACCGTTTGCAATGACGTGGATGGAGATGGAGAAATAGGCCAGGCGGAGAAAGACAAGTTCCAAGTGATTTCACTCATGTGTGGAGTATAACAGCAAAGAAAAACTGAAGGAAAAAAATACCAGCAGACTCACAGAACCCGAGAGTTGACTAAAAGTTACCAAAGGGAAAAGGACTGGGCAGGGTGGTACTGAAGGGTGGGATAAGTGTGGGGAGAAAGAATGGGGGCATTAGGATTAGCATGTATAATGCGTGGTGTCGGTGTGCATGGGGAGTACTGTACAACACAGACAAGACTAGTAGAGATCATATAGCATCTTACTACTCGCTGATGGACAGCGACTGTAACGGGGTCTGTTGGGGGGTACATGGTGAAGGGGTCTAGAGCATCCAAATACGCTGATGGACAGCGACTGAAGAGGTTTTAATGGGGGGACTTGGTGAAGGGGGGAGTATAGTAAACATAATGTTCTTCACGTGATCGTAGATTAATGATAAAAAAAAATTTTTTAAGTGCAATAAGTGCACAGCTCTGAATCATCAGAATAAAAGGTCAGAATCTGAGTGCTGCAAACAAAAGACACAGGGTTAAAAGAAGGGATGAAAACTCAAGACACCTACGTGCTTACTTACAGGAGACTCACTTGAGATCCAAGGACACAGACAAACTACAAGCCGAAGGTGTGTGGACAAGTACCCTACAAGAGTGAAACTGAAAAACAAACAATCAAACAAACAGATTCTGTTTGAGTCCCCAGAGACAGTCAGTAGAAAATAGCCCTATCTGGCCACCGTGAATTATTTTTGTTTGGTTTCAGCAGTTCCCAGCCATAGATTTAATGGTGCAGCAAAAGACTTCTAATTTTCTCTCACCTCAACAACTGAGTTGCTGTAATAATAAGCATCTGGGCCTTTATATCAGTGGGCTTTATGATGTTCACGAATGTGAAGGTGTAATAACCACCTAAAGAGGGAAGTATGGACACTCAAATAAATACGTCAATCCACAATATACTCTTAGCTCCCAACTGCTCCTGTCTAGAAATTGGTTTTCCTTTTTATTTGACCCTCCGTCCTATCAGCGTTGATCACGCCGATGCCCTTCAAACATGGTGGTGAGCAAAGCAACAAGTTTACTTTTCTGTCGACAACAGGCCCAGAGGAAGGATACTTGTGGTGCTCAGGAATCACTTAGTCAATGAATGTGGCTAAATACAGACAGCAAGTTAGAAGGAGATGAAAGAGGACAGAGGATAGAGACAAGGGTTCAAGTCTCTGCACAACCATTTCCTGTTTTGTAGGTACACGCGGACGACTCGACCTGCAGGTGTCTCGGTGAACCCAGTTCTCTCCCTACAGCCTAGATACCTTGCAGGATTTTTGGAAGCATTATGTAGGAAAGTGATACAGGCTATATGGTTAACTGTTTTGTACACAAGGACAGATGGGCAGACCAAAAGATGACTGATTGATTGATAGATAGACAGATAAATAGATATTGGTACATATCGATTAACACAAAGCTACTGCTCATAACCAGGAGAGCAATGGGGAAAGCACATAGTGAAACTACAAATAAGAAAGAAGTATGAAATCCAATTTAAAAAGTGCAGTAAGCAGCCATAAGAAGAAAACAATCCCATCTTTTGCAATAACGTGTATGGAGCTAGAGGGTATTTTGCTCAGTCAAATAGGCCAGGCGGATAAATACATGTACCAAATGATTTCACTCATGTGTGGAGTATGATAACAAAGAAAAACTGAAGGAAAGAACAGCAGCAGACTCACAGAAAACGAGAGTGGACTAACAGTTAACAAAGAGAAAGGGAATGGGTAGGGTTTCTGGGAAGGGAGTAATAAGGGCGGGGGAAAAGAATGGGGGCATTAGGATTAGCATGTATAATGTGTAGGGTGGGTTTTCATGGGTAGGGCTGTACAACGCAGAGTAGACAAGTAGTGATTCCACAGCATCTTAGTACATGCTGACAGACAGCGACTGTAACTGGGATTTGGTGGGGACTTGGTGAAGGGGGTAGACTAGTAAACAATGTTCTGCATGTGATTGTATATTAATGAGAACAAAAAAAATTTCAAATTGCAGTAAGAGCAAGGCTCTCAAATATCAGAATAAAAGTACAGGCTTTGAGTGCTAAAATCAAAAGACACAGGTTTAGAAGTACTGATGAAAACTCAAGACCATCTACGTGCTCCCTTAATGGAGACTCACTTGAGATCCAAAGGCACAGACAAACTACAAGCTGAATGGGCGTGGACAGGTATCCTATACAAGTGAATCTGAGAAACAAAGAAACAAATGGATTCTGTTTGAGTTCCCAGAGACAGTCACTAGAAAATAGTCCTATCTAGCCACCGTGAATTCTTTTTCTTTGGTTTCAACAGTGCCCATGTATAGATTTAGTGGTACTGCAATGTCCTTCACATTTTTTCTCACCTCAACAAATGAATTGCTGTAAAAATATGCGTCTGGGCTTTTTAAATCAGTGGGTTTTATGATATTCACGATTGTAAAGAAGTAATAACCACATAAAGAGGGAAGTTTGGACACTCAAACAAACACGTCTCTCCACAACACACACTTTGCTACCAAATGATCCTGTCTAGAAATAGGTGTTCCTTTTTATTTGTCCCTCCACCTACCAGTGGTGATCACGCCGATGTCCCTCAAACATGGTGGTTAGTAAAATATCAAGTATACTTTTCTGTCTACAACAGGCCCAGAGGAAGGATACTTGTGGTCTTCAGTGAGCACTTAGTCAATGAATGTGGCTAAATACAGTTAGCAAGCGAGAAGGAGGTAAAAGAGGACAGAGGACAGAGATACGGGTTCAAGTCACTGCAACAACATTTACTGGTTTTCTAAGCACACGCAGCTGTCTCAATCTGCAAGTGTCTCAGGGAGCCCAGTGATCTCCCTACGGCCTAGTGACATTGCAATGTTTTTGGAAGCATAATGTAGGGAAGTGACATAGGTGATGTTGTTAACTATTCTGTACATAAGGATGATGGGCAGACAGAAAGATGATTGATTCATAGATAGACATATATATAGATGACAGATGATAGATTGATAGATGATACACATGATAGATATATGATAGGAAGCTAGATAGATGGATAGATAAATACAGAGAAGGATAGATAGAGAGATAGATAGATTGTTATATAGAAATTAGGTAGATATACAGACAGAGCGATAGATAGATAGATACAGATACATATCGATTGACACAAAGCTATTGCTCATAACCAGGTGATGAATGGTGAAAGCACGTAGCTAAACTACAAACAAAAAGGAAGAATGAAATCCAGTTTACAAAGTGCAGTAAGCAGCCATAAGAAGAAAACAAATCCTACCATTTGCAATGACGTGGACGGAGCTAGATGGTAGAATGTTCAGAGAAATGGGCCAGGTGGAGAAAGACAAGTACCAAATGATTTCACTCATGTGTAGAGTATAACAACAAAGAAAAACTGAAGAAAATAACAGCAGCAGACTCACAGAACCCGAGAGTTGACTAAAAGTTACCAAAGGGAAAAGGACAGGGCAGGGTATGTCTGAAGGGAGGGATAAGTGTGGGGAGAAAGAATGGGGGCATTAGGATTAGCATGTATATTGCATGGGGTCGGAGGGGGCATGGGGAGTGCTGTACAACACAGAGAAGACTAGTAGAGATTATATAGCATCTTACTACTCGCTGATGGACAGCAACTGTAATGCTGTCTGTGGGGGTGTATATGTTGAAGGGGTCTACAGCATCCATCTATGCTAATGGACAGCGACAGTTTTTTGTGGGGGGAATTGTTGAAGGGGGAGCATAGTAAACATAATGTACTTCACGTGATTGTAGAACAGTGATAACAAAAAAAAATTTTTAAGTGCAATAAGGGCACAGTTCTGAATCCTCAGAATAAAAGGTCAGGCTCTGATTGCTGCAAACAAAAGACACAGGGTTAAAAGAAGGGATGAAAACTCAAGACACCTACGTGCTTACTTACAGGAGACTCACTTGAGATCCAAGCACAGAGACAAACTACAAGCTGAAGGTGTGGGGACAGGTAACCTACACAAGTGAAACTGAGAAACAAACAAACAAATGGATTCTGTTTGAGACCCCAGGAGAGTCAGTAGGAAATAGCCCTATCTAGCCACCGTGAATTCTTTTTGTTTGGTTTCAGCAAGGCCCAGGCATAGTTTTAGTGGTGCAGCAACGTACTTCTCATTTTCTTTCACCTCAAAAACTGAGTTGCTGTGATAATAAGAATCTGGGCTTTTGAAATCAGTGGGCTTTATGATGTTCACGAATGTGAAGATGTAATAACCACCTAAAGACAGAAGTTTGGACCCTCAAATAAACACTTCACTCCACAACACATTCTTTGTTCCCAACTGCTCCTGTCTTGAAATAGGTGGTCCTTTATATTTGTTCCTCCATCTAACAGCAGTGATCACGCCGCTGTCCCTCAAACATGGTGGTGTGCAAAGAACCAAGTACACTTTTCTGTTGACAACAGGCCCAGATGAAGGATACTTGAAGTCTTCAGTGAGCACTTAGTCCATGAATGTGGCTAAATACAGTGAGCAAGCGAGAAGGATGTAAAAGATGACAGAGGACAAAGATACGTGTTCAAGTCCCTGCATCACCATTTACTGGTTTTCTAAGCACACGCGGCTGACTCGACCTGCAAGTGTCTCGGTGAACCCAGTGCTCTCCTTACGGCCTAGTTACCTTACAAGATTTTTGGGAGCATAATGTAGGGAAGTAAAATAGGCTATGTTGTTAACTGTTCTGTAGATAAGGATAGCTGTGCAGACAAAAAGATGATTGATTCATAGACAGATAGGTAGACAGATGACAGATGAAAGATAGAGAGATAGGGACATAGATTGATAGATGATATACATCATAGATAGATGATACGAAGATAGATAGATAGATACATAGATACATAGATAGATAGATACATAGATAGACAGACAGACCGTTAGATTGAAGATAAAGATACACATCAATTGATACAAAGCTATTGCTCATAACCAGTAGAAGAATGGTGAAAGCACATAGGTAAACTACAGACAAAAAGGAAGAATGAAATCCAGTTTAAAAAGTGCGGTTAGCAGCCTTAAGAAGTAAACAAATCCTACCGTTTGCAATGACGTGGATGGAGATGGAGAAATAGGCCAGGCGGAGAAAGACCAGTTCCAAGTGATTTCACTCATGTGTGGAGTATAACAGCAAAGAAAAACAGAAGGAAAAAAATACCAGCAGACTCACAGAACCCGAGAGTTGACTAAAAGTTACCAAAGGGAAAAGGACTGGGCAGGGTGGTACTGAAGGGTGGGATAAGTGTGGGGAGAAAGAATGGGGGCATTAGGATTAGCATGTATAATGCGTGGTGTCGGTGTGCATGGGGAGTACTGTACAACACAGACAAGACTAGTAGAGATCATATAGCATCTTACTACTCGCTGATGGACAGCGACTGTAACGGGGTCTGTTGGGGGGTACATGGTGAAGGGGTCTAGAGCATCCAAATACGCTGATGGACAGCGACTGAAGAGGTTTTAATGGGGGGACTTGGTGAAGGGGGGAGTATAGTAAACATAATGTTCTTCACGTGATCGTAGATTAATGATAAAAAAAATTTTTTAAGTGCAATAAGTGCACAGCTCTGAATCATCAGAATAAAAGGTCAGAATCTGAGTGCTGCAAACAAAAGACACAGGGTTAAAAGAAGGGATGAAAACTCAAGACACCTACGTGCTTACTTACAGGAGACTCACTTGAGATCCAAGGACACAGACAAACTACAAGCCGAAGGTGTGTGGACAAGTACCCTACAAGAGTGAAACTGAAAAACAAACAATCAAACAAACAGATTCTGTTTGAGTCCCCAGAGACAGTCAGTAGAAAATAGCCCTATCTGGCCACCGTGAATTATTTTTGTTTGGTTTCAGCAGTTCCCAGCCATAGATTTAATGGTGCAGCAAAAGACTTCTAATTTTCTCTCACCTCAACAACTGAGTTGCTGTAATAATAAGCATCTGGGCCTTTATATCAGTGGGCTTTATGATGTTCACGAATGTGAAGGTGTAATAACCACCTAAAGAGGGAAGTATGGACACTCAAATAAATACGTCAATCCACAATATACTCTTAGCTCCCAACTGCTCCTGTCTAGAAATTGGTTTTCCTTTTTATTTGACCCTCCGTCCTATCAGCGTTGATCACGCCGATGCCCTTCAAACATGGTGGTGAGCAAAGCAACAAGTTTACTTTTCTGTCGACAACAGGCCCAGAGGAAGGATACTTGTGGTCCTCAGGAATCACTTAGTCAATGAATGTGGCTAAATACAGACAGCAAGTTAGAAGGAGATGAAAGAGGACAGAGGATAGAGACAAGGGTTCAAGTCTCTGCACAACCATTTCCTGTTTTGTAGGTACACGCGGACGACTCGACCTGCAGGTGTCTCGGTGAACCCAGTTCTCTCCCTACAGCCTAGATACCTTGCAGGATTTTTGGAAGCATTATGTAGGAAAGTGATACAGGCTATATGGTTAACTGTTTTGTACACAAGGACAGATGGGCAGACAAAAAGATGACTGATTGATTGATAGATAGATAGACAGACAGATAAATAGATATTGGTACATATCGATTAACACAAAGCTACTGCTCATAACCAGGAGAGCAATGGGGAAAGCACATAGTGAAACTACAAATAAGAAAGAAGTATGAAATCCAATTTAAAAAGTGCAGTAAGCAGCCATAAGAAGAAAACAATCCCATCTTTTGCAATAACGTGTATGGAGCTAGAGGGTATTTTGCTCAGTCAAATAGGCCAGGCGGAGAAATACATGTACCAAATGATTTCACTCATGTGTGGAGTATGATAACAAAGAAAAACTGAAGGAAAAAACAGCAGCAGACTCACAGAAAACGAGAGTGGACTAACAGTTAACAAAGAGAAAGGGAATGGGTAGGGTTTCTGGGAAGGGAGTAATAAGGGCGGGGGAAAAGAATGGGGGCATTAGGATTAGCATGTATAATGTGTAGGGTGGGTTTTCATGGGTAGGGCTGTACAACGCAGAGTAGACAAGTAGTGATTCCACAGCATCTTAGTACATGCTGACAGACAGCGACTGTAACTGGGATTTGGTGGGGACTTGGTGAAGGGGGTAGACTAGTAAACAATGTTCTGCATGTGATTGTATATTAATGAGAACAAAAAAAATTTCAAATTGCAGTAAGAGCAAGGCTCTCAAATATCAGAATAAAAGTACAGGCTTTGAGTGCTAAAATCAAAAGACACAGGTTTAGAAGTACTGATGAAAACTCAAGACCACCTACGTGCTCCCTTACTGGAGACTCACTTGAGATCCAAAGGCACAGACAAACTACAAGCTGAATGGGCGTGGACAGGTATCCTATACAAGTGAATCTGAGAAACAAAGAAACAAATGGATTCTGTTTGAATTCCCAGAGACAGTCACTAGAAAATAGTCCTATCTAGCCACCGTGAATTCTTTTTCTTTGGTTTCAACAGTGCCCATGTATAGATTTAGTGGTACTGCAATGTCCTTCACATTTTTTCTCACCTCAACAAATGAATTGCTGTAAAAATATGCGTCTGGGCTTTTTAAATCAGTGGATTTTATGATATTCACGATTGTAAAGAAGTAATAACCACATAAAGAGGGAAGTTTGGACACTCAAACAAACACGTCTCTCCACAACACACACTTTGCTACCAAATGATCCTGTCTAGAAATAGGTGTTCCTTTTTATTTGTCCCTCCACCTACCAGTGGTGATCACGCCGATGTCCCTCAAACATGGTGGTTAGTAAAATATCAAGTATACTTTTCTGTCTACAACAGGCCCAGAGGAAGGATACTTGTGGTCTTCAGTGAGCACTTAGTCAATGAATGTGGCTAAATACAGTTAGCAAGCGAGAAGGAGGTAAAAGAGGACAGAGGACAGAGATACGGGTTCAAGTCACTGCAACAACATTTACTGGTTTTCTAAGCACACGCAGCTGTCTCAATCTGCAAGTGTCTCAGGGAGCCCAGTGATCTCCCTACGGCCTAGTGACATTGCAATGTTTTTGGAAGCATAATGTAGGGAAGTGACATAGGTGATGTTGTTAACTATTCTGTACATAAGGATGATGGGCAGACAGAAAGATGATTGATTCATAGATAGACATATATATAGATGACAGATGATAGATTGATAGATGATACACATGATAGATATATGATAGGAAGCTAGATAGATGGATAGATAAATACAGAGAAGGATAGATAGAGAGATAGATAGATTGTTATATAGAAATTAGGTAGATATACAGACAGAGCGATAGATAGATAGATACAGATACATATCGATTGACACAAAGCTATTGCTCATAACCAGGTGATGAATGGTGAAAGCACGTAGCTAAACTACAAACAAAAAGGAAGAATGAAATCCAGTTTACAAAGTGCAGTAAGCAGCCATAAGAAGAAAACAAATCCTACCATTTGCAATGACGTGGACGGAGCTAGATGGTAGAATGTTCAGAGAAATGGGCCAGGTGGAGAAAGACAAGTACCAAATGATTTCACTCATGTGTAGAGTATAACAACAAAGAAAAACTGAAGAAAATAACAGCAGCAGACTCACAGAACCCGAGAGTTGACTAAAAGTTACCAAAGGGAAAAGGACTGGGCAGGGTATGTCTGAAGGGAGGGATAAGTGTGGGGAGAAAGAATGGGGGCATTAGGATTAGCATGTATATTGCATGGGGTCGGAGGGGGCATGGGGAGTGCTGTACAACACAGAGAAGACTAGTAGAGATTATATAGCATCTTACTACTCGCTGATGGACAGCAACTGTAATGCTGTCTGTGGGGGTGTATATGTTGAAGGGGTCTACAGCATCCATCTACGCTAATGGACAGCGACAGTAAGATTTTTTGTGGGGGGAATTGTTGAAGGGGGAGCATAGTAAACATAATGTACTTCACGTGATTGTAGAACAGTGATAACAAAAAAAAATTTTTAAGTGCAATAAGGGCACAGTTCTGAATCCTCAGAATAAAAGGTCAGGCTCTGATTGCTGCAAACAAAAGACACAGGGTTAAAAGAAGGGATGAAAACTCAAGACACCTACGTGCTTACTTACAGGAGACTCACTTGAGATCCAAGCACAGAGACAAACTACAAGCTGAAGGTGTGGGGACAGGTAACCTACACAAGTGAAACTGAGAAACAAACAAACAAATGGATTCTGTTTGAGACCCCAGGAGAGTCAGTAGGAAATAGCCCTATCTAGCCACCGTGAATTCTTTTTGTTTGGTTTCAGCAAGGCCCAGGCATAGTTTTAGTGGTGCAGCAACGTACTTCTCATTTTCTTTCACCTCAAAAACTGAGTTGCTGTGATAATAAGAATCTGGGCTTTTGAAATCAGTGGGCTTTATGATGTTCACGAATGTGAAGATGTAATAACCACCTAAAGACAGAAGTTTGGACCCTCAAATAAACACTTCACTCCACAACACATTCTTTGTTCCCAACTGCTCCTGTCTTGAAATAGGTGTTCCTTTATATTTGTTCCTCCATCTAACAGCAGTGATCACGCCGCTGTCCCTCAAACATGGTGGTGTGCAAAGAACCAAGTACACTTTTCTGTCGACAACAGGCCCAGATGAAGGATACTTGAAGTCTTCAGTGAGCACTTAGTCCATGAATGTGGCTAAATACAGTGAGCAAGCGAGAAGGATGTAAAAGATGACAGAGGACAGAGATACGTGTTCAAGTCCCTGCATCACCATTTACTGGTTTTCTAAGCACACGCGGCTGACTCGACCTGCAAGTGTCTCGGTGAACCCAGTGCTCTCCTTACGGCCTAGTTACCTTACAAGATTTTTGGGAGCATAATGTAGGGAAGTGACATAGGCTATGTTGTTAACTGTTCTGTAGATAAGGATAGCTGTGCAGACAAAAAGATGATTGATTCATAGACAGATAGGTAGACAGATGACAGATGAAAGATAGAGAGATAGGGACATAGATTGATAGATGATATACATCATAGATAGATGATACGAAGATAGATAGATAGATACATAGATACATAGATAGATAGATACATAGATAGACAGACAGACCGTTAGATAGAAGATACAGATACACATCAATTGATACAAAGCTATTGCTCATAACCAGTAGAAGAATGGTGAAAGCACATAGGTAAACTACAGACAAAAAGGAAGAATGAAATCCAGTTTAAAAAGTGCGGTTAGCAGCCTTAAGAAGTAAACAAATCCTACCGTTTGCAATGACGTGGATGGAGATGGAGAAATAGGCCAGGCGGAGAAAGACAAGTTCCAAGTGATTTCACTCATGTGTGGAGTATAACAGCAAAGAAAAACTGAAGGAAAAAAATAGCAGCAGACTCACAGAACCCGAGAGTTGACTAAAAGTTACCAAAGGGAAAAGGACTGGGCAGGGTGGTACTGAAGGGTGGGATAAGTGTGGGGAGAAAGAATGGGGGCATTAGGATTAGCATGTATAATGCGTGGTGTCGGTGTGCATGGGGAGTACTGTACAACACAGACAAGACTAGTAGAGATCATATAGCATCTTACTACTCGCTGATGGACAGCGACTGTAACGGGGTCTGTTGGGGGGTACATGGTGAAGGGGTCTAGAGCATCCAAATACGCTGATGGACAGCGACTGAAGAGGTTTTATGGGGGGACTTGGTGAAGGGGGGAGTATAGTAAACATAATGTTCTTCACGTGATCGTAGATTAATGATAAAAAAAATTTTTTAAGTGCAATAAGTGCACAGCTCTGAATCATCAGAATAAAAGGTCAGAATCTGAGTGCTGCAAACAAAAGACACAGGGTTAAAAGAAGGGATGAAAACTCAAGACACCTACGTGCTTACTTACAGGAGACTCACTTGAGATCCAAGGACACAGACAAACTACAAGCCGAAGGTGTGTGGACAAGTACCCTACAAGAGTGAAACTGAAAAACAAACAATCAAACAAACAGATTCTGTTTGAGTCCCCAGAGACAGTCAGTAGAAAATAGCCCTATCTGGCCACCGTGAATTATTTTTGTTTGGTTTCAGCAGTTCCCAGCCATAGATTTAATGGTGCAGCAAAAGACTTCTAATTTTCTCTCACCTCAACAACTGAGTTGCTGTAATAATAAGCATCTGGGCCTTTATATCAGTGGGCTTTATGATGTTCACGAATGTGAAGGTGTAATAACCACCTAAAGAGGGAAGTATGGACACTCAAATAAATACGTCAATCCACAATATACTCTTAGCTCCCAACTGCTCCTGTCTAGAAATTGGTTTTCCTTTTTATTTGACCCTCCGTCCTATCAGCGTTGATCACGCCGATGCCCTTCAAACATGGTGGTGAGCAAAGCAACAAGTTTACTTTTCTGTCGACAACAGGCCCAGAGGAAGGATACTTGTGGTCCTCAGGAATCACTTAGTCAATGAATGTGGCTAAATACAGACAGCAAGTTAGAAGGAGATGAAAGAGGACAGAGGATAGAGACAAGGGTTCAAGTCTCTGCACAACCATTTCCTGTTTTGTAGGTACACGCGGACGACTCGACCTGCAGGTGTCTCGGTGAACCCAGTTCTCTCCCTACAGCCTAGATACCTTGCAGGATTTTTGGAAGCATTATGTAGGAAAGTGATACAGGCTATATGGTTAACTGTTTTGTACACAAGGACAGATGGGCAGACAAAAAGATGACTGATTGATTGATAGATAGATAGACAGACAGATAAATAGATATTGGTACATATCGATTAACACAAAGCTACTGCTCATAACCAGGAGAGCAATGGGGAAAGCACATAGTGAAACTACAAATAAGAAAGAAGTATGAAATCCAATTTAAAAAGTGCAGTAAGCAGCCATAAGAAGAAAACAATCCCATCTTTTGCAATAACGTGTATGGAGCTAGAGGGTATTTTGCTCAGTCAAATAGGCCAGGCGGAGAAATACATGTACCAAATGATTTCACTCATGTGTGGAGTATGATAACAAAGAAAAACTGAAGGAAAAAACAGCAGCAGACTCACAGAAAACGAGAGTGGACTAACAGTTAACAAAGAGAAAGGGAATGGGTAGGGTTTCTGGGAAGGGAGTAATAAGGGCGGGGGAAAAGAATGGGGGCATTAGGATTAGCATGTATAATGTGTAGGGTGGGTTTTCATGGGTAGGGCTGTACAACGCAGAGTAGACAAGTAGTGATTCCACAGCATCTTAGTACATGCTGACAGACAGCGACTGTAACTGGGATTTGGTGGGGACTTGGTGAAGGGAGTAGACTAGTAAACAATGTTCTGCATGTGATTGTATATTAATGAGAACAAAAAAAATTTCAAATTGCAGTAAGAGCAAGGCTCTCAAATATCAGAATAAAAGTACAGGCTTTGAGTGCTAAAATCAAAAGACACAGGTTTAGAAGTACTGATGAAAACTCAAGACCACCTACGTGCTCCCTTACTGGAGACTCACTTGAGATCCAAAGGCACAGACAAACTACAAGCTGAATGGGCGTGGACAGGTATCCTATACAAGTGAATCTGAGAAACAAAGAAACAAATGGATTCTGTTTGAGTTCCCAGAGACAGTCACTAGAAAATAGTCCTATCTAGCCACCGTGAATTCTTTTTCTTTGGTTTCAACAGTGCCCATGTATAGATTTAGTGGTACTGCAATGTCCTTCACATTTTTTCTCACCTCAACAAATGAATTGCTGTAAAAATATTCGTCTGGGCTTTTTAAATCAGTGGGTTTTATGATATTCACGATTGTAAAGAAGTAATAACCACATAAAGAGGGAAGTTTGGACACTCAAACAAACACGTCTCTCCACAACACACACTTTGCTACCAAATGATCCTGTCTAGAAATAGGTGTTCCTTTTTATTTGTCCCTCCACCTACCAGTGGTGATCACGCCGATGTCCCTCAAACATGGTGGTTAGTAAAATATCAAGTATACTTTTCTGTCTACAACAGGCCCAGAGGAAGGATACTTGTGGTCTTCAGTGAGCACTTAGTCAATGAATGTGGCTAAATACAGTTAGCAAGCGAGAAGGAGGTAAAAGAGGACAGAGGACAGAGATACGGGTTCAAGTCACTGCAACAACATTTACTGGTTTTCTAAGCACACGCAGCTGTCTCAATCTGCAAGTGTCTCAGGGAGCCCAGTGATCTCCCTACGGCCTAGTGACATTGCAATGTTTTTGGAAGCATAATGTAGGGAAGTGACATAGGTGATGTTGTTAACTATTCTGTACATAAGGATGATGGGCAGACAGAAAGATGATTGATTCATAGATAGACATATATATAGATGACAGATGATAGATTGATAGATGATACACATGATAGATATATGATAGGAAGCTAGATAGATGGATAGATAAATACAGAGAAGGATAGATAGAGAGATAGATAGATTGTTATATAGAAATTAGGTAGATATACAGACAGAGCGATAGATAGATAGATACAGATACATATCGATTGACACAAAGCTATTGCTCATAACCAGGTGATGAATGGTGAAAGCACGTAGGTAAACTACAAACAAAAAGGAAGAATGAAATCCAGTTTACAAAGTGCAGTAAGCAGCCATAAGAAGAAAACAAATCCTACCATTTGCAATGACGTGGATGGAGCTAGATGGTAGAATGTTCAGAGAAATGGGCCAGGTGGAGAAAGACAAGTACCAAATGATTTCACTCATGTGTAGAGTATAACAACAAAGAAAAACTGAAGAAAATAACAGCAGCAGACTCACAGAACCCGAGAGTTGACTAAAAGTTACCAAAGGGAAAAGGACTGGGCAGGGTATGTCTGAAGGGAGGGATAAGTGTGGGGAGAAAGAATGGGGGCATTAGGATTAGCATGTATATTGCATGGGGTCGGAGGGGGCATGGGGAGTGCTGTACAACACAGAGAAGACTAGTAGAGATTATATAGCATCTTACTACTCGCTGATGGACAGCAACTGTAATGCTGTCTGTGGGGGTGTATATGTTGAAGGGGTCTACAGCATCCATCTACGCTAATGGACAGCGACAGTAAGATTTTTTGTGGGGGGAATTGTTGAAGGGGGAGCATAGTAAACATAATGTACTTCACGTGATTGTAGAACAGTGATAACAAAAAAAAATTTTTAAGTGCAATAAGGGCACAGTTCTGAATCCTCAGAATAAAAGGTCAGGCTCTGATTGCTGCAAACAAAAGACACAGGGTTAAAAGAAGGGATGAAAACTCAAGACACCTACGTGCTTACTTACAGGAGACTCACTTGAGATCCAAGCACAGAGACAAACTACAAGCTGAAGGTGTGGGGACAGGTAACCTACACAAGTGAAACTGAGAAACAAACAAACAAATGGATTCTGTTTGAGACCCCAGGAGAGTCAGTAGGAAATAGCCCTATCTAGCCACCGTGAATTCTTTTTGTTTGGTTTCAGCAAGGCCCAGGCATAGTTTTAGTGGTGCAGCAACGTACTTCTCATTTTCTTTCACCTCAAAAACTGAGTTGCTGTGATAATAAGAATCTGGGCTTTTGAAATCAGTGGGCTTTATGATGTTCACGAATGTGAAGATGTAATAACCACCTAAAGACAGAAGTTTGGACCCTCAAATAAACACTTCACTCCACAACACATTCTTTGTTCCCAACTGCTCCTGTCTTGAAATAGGTGTTCCTTTATATTTGTTCCTCCATCTAACAGCAGTGATCACGCCGCTGTCCCTCAAACATGGTGGTGTGCAAAGAACCAAGTACACTTTTCTGTCGACAACAGGCCCAGATGAAGGATACTTGAAGTCTTCAGTGAGCACTTAGTCCATGAATGTGGCTAAATACAGTGAGCAAGCGAGAAGGATGTAAAAGATGACAGAGGACAGAGATACGTGTTCAAGTCCCTGCATCACCATTTACTGGCTTTCTAAGCACACGCGGCTGACTCGACCTGCAAGTGTCTCGGTGAACCCAGTGCTCTCCTTACGGCCTAGTTACCTTACAAGATTTTTGGGAGCATAATGTAGGGAAGTGACATAGGCTATGTTGTTAACTGTTCTGTAGATAAGGATAGCTGTGCAGACAAAAAGATGATTGATTCATAGACAGATAGGTAGACAGATGACAGATGAAAGATAGAGAGATAGGGACATAGATTGATAGATGATATACATCATAGATAGATGATACGAAGATAGATAGATAGATACATAGATACATAGATAGATAGATACATAGATAGACAGACAGACCGTTAGATAGAAGATACAGATACACATCGATTGATACAAAGCTATTGCTCATAACCAGTAGAAGAATGGTGAAAGCACATAGGTAAACTACAGACAAAAAGGAAGAATGAAATCCAGTTTAAAAAGTGCGGTTAGCAGCCTTAAGAAGTAAACAAATCCTACCGTTTGCAATGACGTGGATGGAGATGGAGAAATAGGCCAGGCGGAGAAAGACAAGTTCCAAGTGATTTCACTCATGTGTGGAGTATAACAGCAAAGAAAAACTGAAGGAAAAAAATAGCAGCAGACTCACAGAACCCGAGAGTTGACTAAAAGTTACCAAAGGGAAAAGGACTGGGCAGGGTGGTACTGAAGGGTGGGATAAGTGTGGGGAGAAAGAATGGGGGCATTAGGATTAGCATGTATAATGCGTGGTGTCGGTGTGCATGGGGAGTACTGTACAACACAGAGAAGACTAGTAGAGATCATATAGCATCTTACTACTCGCTGATGGACAGCGACTGTAACGGGGTCTGTTGGGGGGTACATGGTGAAGGGGTCTAGAGCATCCAAATACGCTGATGGACAGCGACTGAAGAGGTTTTATGGGGGGACTTGGTGAAGGGGGGAGTATAGTAAACATAATGTTCTTCACGTGATCGTAGATTAATGATAAAAAAAATTTTTTAAGTGCAATAAGTGCACAGCTCTGAATCATCAGAATAAAAGGTCAGAATCTGAGTGCTGCAAACAAAAGACACAGGGTTAAAAGAAGGGATGAAAACTCAAGACACCTACGTGCTTACTTACAGGAGACTCACTTGAGATCCAAGGACACAGACAAACTACAAGCCGAAGGTGTGTGGACAAGTACCCTACAAGAGTGAAACTGAAAAACAAACAATCAAACAAACAGATTCTGTTTGAGTCCCCAGAGACAGTCAGTAGAAAATAGCCCTATCTGGCCACCGTGAATTATTTTTGTTTGGTTTCAGCAGTTCCCAGCCATAGATTTAATGGTGCAGCAAAAGACTTCTAATTTTCTCTCACCTCAACAACTGAGTTGCTGTAATAATAAGCATCTGGGCCTTTATATCAGTGGGCTTTATGATGTTCACGAATGTGAAGGTGTAATAACCACCTAAAGAGGGAAGTATGGACACTCAAATAAATACGTCAATCCACAATATACTCTTAGCTCCCAACTGCTCCTGTCTAGAAATTGGTTTTCCTTTTTATTTGACCCTCCGTCCTATCAGCGTTGATCACGCCGATGCCCTTCAAACATGGTGGTGAGCAAAGCAACAAGTTTACTTTTCTGTCGACAACAGGCCCAGAGGAAGGATACTTGTGGTCCTCAGGAATCACTTAGTCAATGAATGTGGCTAAATACAGACAGCAAGTTAGAAGGAGATGAAAGAGGACAGAGGATAGAGACAAGGGTTCAAGTCTCTGCACAACCATTTCCTGTTTTGTAGGTACACGCGGACGACTCGACCTGCAGGTGTCTCGGTGAACCCAGTTCTCTCCCTACAGCCTAGATACCTTGCAGGATTTTTGGAAGCATTATGTAGGAAAGTGATACAGGCTATATGGTTAACTGTTTTGTACACAAGGACAGATGGGCAGACAAAAAGATGACTGATTGATTGATAGATAGATAGACAGACAGATAAATAGATATTGGTACATATCGATTAACACAAAGCTACTGCTCATAACCAGGAGAGCAATGGGGAAAGCACATAGTGAAACTACAAATAAGAAAGAAGTATGAAATCCAATTTAAAAAGTGCAGTAAGCAGCCATAAGAAGAAAACAATCCCATCTTTTGCAATAACGTGTATGGAGCTAGAGGGTATTTTGCTCAGTCAAATAGGCCAGGCGGAGAAATACATGTACCAAATGATTTCACTCATGTGTGGAGTATGATAACAAAGAAAAACTGAAGGAAAAAACAGCAGCAGACTCACAGAAAACGAGAGTGGACTAACAGTTAACAAAGAGAAAGGGAATGGGTAGGGTTTCTGGGAAGGGAGTAATAAGGGCGGGGGAAAAGAATGGGGGCATTAGGATTAGCATGTATAATGTGTAGGGTGGGTTTTCATGGGTAGGGCTGTACAACGCAGAGTAGACAAGTAGTGATTCCACAGCATCTTAGTACATGCTGACAGACAGCGACTGTAACTGGGATTTGGTGGGGACTTGGTGAAGGGGGTAGACTAGTAAACAATGTTCTGCATGTGATTGTATATTAATGAGAACAAAAAAAATTTCAAATTGCAGTAAGAGCAAGGCTCTCAAATATCAGAATAAAAGTACAGGCTTTGAGTGCTAAAATCAAAAGACACAGGTTTAGAAGTACTGATGAAAACTCAAGACCACCTACGTGCTCCCTTACTGGAGACTCACTTGAGATCCAAAGGCACAGACAAACTACAAGCTGAATGGGCGTGGACAGGTATCCTATACAAGTGAATCTGAGAAACAAAGAAACAAATGGATTCTGTTTGAGTTCCCAGAGACAGTCACTAGAAAATAGTCCTATCTAGCCACCGTGAATTCTTTTTCTTTGGTTTCAACAGTGCCCATGTATAGATTTAGTGGTACTGCAATGTCCTTCACATTTTTTCTCACCTCAACAAATGAATTGCTGTAAAAATATTCGTCTGGGCTTTTTAAATCAGTGGGTTTTATGATATTCACGATTGTAAAGAAGTAATAACCACATAAAGAGGGAAGTTTGGACACTCAAACAAACACGTCTCTCCACAACACACACTTTGCTACCAAATGATCCTGTCTAGAAATAGGTGTTCCTTTTTATTTGTCCCTCCACCTACCAGTGGTGATCACGCCGATGTCCCTCAAACATGGTGGTTAGTAAAATATCAAGTATACTTTTCTGTCTACAACAGGCCCAGAGGAAGGATACTTGTGGTCTTCAGTGAGCACTTAGTCAATGAATGTGGCTAAATACAGTTAGCAAGCGAGAAGGAGGTAAAAGAGGACAGAGGACAGAGATACGGGTTCAAGTCACTGCAACAACATTTACTGGTTTTCTAAGCACACGCAGCTGTCTCAATCTGCAAGTGTCTCAGGGAGCCCAGTGATCTCCCTACGGCCTAGTGACATTGCAATGTTTTTGGAAGCATAATGTAGGGAAGTGACATAGGTGATGTTGTTAACTATTCTGTACATAAGGATGATGGGCAGACAGAAAGATGATTGATTCATAGATAGACATATATATAGATGACAGATGATAGATTGATAGATGATACACATGATAGATATATGATAGGAAGCTAGATAGATGGATAGATAAATACAGAGAAGGATAGATAGAGAGATAGATAGATTGTTATATAGAAATTAGGTAGATATACAGACAGAGCGATAGATAGATAGATACAGATACATATCGATTGACACAAAGCTATTGCTCATAACCAGGTGATGAATGGTGAAAGCACGTAGGTAAACTACAAACAAAAAGGAAGAATGAAATCCAGTTTACAAAGTGCAGTAAGCAGCCATAAGAAGAAAACAAATCCTACCATTTGCAATGACGTGGATGGAGCTAGATGGTAGAATGTTCAGAGAAATGGGCCAGGTGGAGAAAGACAAGTACCAAATGATTTCACTCATGTGTAGAGTATAACAACAAAGAAAAACTGAAGAAAATAACAGCAGCAGACTCACAGAACCCGAGAGTTGACTAAAAGTTACCAAAGGGAAAAGGACTGGGCAGGGTATGTCTGAAGGGAGGGATAAGTGTGGGGAGAAAGAATGGGGGCATTAGGATTAGCATGTATATTGCATGGGGTCGGAGGGGGCATGGGGAGTGCTGTACAACACAGAGAAGACTAGTAGAGATTATATAGCATCTTACTACTCGCTGATGGACAGCAACTGTAATGCTGTCTGTGGGGGTGTATATGTTGAAGGGGTCTACAGCATCCATCTACGCTAATGGACAGCGACAGTAAGATTTTTTGTGGGGGGAATTGTTGAAGGGGGAGCATAGTAAACATAATGTACTTCACGTGATTGTAGAACAGTGATAACAAAAAAAAATTTTTAAGTGCAATAAGGGCACAGTTCTGAATCCTCAGAATAAAAGGTCAGGCTCTGATTGCTGCAAACAAAAGACACAGGGTTAAAAGAAGGGATGAAAACTCAAGACACCTACGTGCTTACTTACAGGAGACTCACTTGAGATCCAAGCACAGAGACAAACTACAAGCTGAAGGTGTGGGGACAGGTAACCTACACAAGTGAAACTGAGAAACAAACAAACAAATGGATTCTGTTTGAGACCCCAGGAGAGTCAGTAGGAAATAGCCCTATCTAGCCACCGTGAATTCTTTTTGTTTGGTTTCAGCAAGGCCCAGGCATAGTTTTAGTGGTGCAGCAACGTACTTCTCATTTTCTTTCACCTCAAAAACTGAGTTGCTGTGATAATAAGAATCTGGGCTTTTGAAATCAGTGGGCTTTATGATGTTCACGAATGTGAAGATGTAATAACCACCTAAAGACAGAAGTTTGGACCCTCAAATAAACACTTCACTCCACAACACATTCTTTGTTCCCAACTGCTCCTGTCTTGAAATAGGTGTTCCTTTATATTTGTTCCTCCATCTAACAGCAGTGATCACGCCGCTGTCCCTCAAACATGGTGGTGTGCAAAGAACCAAGTACACTTTTCTGTCGACAACAGGCCCAGATGAAGGATACTTGAAGTCTTCAGTGAGCACTTAGTCCATGAATGTGGCTAAATACAGTGAGCAAGCGAGAAGGATGTAAAAAATGACAGAGGACAGAGATACGTGTTCAAGTCCCTGCATCACCATTTACTGGTTTTCTAAGCACACGCGGCTGACTCGACCTGCAAGTGTCTCGGTGAACCCAGTGCTCTCCTTACGGCCTAGTTACCTTACAAGATTTTTGGGAGCATAATGTAGGGAAGTGACATAGGCTATGTTGTTAACTGTTCTGTAGATAAGGATAGCTGTGCAGACAAAAAGATGATTGATTCATAGACAGATAGGTAGACAGATGACAGATGAAAGATAGAGAGATAGGGACATAGATTGATAGATGATATACATCATAGATAGATGATACGAAGATAGATAGATAGATACATAGATACATAGATAGATAGATACATAGATAGACAGACAGACCGTTAGATAGAAGATACAGATACACATCAATTGATACAAAGCTATTGCTCATAACCAGTAGAAGAATGGTGAAAGCACATAGGTAAACTACAGACAAAAAGGAAGAATGAAATCCAGTTTAAAAAGTGCGGTTAGCAGCCTTAAGAAGTAAACAAATCCTACCGTTTGCAATGACGTGGATGGAGATGGAGAAATAGGCCAGGCGGAGAAAGACAAGTTCCAAGTGATTTCACTCATGTGTGGAGTATAACAGCAAAGAAAAACTGAAGGAAAAAAATAGCAGCAGACTCACAGAACCCGAGAGTTGACTAAAAGTTACCAAAGGGAAAAGGACTGGGCAGGGTGGTACTGAAGGGTGGGATAAGTGTGGGGAGAAAGAATGGGGGCATTAGGATTAGCATGTATAATGCGTGGTGTCGGTGTGCATGGGGAGTACTGTACAACACAGACAAGACTAGTAGAGATCATATAGCATCTTACTACTCGCTGATGGACAGCGACTGTAACGGGGTCTGTTGGGGGGTACATGGTGAAGGGGTCTAGAGCATCCAAATACGCTGATGGACAGCGACTGAAGAGGTTTTATGGGGGGACTTGGTGAAGGGGGGAGTATAGTAAACATAATGTTCTTCACGTGATCGTAGATTAATGATAAAAAAAATTTTTTAAGTGCAATAAGTGCACAGCTCTGAATCATCAGAATAAAAGGTCAGAATCTGAGTGCTGCAAACAAAAGACACAGGGTTAAAAGAAGGGATGAAAACTCAAGACACCTACGTGCTTACTTACAGGAGACTCACTTGAGATCCAAGGACACAGACAAACTACAAGCCGAAGGTGTGTGGACAAGTACCTTACAAGAGTGAAACTGAAAAACAAACAATCAAACAAACAGATTCTGTTTGAGTCCCCAGAGACAGTCAGTAGAAAATAGCCCTATCTGGCCACCGTGAATTATTTTTGTTTGGTTTCAGCAGTTCCCAGCCATAGATTTAATGGTGCAGCAAAAGACTTCTAATTTTCTCTCACCTCAACAACTGAGTTGCTGTAATAATAAGCATCTGGGCCTTTATATCAGTGGGCTTTATGATGTTCACGAATGTGAAGGTGTAATAACCACCTAAAGAGGGAAGTATGGACACTCAAATAAATACGTCAATCCACAATATACTCTTAGCTCCCAACTGCTCCTGTCTAGAAATTGGTTTTCCTTTTTATTTGACCCTCCGTCCTATCAGCGTTGATCACGCCGATGCCCTTCAAACATGGTGGTGAGCAAAGCAACAAGTTTACTTTTCTGTCGACAACAGGCCCAGAGGAAGGATACTTGTGGTCCTCAGGAATCACTTAGTCAAAGAATGTGGCTAAATACAGACAGCAAGTTAGAAGGAGATGAAAGAGGACAGAGGATAGAGACAAGGGTTCAAGTCTCTGCACAACCATTTCCTGTTTTGTAGGTACACGCGGACGACTCGACCTGCAGGTGTCTCGGTGAACCCAGTTCTCTCCCTACAGCCTAGATACCTTGCAGGATTTTTGGAAGCATTATGTAGGAAAGTGATACAGGCTATATGGTTAACTGTTTTGTACACAAGGACAGATGGGCAGACAAAAAGATGACTGATTGATTGATAGATAGATAGACAGACAGATAAATAGATATTGGTACATATCGATTAACACAAAGCTACTGCTCATAACCAGGAGAGCAATGGGGCAAGCACATAGTGAAACTACAAATAAGAAAGAAGTATGAAATCCAATTTAAAAAGTGCAGTAAGCAGCCATAAGAAGAAAACAATCCCATCTTTTGCAATAACGTGTATGGAGCTAGAGGGTATTTTGCTCAGTCAAATAGGCCAGGCGGAGAAATACATGTACCAAATGATTTCACTCATGTGTGGAGTATGATAACAAAGAAAAACTGAAGGAAAAAACAGCAGCAGACTCACAGAAAACGAGAGTGGACTAACAGTTAACAAAGAGAAAGGGAATGGGTAGGGTTTCTGGGAAGGGAGTAATAAGGGCGGGGGAAAAGAATGGGGGCATTAGGATTAGCATGTATAATGTGTAGGGTGGGTTTTCATGGGTAGGGCTGTACAACGCAGAGTAGACAAGTAGTGATTCCACAGCATCTTAGTACATGCTGACAGACAGCGACTGTAACTGGGATTTGGTGGGGACTTGGTGAAGGGGGTAGACTAGTAAACAATGTTCTGCATGTGATTGTATATTAATGAGAACAAAAAAAATTTCAAATTGCAGTAAGAGCAAGGCTCTCAAATATCAGAATAAAAGTACAGGCTTTGAGTGCTAAAATCAAAAGACACAGGTTTAGAAGTACTGATGAAAACTCAAGACCACCTACGTGCTCCCTTACTGGAGACTCACTTGAGATCCAAAGGCACAGACAAACTACAAGCTGAATGGGCGTGGACAGGTATCCTATACAAGTGAATCTGAGAAACAAAGAAACAAATGGATTCTGTTTGAGTTCCCAGAGACAGTCACTAGAAAATAGTCCTATCTAGCCACCGTGAATTCTTTTTCTTTGGTTTCAACAGTGCCCATGTATAGATTTAGTGGTACTGCAATGTCCTTCACATTTTTTCTCACCTCAACAAATGAATTGCTGTAAAAATATTCGTCTGGGCTTTTTAAATCAGTGGGTTTTATGATATTCACGATTGTAAAGAAGTAATAACCACATAAAGAGGGAAGTTTGGACACTCAAACAAACACGTCTCTCCACAACACACACTTTGCTACCAAATGATCCTGTCTAGAAATAGGTGTTCCTTTTTATTTGTCCCTCCACCTACCAGTGGTGATCACGCCGATGTCCCTCAAACATGGTGGTTAGTAAAATATCAAGTATACTTTTCTGTCTACAACAGGCCCAGAGGAAGGATACTTGTGGTCTTCAGTGAGCACTTAGTCAATGAATGTGGCTAAATACAGTTAGCAAGCGAGAAGGAGGTAAAAGAGGACAGAGGACAGAGATACGGGTTCAAGTCACTGCAACAACATTTACTGGTTTTCTAAGCACACGCAGCTGTCTCAATCTGCAAGTGTCTCAGGGAGCCCAGTGATCTCCCTACGGCCTAGTGACATTGCAATGTTTTTGGAAGCATAATGTAGGGAAGTGACATAGGTGATGTTGTTAACTATTCTGTACATAAGGATGATGGGCAGACAGAAAGATGATTGATTCATAGATAGACATATATATAGATGACAGATGATAGATTGATAGATGATACACATGATAGATATATGATAGGAAGCTAGATAGATGGATAGATAAATACAGAGAAGGATAGATAGAGAGATAGATAGATTGTTATATAGAAATTAGGTAGATATACAGACAGAGCGATAGATAGATAGATACAGATACATATCGATTGACACAAAGCTATTGCTCATAACCAGGTGATGAATGGTGAAAGCACGTAGCTAAACTACAAACAAAAAGGAAGAATGAAATCCAGTTTACTAAGTGCAGTAAGCAGCCATAAGAAGAAAACAAATCCTACCATTTGCAATGACGTGGATGGAGCTAGATGGTAGAATGTTCAGAGAAATGGGCCAGGTGGAGAAAGACAAGTACCAAATGATTTCACTCATGTGTAGAGTATAACAACAAAGAAAAACTGAAGAAAATAACAGCAGCAGACTCACAGAACCCGAGAGTTGACTAAAAGTTACCAAAGGGAAAAGGACTGGGCAGGGTATGTCTGAAGGGAGGGATAAGTGTGGGGAGAAAGAATGGGGGCATTAGGATTAGCATGTATATTGCATGGGGTCGGAGGGGGCATGGGGAGTGCTGTACAACACAGAGAAGACTAGTAGAGATTATATAGCATCTTACTACTCGCTGATGGACAGCAACTGTAATGCTGTCTGTGGGGGTGTATATGTTGAAGGGGTCTACAGCATCCATCTACGCTAATGGACAGCGACAGTAAGATTTTTTGTGGGGGGAATTGTTGAAGGGGGAGCATAGTAAACATAATGTACTTCACGTGATTGTAGAACAGTGATAACAAAAAAAAATTTTTAAGTGCAATAAGGGCACAGTTCTGAATCCTCAGAATAAAAGGTCAGGCTCTGATTGCTGCAAACAAAAGACACAGGGTTAAAAGAAGGGATGAAAACTCAAGACACCTACGTGCTTACTTACAGGAGACTCACTTGAGATCCAAGCACAGAGACAAACTACAAGCTGAAGGTGTGGGGACAGGTAACCTACACAAGTGAAACTGAGAAACAAACAAACAAATGGATTCTGTTTGAGACCCCAGGAGAGTCAGTAGGAAATAGCCCTATCTAGCCACCGTGAATTCTTTTTGTTTGGTTTCAGCAAGGCCCAGGCATAGTTTTAGTGGTGCAGCAACGTACTTCTCATTTTCTTTCACCTCAAAAACTGAGTTGCTGTGATAATAAGAATCTGGGCTTTTGAAATCAGTGGGCTTTATGATGTTCACGAATGTGAAGATGTAATAACCACCTAAAGACAGAAGTTTGGACCCTCAAATAAACACTTCACTCCACAACACATTCTTTGTTCCCAACTGCTCCTGTCTTGAAATAGGTGTTCCTTTATATTTGTTCCTCCATCTAACAGCAGTGATCACGCCGCTGTCCCTCAAACATGGTGGTGTGCAAAGAACCAAGTACACTTTTCTGTCGACAACAGGCCCAGATGAAGGATACTTGAAGTCTTCAGTGAGCACTTAGTCCATGAATGTGGCTAAATACAGTGAGCAAGCGAGAAGGATGTAAAAGATGACAGAGGACAGAGATACGTGTTCAAGTCCCTGCATCACCATTTACTGGCTTTCTAAGCACACGCGGCTGACTCGACCTGCAAGTGTCTCGGTGAACCCAGTGCTCTCCTTACGGCCTAGTTACCTTACAAGATTTTTGGGAGCATAATGTAGGGAAGTGACATAGGCTATGTTGTTAACTGTTCTGTAGATAAGGATAGCTGTGCAGACAAAAAGATGATTGATTCATAGACAGATAGGTAGACAGATGACAGATGAAAGATAGAGAGATAGGGACATAGATTGATAGATGATATACATCATAGATAGATGATACGAAGATAGATAGATAGATACATAGATACATAGATAGATAGATACATAGATAGACAGACAGACCGTTAGATAGAAGATACAGATACACATCGATTGATACAAAGCTATTGCTCATAACCAGTAGAAGAATGGTGAAAGCACATAGGTAAACTACAGACAAAAAGGAAGAATGAAATCCAGTTTAAAAAGTGCGGTTAGCAGCCTTAAGAAGTAAACAAATCCTACCGTTTGCAATGACGTGGATGGAGATGGAGAAATAGGCCAGGCGGAGAAAGACAAGTTCCAAGTGATTTCACTCATGTGTGGAGTATAACAGCAAAGAAAAACTGAAGGAAAAAAATAGCAGCAGACTCACAGAACCCGAGAGTTGACTAAAAGTTACCAAAGGGAAAAGGACTGGGCAGGGTGGTACTGAAGGGTGGGATAAGTGTGGGGAGAAAGAATGGGGGCATTAGGATTAGCATGTATAATGCGTGGTGTCGGTGTGCATGGGGAGTACTGTACAACACAGACAAGACTAGTAGAGATCATATAGCATCTTACTACTCGCTGATGGACAGCGACTGTAACGGGGTCTGTTGGGGGGTACATGGTGAAGGGGTCTAGAGCATCCAAATACGCTGATGGACAGCGACTGAAGAGGTTTTATGGGGGGACTTGGTGAAGGGGGGAGTATAGTAAACATAATGTTCTTCACGTGATCGTAGATTAATGATAAAAAAAATTTTTTAAGTGCAATAAGTGCACAGCTCTGAATCATCAGAATAAAAGGTCAGAATCTGAGTGCTGCAAACAAAAGACACAGGGTTAAAAGAAGGGATGAAAACTCAAGACACCTACATGCTTACTTACAGGAGACTCACTTGAGATCCAAGGACACAGACAAACTACAAGCCAAAGGTGTGTGGACAAGTACCCTACAAGAGTGAAACTGAAAAACAAACAATCAAACAAACAGATTCTGTTTGAGTCCCCAGAGACAGTCAGTAGAAAATAGCCCTATCTGGCCACCGTGAATTATTTTTGTTTGGTTTCAGCAGTTCCCAGCCATAGATTTAATGGTGCAGCAAAAGACTTCTAATTTTCTCTCACCTCAACAACTGAGTTGCTGTAATAATAAGCATCTGGGCCTTTATATCAGTGGGCTTTATGATGTTCACGAATGTGAAGGTGTAATAACCACCTAAAGAGGGAAGTATGGACACTCAAATAAATACGTCAATCCACAATATACTCTTAGCTCCCAACTGCTCCTGTCTAGAAATTGGTTTTCCTTTTTATTTGACCCTCCGTCCTATCAGCGTTGATCACGCCGATGCCCTTCAAACATGGTGGTGAGCAAAGCAACAAGTTTACTTTTCTGTCGACAACAGGCCCAGAGGAAGGATACTTGTGGTCCTCAGGAATCACTTAGTCAATGAATGTGGCTAAATACAGACAGCAAGTTAGAAGGAGATGAAAGAGGACAGAGGATAGAGACAAGGGTTCAAGTCTCTGCACAACCATTTCCTGTTTTGTAGGTACACGCGGACGACTCGACCTGCAGGTGTCTCGGTGATCCCAGTTCTCTCCCTACAGCCTAGATACCTTGCAGGATTTTTGGAAGCATTATGTAGGAAAGTGATACAGGCTATATGGTTAACTGTTTTGTACACAAGGACAGATGGGCAGACAAAAAGATGACTGATTGATTGATAGATAGACAGATAAATAGATATTGGTACATATCGATTAACACAAAGCTACTGCTCATAACCAGGAGAGCAATGGGGAAAGCACATAGTGAAACTACAAATAAGAAAGAAGTATGAAATCCAATTTAAAAAGTGCAGTAAGCAGCCATAAGAAGAAAACAATCCCATCTTTTGCAATAACGTGTATGGAGCTAGAGGGTATTTTGCTCAGTCAAATAGGCCAGGCGGATAAATACATGTACCAAATGATTTCACTCATGTGTGGAGTATGATAACAAAGAAAAACTGAAGGAAAGAACAGCAGCAGACTCACAGAAAACGAGAGTGGACTAACAGTTAACAAAGAGAAAGGGAATGGGTAGGGTTTCTGGGAAGGGAGTAATAAGGGCGGGGGAAAAGAATGGGGGCATTAGGATTAGCATGTATAATGTGTAGGGTGGGTTTTCATGGGTAGGGCTGTACAACGCAGAGTAGACAAGTAGTGATTCCACAGCATCTTAGTACATGCTGACAGACAGCGACTGTAACTGGGATTTGGTGGGGACTTGGTGAAGGGGGTAGACTAGTAAACAATGTTCTGCATGTGATTGTATATTAATGAGAACAAAAAAAATTTCAAATTGCAGTAAGAGCAAGGCTCTCAAATATCAGAATAAAAGTACAGGCTTTGAGTGCTAAAATCAAAAGACACAGGTTTAGAAGTACTGATGAAAACTCAAGACCACCTACGTGCTCCCTTACTGGAGACTCACTTGAGATCCAAAGGCACAGACAAACTACAAGCTGAATGGGCGTGGACAGGTATCCTATACAAGTGAATCTGAGAAACAAAGAAACAAATGGATTCTGTTTGAGTTCCCAGAGACAGTCACTAGAAAATAGTCCTATCTAGCCACCGTGAATTCTTTTTCTTTGGTTTCAACAGTGCCCATGTATAGATTTAGTGGTACTGCAATGTCCTTCACATTTTTTCTCACCTCAACAAATGAATTGCTGTAAAAATATTCGTCTGGGCTTTTTAAATCAGTGGGTTTTATGATATTCACGATTGTAAAGAAGTAATAACCACATAAAGAGGGAAGTTTGGACACTCAAACAAACACGTCTCTCCACAACACACACTTTGCTACCAAATGATCCTGTCTAGAAATAGGTGTTCCTTTTTATTTGTCCCTCCACCTACCAGTGGTGATCACGCCGATGTCCCTCAAACATGGTGGTTAGTAAAATATCAAGTATACTTTTCTGTCTACAACAGGCCCAGAGGAAGGATACTTGTGGTCTTCAGTGAGCACTTAGTCAATGAATGTGGCTAAATACAGTTAGCAAGCGAGAAGGAGGTAAAAGAGGACAGAGGACAGAGATACGGGTTCAAGTCACTGCAACAACATTTACTGGTTTTCTAAGCACACGCAGCTGTCTCAATCTGCAAGTGTCTCAGGGAGCCCAGTGATCTCCCTACGGCCTAGTGACATTGCAATGTTTTTGGAAGCATAATGTAGGGAAGTGACATAGGTGATGTTGTTAACTATTCTGTACATAAGGATGATGGGCAGACAGAAAGATGATTGATTCATAGATAGACATATATATAGATGACAGATGATAGATTGATAGATGATACACATGATAGATATATGATAGGAAGCTAGATAGATGGATAGATAAATACAGAGAAGGATAGATAGAGAGATAGATAGATTGTTATATAGAAATTAGGTAGATATACAGACAGAGCGATAGATAGATAGATACAGATACATATCGATTGACACAAAGCTATTGCTCATAACCAGGTGATGAATGGTGAAAGCACGTAGCTAAACTACAAACAAAAAGGAAGAATGAAATCCAGTTTACTAAGTGCAGTAAGCAGCCATAAGAAGAAAACAAATCCTACCATTTGCAATGACGTGGATGGAGCTAGATGGTAGAATGTTCAGAGAAATGGGCCAGGTGGAGAAAGACAAGTACCAAATGATTTCACTCATGTGTAGAGTATAACAACAAAGAAAAACTGAAGAAAATAACAGCAGCAGACTCACAGAACCCGAGAGTTGACTAAAAGTTACCAAAGGGAAAAGGACTGGGCAGGGTATGTCTGAAGGGAGGGATAAGTGTGGGGAGAAAGAATGGGGGCATTAGGATTAGCATGTATATTGCATGGGGTCGGAGGGGGCATGGGGAGTGCTGTACAACACAGAGAAGACTAGTAGAGATTATATAGCATCTTACTACTCGCTGATGGACAGCAACTGTAATGCTGTCTGTGGGGGTGTATATGTTGAAGGGGTCTACAGCATCCATCTACGCTAATGGACAGCGACAGTAAGATTTTTTGTGGGGGGAATTGTTGAAGGGGGAGCATAGTAAACATAATGTACTTCACGTGATTGTAGAACAGTGATAACAAAAAAAAATTTTTAAGTGCAATAAGGGCACAGTTCTGAATCCTCAGAATAAAAGGTCAGGCTCTGATTGCTGCAAACAAAAGACACAGGGTTAAAAGAAGGGATGAAAACTCAAGACACCTACGTGCTTACTTACAGGAGACTCACTTGAGATCCAAGCACAGAGACAAACTACAAGCTGAAGGTGTGGGGACAGGTAACCTACACAAGTGAAACTGAGAAACAAACAAACAAATGGATTCTGTTTGAGACCCCAGGAGAGTCAGTAGGAAATAGCCCTATCTAGCCACCGTGAATTCTTTTTGTTTGGTTTCAGCAAGGCCCAGGCATAGTTTTAGTGGTGCAGCAACGTACTTCTCATTTTCTTTCACCTCAAAAACTGAGTTGCTGTGATAATAAGAATCTGGGCTTTTGAAATCAGTGGGCTTTATGATGTTCACGAATGTGAAGATGTAATAACCACCTAAAGACAGAAGTTTGTACCCTCAAATAAACACTTCACTCCACAACACATTCTTTGTTCCCAACTGCTCCTGTCTTGAAATAGGTGTTCCTTTATATTTGTTCCTCCATCTAACAGCAGTGATCACGCCGCTGTCCCTCAAACATGGTGGTGTGCAAAGAACCAAGTACACTTTTCTGTCGACAACAGGCCCAGATGAAGGATACTTGATGTCTTCAGTGAGCACTTAGTCCATGAATGTGGCTAAATACAGTGAGCAAGCGAGAAGGATGTAAAAGATGACAGAGGACAGAGATACGTGTTCAAGTCCCTGCATCACCATTTACTGGTTTTCTAAGCACACGCGGCTGACTCGACCTGCAAGTGTCTCGGTGAACCCAGTGCTCTCCTTACGGCCTAGTTACCTTACAAGATTTTTGGGAGCATAATGTAGGGAAGTGACATAGGCTATGTTGTTAACTGTTCTGTAGATAAGGATAGCTGTGCAGACAAAAAGATGATTGATTCATAGACAGAGAGGTAGACAGATGACAGATGAAAGATAGAGAGATAGGGACATAGATTGATAGATGATATACATCATAGATAGATGATACGAAGATAGATAGATAGATACATAGATACATAGATAGATAGACACATAGATAGACAGACAGACCGTTAGATAGAAGATACAGATACACATCGATTGATACAAAGCTATTGCTCATAACCAGTAGAAGAATGGTGAAAGCACATAGGTAAACTACAGACAAAAAGGAAGAATGAAATCCAGTTTAAAAAGTGCGGTTAGCAGCCTTAAGAAGTAAACAAATCCTACCGTTTGCAATGACGTGGATGGAGATGGAGAAATAGGCCAGGCGGAGAAAGACAAGTTCCAAGTGATTTCACTCATGTGTGGAGTATAACAGCAAAGAAAAACTGAAGGAAAAAAATAGCAGCAGACTCACAGAACCCGAGAGTTGACTAAAAGTTACCAAAGGGAAAAGGACTGGGCAGGGTGGTACTGAAGGGTGGGATAAGTGTGGGGAGAAAGAATGGGGGCATTAGGATTAGCATGTATAATGCGTGGTGTCGGTGTGCATGGGGAGTACTGTACAACACAGACAAGACTAGTAGAGATCATATAGCATCTTACTACTCGCTGATGGACAGCGACTGTAACGGGGTCTGTTGGGGGGTACATGGTGAAGGGGTCTAGAGCATCCAAATACGCTGATGGACAGCGACTGAAGAGGTTTTATGGGGGGACTTGGTGAAGGGGGGATTATAGTAAACATAATGTTCTTCACGTGATCGTAGATTAATGATAAAAAAATTTTTTTAAGTGCAATAAGTGCACAGCTCTGAATCATCAGAATAAAAGGTCAGAATCTGAGTGCTGCAAACAAAAGACACAGGGTTAAAAGAAGGGATGAAAACTCAAGACACCTACGTGCTTACTTACAGGAGACTCACTTGAGATCCAAGGACACAGACAAACTACAAGCCGAAGGTGTGTGGACAAGTACCCTACAAGAGTGAAACTGAAAAACAAACAATCAAACAAACAGATTCTGTTTGAGTCCCCAGAGACAGTCAGTAGAAAATAGCCCTATCTGGCCACCGTGAATTATTTTTGTTTGGTTTCAGCAGTTCCCAGCCATAGATTTAATGGTGCAGCAAAAGACTTCTAATTTTCTCTCACCTCAACAACTGAGTTGCTGTAATAATAAGCATCTGGGCCTTTATATCAGTGGGCTTTATGATGTTCACGAATGTGAAGGTGTAATAACCACCTAAAGAGGGAAGTATGGACACTCAAATAAATACGTCAATCCACAATATACTCTTAGCTCCCAACTGCTCCTGTCTAGAAATTGGTTTTCCTTTTTATTTGACCCTCCGTCCTATCAGCGTTGATCACGCCGATGCCCTTCAAACATGGTGGTGAGCAAAGCAACAAGTTTACTTTTCTGTCGACAACAGGCCCAGAGGAAGGATACTTGTGGTCCTCAGGAATCACTTAGTCAAAGAATGTGGCTAAATACAGACAGCAAGTTAGAAGGAGATGAAAGAGGACAGAGGATAGAGACAAGGGTTCAAGTCTCTGCACAACCATTTCCTGTTTTGTAGGTACACGCGGACGACTCGACCTGCAGGTGTCTCGGTGAACCCAGTTCTCTCCCTACAGCCTAGATACCTTGCAGGATTTTTGGAAGCATTATGTAGGAAAGTGATACAGGCTATATGGTTAACTGTTTTGTACACAAGGACAGATGGGCAGACAAAAAGATGACTGATTGATTGATAGATAGATAGACAGACAGATAAATAGATATTGGTACATATCGATTAACACAAAGCTACTGCTCATAACCAGGAGAGCAATGGGGAAAGCACATAGTGAAACTACAAATAAGAAAGAAGTATGAAATCCAATTTAAAAAGTGCAGTAAGCAGCCATAAGAAGAAAACAATCCCATCTTTTGCAATAACGTGTATGGAGCTAGAGGGTATTTTGCTCAGTCAAATAGGCCAGGCGGAGAAATACATGTACCAAATGATTTCACTCATGTGTGGAGTATGATAACAAAGAAAAACTGAAGGAAAAAACAGCAGCAGACTCACAGAAAACGAGAGTGGACTAACAGTTAACAAAGAGAAAGGGAATGGGTAGGGTTTCTGGGAAGGGAGTAATAAGGGCGGGGGAAAAGAATGGGGGCATTAGGATTAGCATGTATAATGTGTAGGGTGGGTTTTCATGGGTAGGGCTGTACAACGCAGAGTAGACAAGTAGTGATTCCACAGCATCTTAGTACATGCTGACAGACAGCGACTGTAACTGGGATTTGGTGGGGACTTGGTGAAGGGGGTAGACTAGTAAACAATGTTCTGCATGTGATTGTATATTAATGAGAACAAAAAAAATTTCAAATTGCAGTAAGAGCAAGGCTCTCAAATATCAGAATAAAAGTACAGGCTTTGAGTGCTAAAATCAAAAGACACAGGTTTAGAAGTACTGATGAAAACTCAAGACCACCTACGTGCTCCCTTACTGGAGACTCACTTGAGATCCAAAGGCACAGACAAACTACAAGCTGAATGGGCGTGGACAGGTATCCTATACAAGTGAATCTGAGAAACAAAGAAACAAATGGATTCTGTTTGAGTTCCCAGAGACAGTCACTAGAAAATAGTCCTATCTAGCCACCGTGAATTCTTTTTCTTTGGTTTCAACAGTGCCCATGTATAGATTTAGTGGTACTGCAATGTCCTTCACATTTTTTCTCACCTCAACAAATGAATTGCTGTAAAAATATGCGTCTGGGCTTTTTAAATCAGTGGGTTTTATGATATTCACGATTGTAAAGAAGTAATAACCACATAAAGAGGGAAGTTTGGACACTCAAACAAACACGTCTCTCCACAACACACACTTTGCTACCAAATGATCCTGTCTAGAAATAGGTGTTCCTTTTTATTTGTCCCTCCACCTACCAGTGGTGATCACGCCGATGTCCCTCAAACATGGTGGTTAGTAAAATATCAAGTATACTTTTCTGTCTACAACAGGCCCAGAGGAAGGATACTTGTGGTCTTCAGTGAGCACTTAGTCAATGAATGTGGCTAAATACAGTTAGCAAGCGAGAAGGAGGTAAAAGAGGACAGAGGACAGAGATACGGGTTCAAGTCACTGCAACAACATTTACTGGTTTTCTAAGCACACGCAGCTGTCTCAATCTGCAAGTGTCTCAGGGAGCCCAGTGATCTCCCTATGGCCTAGTGACATTGCAATGTTTTTGGAAGCATAATGTAGGGAAGTGACATAGGTGATGTTGTTAACTATTCTGTACATAAGGATGATGGGCAGACAGAAAGATGATTGATTCATAGATAGACATATATATAGATGACAGATGATAGATTGATAGATGATACACATGATAGATATATGATAGGAAGCTAGATAGATGGATAGATAAATACAGAGAAGGATAGATAGAGAGATAGATAGATTGTTATATAGAAATTAGGTAGATATACAGACAGAGCGATAGATAGATAGATACAGATACATATCGATTGACACAAAGCTATTGCTCATAACCAGGTGATGAATGGTGAAAGCACGTAGCTAAACTACAAACAAAAAGGAAGAATGAAATCCAGTTTACAAAGTGCAGTAAGCAGCCATAAGAAGAAAACAAATCCTACCATTTGCAATGACGTGGATGGAGCTAGATGGTAGAATGTTCAGAGAAATGGGCCAGGTGGAGAAAGACAAGTACCAAATGATTTCACTCATGTGTAGAGTATAACAACAAAGAAAAACTGAAGAAAATAACAGCAGCAGACTCACAGAACCCGAGAGTTGACCAGAAGTTACCAAAGGGAAAAGGACTGGGCAGGGTATGTCTGAAGGGAGGGATAAGTGTGGGGAGAAAGAATGGGGGCATTAGGATTAGCATGTATATTGCATGGGGTCGGAGGGGGCATGGGGAGTGCTGTACAACACAGAGAAGACTAGTAGAGATTATATAGCATCTTACTACTCGCTGATGGACAGCAACTGTAATGCTGTCTGTGGGGGTGTATATGTTGAAGGGGTCTACAGCATCCATCTACGCTAATGGACAGCGACAGTAAGATTTTTTGTGGGGGGAATTGTTGAAGGGGGAGCATAGTAAACATAATGTACTTCACGTGATTGTAGAACAGTGATAACAAAAAAAAATTTTTAAGTGCAATAAGGGCACAGTTCTGAATCCTCAGAATAAAAGGTCAGGCTCTGATTGCTGCAAACAAAAGACACAGGGTTAAAAGAAGGGATGAAAACTCAAGACACCTACGTGCTTACTTACAGGAGACTCACTTGAGATCCAAGCACAGAGACAAACTACAAGCTGAAGGTGTGGGGACAGGTAACCTACACAAGTGAAACTGAGAAACAAACAAACAAATGGATTCTGTTTGAGACCCCAGGAGAGTCAGTAGGAAATAGCCCTATCTAGCCACCGTGAATTCTTTTTGTTTGGTTTCAGCAAGGCCCAGGCATAGTTTTAGTGGTGCAGCAACGTACTTCTCATTTTCTTTCACCTCAAAAACTGAGTTGCTGTGATAATAAGAATCTGGGCTTTTGAAATCAGTGGGCTTTATGATGTTCACGAATGTGAAGATGTAATAACCACCTAAAGACAGAAGTTTGGACCCTCAAATAAACACTTCACTCCACAACACATTCTTTGTTCCCAACTGCTCCTGTCTCGAAATAGGTGTTCCTTTATATTTGTTCCTCCATCTAACAGCAGTGATCACGCCGCTGTCCCTCAAACATGGTGGTGTGCAAAGAACCAAGTACACTTTTCTGTCGACAACAGGCCCAGATGAAGGATACTTGAAGTCTTCAGTGAGCACTTAGTCCATGAATGTGGCTAAATACAGTGAGCAAGCGAGAAGGATGTAAAAGATGACAGAGGACAGAGATACGTGTTCAAGTCCCTGCATCACCATTTACTGGCTTTCTAAGCACACGCGGCTGACTCGACCTGCAAGTGTCTCGGTGAACCCAGTGCTCTCCTTACGGCCTAGTTACCTTACAAGATTTTTGGGAGCATAATGTAGGGAAGTGACATAGGCTATGTTGTTAACTGTTCTGTAGATAAGGATAGCTGTGCAGACAAAAAGATGATTGATTCATAGACAGATAGGTAGACAGATGACAGATGAAAGATAGAGAGATAGGGACATAGATTGATAGATGATATACATCATAGATAGATGATACGAAGATAGATAGATAGATACATAGATACATAGATAGATAGATACATAGATAGACAGACAGACCGTTAGATAGAAGATACAGATACACATCGATTGATACAAAGCTATTGCTCATAACCAGTAGAAGAATGGTGAAAGCACATAGGTAAACTACAGACAAAAAGGAAGAATGAAATCCAGTTTAAAAAGTGCGGTTAGCAGCCTTAAGAAGTAAACAAATCCTACCGTTTGCAATGACGTGGATGGAGATGGAGAAATAGGCCAGGCGGAGAAAGACAAGTTCCAAGTGATTTCACTCATGTGTGGAGTATAACAGCAAAGAAAAACTGAAGGAAAAAAATAGCAGCAGACTCACAGAACCCGAGAGTTGACTAAAAGTTACCAAAGGGAAAAGGACTGGGCAGGGTGGTACTGAAGGGTGGGATAAGTGTGGGGAGAAAGAATGGGGGCATTAGGATTAGCATGTATAATGCGTGGTGTCGGTGTGCATGGGGAGTACTGTACAACACAGACAAGACTAGTAGAGATCATATAGCATCTTACTACTCGCTGATGGACAGCGACTGTAACGGGGTCTGTTGGGGGGTACATGGTGAAGGGGTCTAGAGCATCCAAATACGCTGATGGACAGCGACTGAAGAGGTTTTATGGGGGGACTTGGTGAAGGGGGGAGTATAGTAAACATAATGTTCTTCACGTGATCGTAGATTAATGATAAAAAAAATTTTTTAAGTGCAATAAGTGCACAGCTCTGAATCATCAGAATATAAGGTCAGAATCTGAGTGCTGCAAACAAAAGACACAGGGTTAAAAGAAGGGATGAAAACTCAAGACACCTACATGCTTACTTACAGGAGACTCACTTGAGATCCAAGGACACAGACAAACTACAAGCCGAAGGTGTGTGGACAAGTACCCTACAAGAGTGAAACTGAAAAACAAACAAACAAACAAACAGATTCTGTTTGAGTCCCCAGAGACAGTCAGTAGAAAATAGCCCTATCTGGCCACCGTGAATTATTTTTGTTTGGTTTCAGCAGTTCCCAGCCATAGATTTAATGGTGCAGCAAAAGACTTCTAATTTTCTCTCACCTCAACAACTGAGTTGCTGTAATAATAAGCATCTGGGCCTTTATATCAGTGGGCTTTATGATGTTCACGAATGTGAAGGTGTAATAACCACCTAAAGAGGGAAGTATGGACACTCAAATAAATACGTCAATCCACAATATACTCTTAGCTCCCAACTGCTCCTGTCTAGAAATTGGTTTTCCTTTTTATTTGACCCTCCGTCCTATCAGCGTTGATCACGCCGATGCCCTTCAAACATGGTGGTGAGCAAAGCAACAAGTTTACTTTTCTGTCGACAACAGGCCCAGAGGAAGGATACTTGTGGTCCTCAGGAATCACTTAGTCAATGAATGTGGCTAAATACAGACAGCAAGTTAGAAGGAGATGAAAGAGGACAGAGGATAGAGACAAGGGTTCAAGTCTCTGCACAACCATTTCCTGTTTTGTAGGTACACGCGGACGACTCGACCTGCAGGTGTCTCGGTGAACCCAGTTCTCTCCCTACAGCCTAGATACCTTGCAGGATTTTTGGAAGCATTATGTAGGAAAGTGATACAGGCTATATGGTTAACTGTTTTGTACACAAGGACAGATGGGCAGACAAAAAGATGACTGATTGATTGATAGATAGATAGACAGACAGATAAATAGATATTGGTACATATCGATTAACACAAAGCTACTGCTCATAACAAGGAGAGCAATGGGGAAAGCACATAGTGAAACTACAAATAAGAAAGAAGTATGAAATCCAATTTAAAAAGTGCAGTAAGCAGCCATAAGAAGAAAACAATCCCATCTTTTGCAATAACGTGTATGGAGCTAGAGGGTATTTTGCTCAGTCAAATAGGCCAGGCGGATAAATACATGTACCAAATGATTTCACTCATGTGTGGAGTATGATAACAAAGAAAAACTGAAGGAAAGAACAGCAGCAGACTCACAGAAAACGAGAGTGGACTAACAGTTAACAAAGAGAAAGGGAATGGGTAGGGTTTCTGGGAAGGGAGTAATAAGGGCGGGGGAAAAGAATGGGGGCATTAGGATTAGCATGTATAATGTGTAGGGTGGGTTTTCATGGGTAGGGCTGTACAACGCAGAGTAGACAAGTAGTGATTCCACAGCATCTTAGTACATGCTGACAGACAGCGACTGTAACTGGGATTTGGTGGGGACTTGGTGAAGGGGGTAGACTAGTAAACAATGTTCTGCATGTGATTGTATATTAATGAGAACAAAAAAAATTTCAAATTGCAGTAAGAGCAAGGCTCTCAAATATCAGAATAAAAGTACAGGCTTTGAGTGCTAAAATCAAAAGACACAGGTTTAGAAGTACTGATGAAAACTCAAGACCACCTACGTGCTCCCTTACTGGAGACTCACTTGAGATCCAAAGGCACAGACAAACTACAAGCTGAATGGGCGTGGACAGGTATCCTATACAAGTGAATCTGAGAAACAAAGAAACAAATGGATTCTGTTTGAGTTCCCAGAGACAGTCACTAGAAAATAGTCCTATCTAGCCACCGTGAATTCTTTTTCTTTGGTTTCAACAGTGCCCATGTATAGATTTAGTGGTACTGCAATGTCCTTCACATTTTTTCTCACCTCAACAAATGAATTGCTGTAAAAATATTCGTCTGGGCTTTTTAAATCAGTGGGTTTTATGATATTCACGATTGTAAAGAAGTAATAACCACATAAAGAGGGAAGTTTGGACACTCAAACAAACACGTCTCTCCACAACACACACTTTGCTACCAAATGATCCTGTCTAGAAATAGGTGTTCCTTTTTATTTGTCCCTCCACCTACCAGTGGTGATCACGCCGATGTCCCTCAAACATGGTGGTTACTAAAATATCAAGTATACTTTTCTGTCTACAACAGGCCCAGAGGAAGGATACTTGTGGTCTTCAGTGAGCACTTAGTCAATGAATGTGGCTAAATACAGTTAGCAAGCGAGAAGGAGGTAAAAGAGGACAGAGGACAGAGATACGGGTTCAAGTCACTGCAACAACATTTACTGGTTTTCTAAGCACACGCAGCTGTCTCAATCTGCAAGTGTCTCAGGGAGCCCAGTGATCTCCCTACGGCCTAGTGACATTGCAATGTTTTTGGAAGCATAATGTAGGGAAGTGACATAGGTGATGTTGTTAACTATTCTGTACATAAGGATGATGGGCAGACAGAAAGATGATTGATTCATAGATAGACATATATATAGATGACAGATGATAGATTGATAGATGATACACATGATAGATATATGATAGGAAGCTAGATAGATGGATAGATAAATACAGAGAAGGATAGATAGAGAGATAGATAGATTGTTATATAGAAATTAGGTAGATATACAGACAGAGCGATAGATAGATAGATACAGATACATATCGATTGACACAAAGCTATTGCTCATAACCAGGTGATGAATGGTGAAAGCACGTAGCTAAACTACAAACAAAAAGGAAGAATGAAATCCAGTTTACTAAGTGCAGTAAGCAGCCATAAGAAGAAAACAAATCCTACCATTTGCAATGACGTGGATGGAGCTAGATGGTAGAATGTTCAGAGAAATGGGCCAGGTGGAGAAAGACAAGTACCAAATGATTTCACTCATGTGTAGAGTATAACAACAAAGAAAAACTGAAGAAAATAACAGCAGCAGACTCACAGAACCCGAGAGTTGACTAAAAGTTACCAAAGGGAAAAGGACTGGGCAGGGTATGTCTGAAGGGAGGGATAAGTGTGGGGAGAAAGAATGGGGGCATTAGGATTAGCATGTATATTGCATGGGGTCGGAGGGGGCATGGGGAGTGCTGTACAACACAGAGAAGACTAGTAGAGATTATATAGCATCTTACTACTCGCTGATGGACAGCAACTGTAATGCTGTCTGTGGGGGTGTATATGTTGAAGGGGTCTACAGCATCCATCTACGCTAATGGACAGCGACAGTAAGATTTTTTGTGGGGGGAATTGTTGAAGGGGGAGCATAGTAAACATAATGTACTTCACGTGATTGTAGAACAGTGATAACAAAAAAAAATTTTTAAGTGCAATAAGGGCACAGTTCTGAATCCTCAGAATAAAAGGTCAGGCTCTGATTGCTGCAAACAAAAGACACAGGGTTAAAAGAAGGGATGAAAACTCAAGACACCTACGTGCTTACTTACAGGAGACTCACTTGAGATCCAAGCACAGAGACAAACTACAAGCTGAAGGTGTGGGGACAGGTAACCTACACAAGTGAAACTGAGAAACAAACAAACAAATGGATTCTGTTTGAGACCCCAGGAGAGTCAGTAGGAAATAGCCCTATCTAGCCACCGTGAATTCTTTTTGTTTGGTTTCAGCAAGGCCCAGGCATAGTTTTAGTGGTGCAGCAACGTACTTCTCATTTTCTTTCACCTCAAAAACTGAGTTGCTGTGATAATAAGAATCTGGGCTTTTGAAATCAGTGGGCTTTATGATGTTCACGAATGTGAAGATGTAATAACCACCTAAAGACAGAAGTTTGGACCCTCAAATAAACACTTCACTCCACAACACATTCTTTGTTCCCAACTGCTCCTGTCTTGAAATAGGTGTTCCTTTATATTTGTTCCTCCATCTAACAGCAGTGATCACGCCGCTGTCCCTCAAACATGGTGGTGTGCAAAGAACCAAGTACACTTTTCTGTCGACAACAGGCCCAGATGAAGGATACTTGAAGTCTTCAGTGAGCACTTAGTCCATGAATGTGGCTAAATACAGTGAGCAAGCGAGAAGGATGTAAAAGATGACAGAGGACAGAGATACGTGTTCAAGTCCCTGCATCACCATTTACTGGTTTTCTAAGCACACGCGGCTGACTCGACCTGCAAGTGTCTCGGTGAACCCAGTGCTCTCCTTACGGCCTAGTTACCTTACAAGATTTTTGGGAGCATAATGTAGGGAAGTGACATAGGCTATGTTGTTAACTGTTCTGTAGATAAGGATAGCTGTGCAGACAAAAAGATGATTGATTCATAGACAGAGAGGTAGACAGATGACAGATGAAAGATAGAGAGATAGGGACATAGATTGATAGATGATATACATCATAGATAGATGATACGAAGATAGATAGATAGATACATAGATACATAGATAGATAGACACATAGATAGACAGACAGACCGTTAGATAGAAGATACAGATACACATCGATTGATACAAAGCTATTGCTCATAACCAGTAGAAGAATGGTGAAAGCACATAGGTAAACTACAGACAAAAAGGAAGAATGAAATCCAGTTTAAAAAGTGCGGTTAGCAGCCTTAAGAAGTAAACAAATCCTACCGTTTGCAATGACGTGGATGGAGATGGAGAAATAGGCCAGGCGGAGAAAGACAAGTTCCAAGTGATTTCACTCATGTGTGGAGTATAACAGCAAAGAAAAACTGAAGGAAAAAAATAGCAGCAGACTCACAGAACCCGAGAGTTGACTAAAAGTTACCAAAGGGAAAAGGACTGGGCAGGGTGGTACTGAAGGGTGGGATAAGTGTGGGGAGAAAGAATGGGGGCATTAGGATTAGCATGTATAATGCGTGGTGTCGGTGTGCATGGGGAGTACTGTACAACACAGACAAGACTAGTAGAGATCATATAGCATCTTACTACTCGCTGATGGACAGCGACTGTAACGGGGTCTGTTGGGGGGTACATGGTGAAGGGGTCTAGAGCATCCAAATACGCTGATGGACAGCGACTGAAGAGGTTTTATGGGGGGACTTGGTGAAGGGGGGAGTATAGTAAACATAATGTTCTTCACGTGATCGTAGATTAATGATAAAAAAAATTTTTTAAGTGCAATAAGTGCACAGCTCTGAATCATCAGAATATAAGGTCAGAATCTGAGTGCTGCAAACAAAAGACACAGGGTTAAAAGAAGGGATGAAAACTCAAGACACCTACATGCTTACTTACAGGAGACTCACTTGAGATCCAAGGACACAGACAAACTACAAGCCGAAGGTGTGTGGACAAGTACCCTACAAGAGTGAAACTGAAAAACAAACAAACAAACAAACAGATTCTGTTTGAGTCCCCAGAGACAGTCAGTAGAAAATAGCCCTATCTGGCCACCGTGAATTATTTTTGTTTGGTTTCAGCAGTTCCCAGCCATAGATTTAATGGTGCAGCAAAAGACTTCTAATTTTCTCTCACCTCAACAACTGAGTTGCTGTAATAATAAGCATCTGGGCCTTTATATCAGTGGGCTTTATGATGTTCACGAATGTGAAGGTGTAATAACCACCTAAAGAGGGAAGTATGGACACTCAAATAAATACGTCAATCCACAATATACTCTTAGCTCCCAACTGCTCCTGTCTAGAAATTGGTTTTCCTTTTTATTTGACCCTCCGTCCTATCAGCGTTGATCACGCCGATGCCCTTCAAACATGGTGGTGAGCAAAGCAACAAGTTTACTTTTCTGTCGACAACAGGCCCAGAGGAAGGATACTTGTGGTCCTCAGGAATCACTTAGTCAATGAATGTGGCTAAATACAGACAGCAAGTTAGAAGGAGATGAAAGAGGACAGAGGATAGAGACAAGGGTTCAAGTCTCTGCACAACCATTTCCTGTTTTGTAGGTACACGCGGACGACTCGACCTGCAGGTGTCTCGGTGAACCCAGTTCTCTCCCTACAGCCTAGATACCTTGCAGGATTTTTGGAAGCATTATGTAGGAAAGTGATACAGGCTATATGGTTAACTGTTTTGTACACAAGGACAGATGGGCAGACAAAAAGATGACTGATTGATTGATAGATAGATAGACAGACAGATAAATAGATATTGGTACATATCGATTAACACAAAGCTACTGCTCATAACAAGGAGAGCAATGGGGAAAGCACATAGTGAAACTACAAATAAGAAAGAAGTATGAAATCCAATTTAAAAAGTGCAGTAAGCAGCCATAAGAAGAAAACAATCCCATCTTTTGCAATAACGTGTATGGAGCTAGAGGGTATTTTGCTCAGTCAAATAGGCCAGGCGGATAAATACATGTACCAAATGATTTCACTCATGTGTGGAGTATGATAACAAAGAAAAACTGAAGGAAAGAACAGCAGCAGACTCACAGAAAACGAGAGTGGACTAACAGTTAACAAAGAGAAAGGGAATGGGTAGGGTTTCTGGGAAGGGAGTAATAAGGGCGGGGGAAAAGAATGGGGGCATTAGGATTAGCATGTATAATGTGTAGGGTGGGTTTTCATGGGTAGGGCTGTACAACGCAGAGTAGACAAGTAGTGATTCCACAGCATCTTAGTACATGCTGACAGACAGCGACTGTAACTGGGATTTGGTGGGGACTTGGTGAAGGGGGTAGACTAGTAAACAATGTTCTGCATGTGATTGTATATTAATGAGAACAAAAAAAATTTCAAATTGCAGTAAGAGCAAGGCTCTCAAATATCAGAATAAAAGTACAGGCTTTGAGTGCTAAAATCAAAAGACACAGGTTTAGAAGTACTGATGAAAACTCAAGACCACCTACGTGCTCCCTTACTGGAGACTCACTTGAGATCCAAAGGCACAGACAAACTACAAGCTGAATGGGCGTGGACAGGTATCCTATACAAGTGAATCTGAGAAACAAAGAAACAAATGGATTCTGTTTGAGTTCCCAGAGACAGTCACTAGAAAATAGTCCTATCTAGCCACCGTGAATTCTTTTTCTTTGGTTTCAACAGTGCCCATGTATAGATTTAGTGGTACTGCAATGTCCTTCACATTTTTTCTCACCTCAACAAATGAATTGCTGTAAAAATATGCGTCTGGGCTTTTTAAATCAGTGGGTTTTATGATATTCACGATTGTAAAGAAGTAATAACCACATAAAGAGGGAAGTTTGGACACTCAAACAAACACGTCTCTCCACAACACACACTTTGCTACCAAATGATCCTGTCTAGAAATAGGTGTTCCTTTTTATTTGTCCCTCCACCTACCAGTGGTGATCACGCCGATGTCCCTCAAACATGGTGGTTACTAAAATATCAAGTATACTTTTCTGTCTACAACAGGCCCAGAGGAAGGATACTTGTGGTCTTCAGTGAGCACTTAGTCAATGAATGTGGCTAAATACAGTTAGCAAGCGAGAAGGAGGTAAAAGAGGACAGAGGACAGAGATACGGGTTCAAGTCACTGCAACAACATTTACTGGTTTTCTAAGCACACGCAGCTGTCTCAATCTGCAAGTGTCTCAGGGAGCCCAGTGATCTCCCTACGGCCTAGTGACATTGCAATGTTTTTGGAAGCATAATGTAGGGAAGTGACATAGGTGATGTTGTTAACTATTCTGTACATAAGGATGATGGGCAGACAGAAAGATGATTGATTCATAGATAGACATATATATAGATGACAGATGATAGATTGATAGATGATACACATGATAGATATATGATAGGAAGCTAGATAGATGGATAGATAAATACAGAGAAGGATAGATAGAGAGATAGATAGATTGTTATATAGAAATTAGGTAGATATACAGACAGAGCGATAGATAGATAGATACAGATACATATCGATTGACACAAAGCTATTGCTCATAACCAGGTGATGAATGGTGAAAGCACGTAGCTAAACTACAAACAAAAAGGAAGAATGAAATCCAGTTTACTAAGTGCAGTAAGCAGCCATAAGAAGAAAACAAATCCTACCATTTGCAATGACGTGGATGGAGCTAGATGGTAGAATGTTCAGAGAAATGGGCCAGGTGGAGAAAGACAAGTACCAAATGATTTCACTCATGTGTAGAGTATAACAACAAAGAAAAACTGAAGAAAATAACAGCAGCAGACTCACAGAACCCGAGAGTTGACTAAAAGTTACCAAAGGGAAAAGGACTGGGCAGGGTATGTCTGAAGGGAGGGATAAGTGTGGGGAGAAAGAATGGGGGCATTAGGATTAGCATGTATATTGCATGGGGTCGGAGGGGGCATGGGGAGTGCTGTACAACACAGAGAAGACTAGTAGAGATTATATAGCATCTTACTACTCGCTGATGGACAGCAACTGTAATGCTGTCTGTGGGGGTGTATATGTTGAAGGGGTCTACAGCATCCATCTACGCTAATGGACAGCGACAGTAAGATTTTTTGTGGGGGGAATTGTTGAAGGGGGAGCATAGTAAACATAATGTACTTCACGTGATTGTAGAACAGTGATAACAAAAAAAAATTTTTAAGTGCAATAAGGGCACAGTTCTGAATCCTCAGAATAAAAGGTCAGGCTCTGATTGCTGCAAACAAAAGACACAGGGTTAAAAGAAGGGATGAAAACTCAAGACACCTACGTGCTTACTTACAGGAGACTCACTTGAGATCCAAGCACAGAGACAAACTACAAGCTGAAGGTGTGGGGACAGGTAACCTACACAAGTGAAACTGAGAAACAAACAAACAAATGGATTCTGTTTGAGACCCCAGGAGAGTCAGTAGGAAATAGCCCTATCTAGCCACCGTGAATTCTTTTTGTTTGGTTTCAGCAAGGCCCAGGCATAGTTTTAGTGGTGCAGCAACGTACTTCTCATTTTCTTTCACCTCAAAAACTGAGTTGCTGTGATAATAAGAATCTGGGCTTTTGAAATCAGTGGGCTTTATGATGTTCACGAATGTGAAGATGTAATAACCACCTAAAGACAGAAGTTTGGACCCTCAAATAAACACTTCACTCCACAACACATTCTTTGTTCCCAACTGCTCCTGTCTTGAAATAGGTGTTCCTTTATATTTGTTCCTCCATCTAACAGCAGTGATCACGCCGCTGTCCCTCAAACATGGTGGTGTGCAAAGAACCAAGTACACTTTTCTGTCGACAACAGGCCCAGATGAAGGATACTTGAAGTCTTCAGTGAGCACTTAGTCCATGAATGTGGCTAAATACAGTGAGCAAGCGAGAAGGATGTAAAAGATGACAGAGGACAGAGATACGTGTTCAAGTCCCTGCATCACCATTTACTGGTTTTCTAAGCACACGCGGCTGACTCGACCTGCAAGTGTCTCGGTGAACCCAGTGCTCTCCTTACGGCCTAGTTACCTTACAAGATTTTTGGGAGCATAATGTAGGGAAGTGACATAGGCTATGTTGTTAACTGTTCTGTAGATAAGGATAGCTGTGCAGACAAAAAGATGATTGATTCATAGACAGAGAGGTAGACAGATGACAGATGAAAGATAGAGAGATAGGGACATAGATTGATAGATGATATACATCATAGATAGATGATACGAAGATAGATAGATAGATACATAGATACATAGATAGATAGACACATAGATAGACAGACAGACCGTTAGATAGAAGATACAGATACACATCGATTGATACAAAGCTATTGCTCATAACCAGTAGAAGAATGGTGAAAGCACATAGGTAAACTACAGACAAAAAGGAAGAATGAAATCCAGTTTAAAAAGTGCGGTTAGCAGCCTTAAGAAGTAAACAAATCCTACCGTTTGCAATGACGTGGATGGAGATGGAGAAATAGGCCAGGCGGAGAAAGACAAGTTCCAAGTGATTTCACTCATGTGTGGAGTATAACAGCAAAGAAAAACTGAAGGAAAAAAATAGCAGCAGACTCACAGAACCCGAGAGTTGACTAAAAGTTACCAAAGGGAAAAGGACTGGGCAGGGTGGTACTGAAGGGTGGGATAAGTGTGGGGAGAAAGAATGGGGGCATTAGGATTAGCATGTATAATGCGTGGTGTCGGTGTGCATGGGGAGTACTGTACAACACAGACAAGACTAGTAGAGATCATATAGCATCTTACTACTCGCTGATGGACAGCGACTGTAACGGGGTCTGTTGGGGGGTACATGGTGAAGGGGTCTAGAGCATCCAAATACGCTGATGGACAGCGACTGAAGAGGTTTTATGGGGGGACTTGGTGAAGGGGGGAGTATAGTAAACATAATGTTCTTCACGTGATCGTAGATTAATGATAAAAAAATTTTTTTAAGTGCAATAAGTGCACAGCTCTGAATCATCAGAATAAAAGGTCAGAATCTGAGTGCTGCAAACAAAAGACACAGGGTTAAAAGAAGGGATGAAAACTCAAGACACCTACGTGCTTACTTACAGGAGACTCACTTGAGATCCAAGGACACAGACAAACTACAAGCCGAAGGTGTGTGGACAAGTACCCTACAAGAGTGAAACTGAAAAACAAACAATCAAACAAACAGATTCTGTTTGAGTCCCCAGAGACAGTCAGTAGAAAATAGCCCTATCTGGCCACCGTGAATTATTTTTGTTTGGTTTCAGCAGTTCCCAGCCATAGATTTAATGGTGCAGCAAAAGACTTCTAATTTTCTCTCACCTCAACAACTGAGTTGCTGTAATAATAAGCATCTGGGCCTTTATATCAGTGGGCTTTATGATGTTCACGAATGTGAAGGTGTAATAACCACCTAAAGAGGGAAGTATGGACACTCAAATAAATACGTCAATCCACAATATACTCTTAGCTCCCAACTGCTCCTGTCTAGAAATTGGTTTTCCTTTTTATTTGACCCTCCGTCCTATCAGCGTTGATCACGCCGATGCCCTTCAAACATGGTGGTGAGCAAAGCAACAAGTTTACTTTTCTGTCGACAACAGGCCCAGAGGAAGGATACTTGTGGTCCTCAGGAATCACTTAGTCAAAGAATGTGGCTAAATACAGACAGCAAGTTAGAAGGAGATGAAAGAGGACAGAGGATAGAGACAAGGGTTCAAGTCTCTGCACAACCATTTCCTGTTTTGTAGGTACACGCGGACGACTCGACCTGCAGGTGTCTCGGTGAACCCAGTTCTCTCCCTACAGCCTAGATACCTTGCAGGGTATTTGGAAGCATTATGTAGGAAAGTGATACAGGCTATATGGTTAACTGTTTTGTACACAAGGACAGATGGGCAGACAAAAAGATGACTGATTGATTGATAGATAGATAGACAGACAGATAAATAGATATTGGTACATATCGATTAACACAAAGCTACTGCTCATAACCAGGAGAGCAATGGGGAAAGCACATAGTGAAACTACAAATAAGAAAGAAGTATGAAATCCAATTTAAAAAGTGCAGTAAGCAGCCATAAGAAGAAAACAATCCCATCTTTTGCAATAACGTGTATGGAGCTAGAGGGTATTTTGCTCAGTCAAATAGGCCAGGCGGAGAAATACATGTACCAAATGATTTCACTCATGTGTGGAGTATGATAACAAAGAAAAACTGAAGGAAAAAACAGCAGCAGACTCACAGAAAACGAGAGTGGACTAACAGTTAACAAAGAGAAAGGGAATGGGTAGGGTTTCTGGGAAGGGAGTAATAAGGGCGGGGGAAAAGAATGGGGGCATTAGGATTAGCATGTATAATGTGTAGGGTGGGTTTTCATGGGTAGGGCTGTACAACGCAGAGTAGACAAGTAGTGATTCCACAGCATCTTAGTACATGCTGACAGACAGCGACTGTAACTGGGATTTGGTGGGGACTTGGTGAAGGGGGTAGACTAGTAAACAATGTTCTGCATGTGATTGTATATTAATGAGAACAAAAAAAATTTCAAATTGCAGTAAGAGCAAGGCTCTCAAATATCAGAATAAAAGTACAGGCTTTGAGTGCTAAAATCAAAAGACACAGGTTTAGAAGTACTGATGAAAACTCAAGACCACCTACGTGCTCCCTTACTGGAGACTCACTTGAGATCCAAAGGCACAGACAAACTACAAGCTGAATGGGCGTGGACAGGTATCCTATACAAGTGAATCTGAGAAACAAAGAAACAAATGGATTCTGTTTGAGTTCCCAGAGACAGTCACTAGAAAATAGTCCTATCTAGCCACCGTGAATTCTTTTTCTTTGGTTTCAACAGTGCCCATGTATAGATTTAGTGGTACTGCAATGTCCTTCACATTTTTTCTCACCTCAACAAATGAATTGCTGTAAAAATATGCGTCTGGGCTTTTTAAATCAGTGGGTTTTATGATATTCACGATTGTAAAGAAGTAATAACCACATAAAGAGGGAAGTTTGGACACTCAAACAAACACGTCTCTCCACAACACACACTTTGCTACCAAATGATCCTGTCTAGAAATAGGTGTTCCTTTTTATTTGTCCCTCCACCTACCAGTGGTGATCACGCCGATGTCCCTCAAACATGGTGGTTACTAAAATATCAAGTATACTTTTCTGTCTACAACAGGCCCAGAGGAAGGATACTTGTGGTCTTCAGTGAGCACTTAGTCAATGAATGTGGCTAAATACAGTTAGCAAGCGAGAAGGAGGTAAAAGAGGACAGAGGACAGAGATACGGGTTCAAGTCACTGCAACAACATTTACTGGTTTTCTAAGCACACGCAGCTGTCTCAATCTGCAAGTGTCTCAGGGAGCCCAGTGATCTCCCTACGGCCTAGTGACATTGCAATGTTTTTGGAAGCATAATGTAGGGAAGTGACATAGGTGATGTTGTTAACTATTCTGTACATAAGGATGATGGGCAGACAGAAAGATGATTGATTCATAGATAGACATATATATAGATGACAGATGATAGATTGATAGATGATACACATGATAGATATATGATAGGAAGCTAGATAGATGGATAGATAAATACAGAGAAGGATAGATAGAGAGATAGATAGATTGTTATATAGAAATTAGGTAGATATACAGACAGAGCGATAGATAGATAGATACAGATACATATCGATTGACACAAAGCTATTGCTCATAACCAGGTGATGAATGGTGAAAGCACGTAGCTAAACTACAAACAAAAAGGAAGAATGAAATCCAGTTTACTAAGTGCAGTAAGCAGCCATAAGAAGAAAACAAATCCTACCATTTGCAATGACGTGGATGGAGCTAGATGGTAGAATGTTCAGAGAAATGGGCCAGGTGGAGAAAGACAAGTACCAAATGATTTCACTCATGTGTAGAGTATAACAACAAAGAAAAACTGAAGAAAATAACAGCAGCAGACTCACAGAACCCGAGAGTTGACTAAAAGTTACCAAAGGGAAAAGGACTGGGCAGGGTATGTCTGAAGGGAGGGATAAGTGTGGGGAGAAAGAATGGGGGCATTAGGATTAGCATGTATATTGCATGGGGTCGGAGGGGGCATGGGGAGTGCTGTACAACACAGAGAAGACTAGTAGAGATTATATAGCATCTTACTACTCGCTGATGGACAGCAACTGTAATGCTGTCTGTGGGGGTGTATATGTTGAAGGGGTCTACAGCATCCATCTACGCTAATGGACAGCGACAGTAAGATTTTTTGTGGGGGGAATTGTTGAAGGGGGAGCATAGTAAACATAATGTACTTCACGTGATTGTAGAACAGTGATAACAAAAAAAAATTTTTAAGTGCAATAAGGGCACAGTTCTGAATCCTCAGAATAAAAGGTCAGGCTCTGATTGCTGCAAACAAAAGACACAGGGTTAAAAGAAGGGATGAAAACTCAAGACACCTACGTGCTTACTTACAGGAGACTCACTTGAGATCCAAGCACAGAGACAAACTACAAGCTGAAGGTGTGGGGACAGGTAACCTACACAAGTGAAACTGAGAAACAAACAAACAAATGGATTCTGTTTGAGACCCCAGGAGAGTCAGTAGGAAATAGCCCTATCTAGCCACCGTGAATTCTTTTTGTTTGGTTTCAGCAAGGCCCAGGCATAGTTTTAGTGGTGCAGCAACGTACTTCTCATTTTCTTTCACCTCAAAAACTGAGTTGCTGTGATAATAAGAATCTGGGCTTTTGAAATCAGTGGGCTTTATGATGTTCACGAATGTGAAGATGTAATAACCACCTAAAGACAGAAGTTTGGACCCTCAAATAAACACTTCACTCCACAACACATTCTTTGTTCCCAACTGCTCCTGTCTTGAAATAGGTGTTCCTTTATATTTGTTCCTCCATCTAACAGCAGTGATCACGCCGCTGTCCCTCAAACATGGTGGTGTGCAAAGAACCAAGTACACTTTTCTGTCGACAACAGGCCCAGATGAAGGATACTTGAAGTCTTCAGTGAGCACTTAGTCCATGAATGTGGCTAAATACAGTGAGCAAGCGAGAAGGATGTAAAAGATGACAGAGGACAGAGATACGTGTTCAAGTCCCTGCATCACCATTTACTGGTTTTCTAAGCACACGCGGCTGACTCGACCTGCAAGTGTCTCGGTGAACCCAGTGCTCTCCTTACGGCCTAGTTACCTTACAAGATTTTTGGGAGCATAATGTAGGGAAGTGACATAGGCTATGTTGTTAACTGTTCTGTAGATAAGGATAGCTGTGCAGACAAAAAGATGATTGATTCATAGACAGAGAGGTAGACAGATGACAGATGAAAGATAGAGAGATAGGGACATAGATTGATAGATGATATACATCATAGATAGATGATACGAAGATAGATAGATAGATACATAGATACATAGATAGATAGACACATAGATAGACAGACAGACCGTTAGATAGAAGATACAGATACACATCGATTGATACAAAGCTATTGCTCATAACCAGTAGAAGAATGGTGAAAGCACATAGGTAAACTACAGACAAAAAGGAAGAATGAAATCCAGTTTAAAAAGTGCGGTTAGCAGCCTTAAGAAGTAAACAAATCCTACCGTTTGCAATGACGTGGATGGAGATGGAGAAATAGGCCAGGCGGAGAAAGACAAGTTCCAAGTGATTTCACTCATGTGTGGAGTATAACAGCAAAGAAAAACTGAAGGAAAAAAATAGCAGCAGACTCACAGAACCCGAGAGTTGACTAAAAGTTACCAAAGGGAAAAGGACTGGGCAGGGTGGTACTGAAGGGTGGGATAAGTGTGGGGAGAAAGAATGGGGGCATTAGGATTAGCATGTATAATGCGTGGTGTCGGTGTGCATGGGGAGTACTGTACAACACAGACAAGACTAGTAGAGATCATATAGCATCTTACTACTCGCTGATGGACAGCGACTGTAACGGGGTCTGTTGGGGGGTACATGGTGAAGGGGTCTAGAGCATCCAAATACGCTGATGGACAGCGACTGAAGAGGTTTTATGGGGGGACTTGGTGAAGGGGGGAGTATAGTAAACATAATGTTCTTCACGTGATCGTAGATTAATGATAAAAAAATTTTTTTAAGTGCAATAAGTGCACAGCTCTGAATCATCAGAATAAAAGGTCAGAATCTGAGTGCTGCAAACAAAAGACACAGGGTTAAAAGAAGGGATGAAAACTCAAGACACCTACGTGCTTACTTACAGGAGACTCACTTGAGATCCAAGGACACAGACAAACTACAAGCCGAAGGTGTGTGGACAAGTACCCTACAAGAGTGAAACTGAAAAACAAACAATCAAACAAACAGATTCTGTTTGAGTCCCCAGAGACAGTCAGTAGAAAATAGCCCTATCTGGCCACCGTGAATTATTTTTGTTTGGTTTCAGCAGTTCCCAGCCATAGATTTAATGGTGCAGCAAAAGACTTCTAATTTTCTCTCACCTCAACAACTGAGTTGCTGTAATAATAAGCATCTGGGCCTTTATATCAGTGGGCTTTATGATGTTCACGAATGTGAAGGTGTAATAACCACCTAAAGAGGGAAGTATGGACACTCAAATAAATACGTCAATCCACAATATACTCTTAGCTCCCAACTGCTCCTGTCTAGAAATTGGTTTTCCTTTTTATTTGACCCTCCGTCCTATCAGCGTTGATCACGCCGATGCCCTTCAAACATGGTGGTGAGCAAAGCAACAAGTTTACTTTTCTGTCGACAACAGGCCCAGAGGAAGGATACTTGTGGTCCTCAGGAATCACTTAGTCAAAGAATGTGGCTAAATACAGACAGCAAGTTAGAAGGAGATGAAAGAGGACAGAGGATAGAGACAAGGGTTCAAGTCTCTGCACAACCATTTCCTGTTTTGTAGGTACACGCGGACGACTCGACCTGCAGGTGTCTCGGTGAACCCAGTTCTCTCCCTACAGCCTAGATACCTTGCAGGGTATTTGGAAGCATTATGTAGGAAAGTGATACAGGCTATATGGTTAACTGTTTTGTACACAAGGACAGATGGGCAGACAAAAAGATGACTGATTGATTGATAGATAGATAGACAGACAGATAAATAGATATTGGTACATATCGATTAACACAAAGCTACTGCTCATAACCAGGAGAGCAATGGGGAAAGCACATAGTGAAACTACAAATAAGAAAGAAGTATGAAATCCAATTTAAAAAGTGCAGTAAGCAGCCATAAGAAGAAAACAATCCCATCTTTTGCAATAACGTGTATGGAGCTAGAGGGTATTTTGCTCAGTCAAATAGGCCAGGCGGAGAAATACATGTACCAAATGATTTCACTCATGTGTGGAGTATGATAACAAAGAAAAACTGAAGGAAAAAACAGCAGCAGACTCACAGAAAACGAGAGTGGACTAACAGTTAACAAAGAGAAAGGGAATGGGTAGGGTTTCTGGGAAGGGAGTAATAAGGGCGGGGGAAAAGAATGGGGGCATTAGGATTAGCATGTATAATGTGTAGGGTGGGTTTTCATGGGTAGGGCTGTACAACGCAGAGTAGACAAGTAGTGATTCCACAGCATCTTAGTACATGCTGACAGACAGCGACTGTAACTGGGATTTGGTGGGGACTTGGTGAAGGGGGTAGACTAGTAAACAATGTTCTGCATGTGATTGTATATTAATGAGAACAAAAAAAATTTCAAATTGCAGTAAGAGCAAGGCTCTCAAATATCAGAATAAAAGTACAGGCTTTGAGTGCTAAAATCAAAAGACACAGGTTTAGAAGTACTGATGAAAACTCAAGACCACCTACGTGCTCCCTTACTGGAGACTCACTTGAGATCCAAAGGCACAGACAAACTACAAGCTGAATGGGCGTGGACAGGTATCCTATACAAGTGAATCTGAGAAACAAAGAAACAAATGGATTCTGTTTGAGTTCCCAGAGACAGTCACTAGAAAATAGTCCTATCTAGCCACCGTGAATTCTTTTTCTTTGGTTTCAACAGTGCCCATGTATAGATTTAGTGGTACTGCAATGTCCTTCACATTTTTTCTCACCTCAACAAATGAATTGCTGTAAAAATATTCGTCTGGGCTTTTTAAATCAGTGGGTTTTATGATATTCACGATTGTAAAGAAGTAATAACCACATAAAGAGGGAAGTTTGGACACTCAAACAAACACGTCTCTCCACAACACACACTTTGCTACCAAATGATCCTGTCTAGAAATAGGTGTTCCTTTTTATTTGTCCCTCCACCTACCAGTGGTGATCACGCCAATGTCCCTCAAACATGGTGGTTAGTAAAATATCAAGTATACTTTTCTGTCTACAACAGGCCCAGAGGAAGGATACTTGTGGTCTTCAGTGAGCACTTAGTCAATGAATGTGGCTAAATACAGTTAGCAAGCGAGAAGGAGGTAAAAGAGGACAGAGGACAGAGATACGGGTTCAAGTCACTGCAACAACATTTACTGGTTTTCTAAGCACACGCAGCTGTCTCAATCTGCAAGTGTCTCAGGGAGCCCAGTGATCTCCCTACGGCCTAGTGACATTGCAATGTTTTTGGAAGCATAATGTAGGGAAGTGACATAGGTGATGTTGTTAACTATTCTGTACATAAGGATGATGGGCAGACAGAAAGATGATTGATTCATAGATAGACATATATATAGATGACAGATGATAGATTGATAGATGATACACATGATAGATATATGATAGGAAGCTAGATAGATGGATAGATAAATACAGAGAAGGATAGATAGAGAGATAGATAGATTGTTATATAGAAATTAGGTAGATATACAGACAGAGCGATAGATAGATAGATACAGATACATATCGATTGACACAAAGCTATTGCTCATAACCAGGTGATGAATGGTGAAAGCACGTAGCTAAACTACAAACAAAAAGGAAGAATGAAATCCAGTTTACAAAGTGCAGTAAGCAGCCATAAGAAGAAAACAAATCCTACCATTTGCAATGACGTGGATGGAGCTAGATGGTAGAATGTTCAGAGAAATGGGCCAGGTGGAGAAAGACAAGTACCAAATGATTTCACTCATGTGTAGAGTATAACAACAAAGAAAAACTGAAGAAAATAACAGCAGCAGACTCACAGAACCCGAGAGTTGACTAAAAGTTACCAAAGGGAAAAGGACTGGGCAGGGTATGTCTGAAGGGAGGGATAAGTGTGGGGAGAAAGAATGGGGGCATTAGGATTAGCATGTATATTGCATGGGGTCGGAGGGGGCATGGGGAGTGCTGTACAACACAGAGAAGACTAGTAGAGATTATATAGCATCTTACTACTCGCTGATGGACAGCAACTGTAATGCTGTCTGTGGGGGTGTATATGTTGAAGGGGTCTACAGCATCCATCTACGCTAATGGACAGCGACAGTAAGATTTTTTGTGGGGGGAATTGTTGAAGGGGGAGCATAGTAAACATAATGTACTTCACGTGATTGTAGAACAGTGATAACAAAAAAAATTTTTAAGTGCAATAAGGGCACAGTTCTGAATCCTCAGAATAAAAGGTCAGGCTCTGATTGCTGCAAACAAAAGACACAGGGTTAAAAGAAGGGATGAAAACTCAAGACACCTACGTGCTTACTTACAGGAGACTCACTTGAGATCCAAGCACAGAGACAAACTACAAGCTGAAGGTGTGGGGACAGGTAACCTACACAAGTGAAACTGAGAAACAAACAAACAAATGGATTCTGTTTGAGACCCCAGGAGAGTCAGTAGGAAATAGCCCTATCTAGCCACCGTGAATTCTTTTTGTTTGGTTTCAGCAAGGCCCAGGCATAGTTTTAGTGGTGCAGCAACGTACTTCTCATTTTCTTTCACCTCAAAAACTGAGTTGCTGTGATAATAAGAATCTGGGCTTTTGAAATCAGTGGGCTTTATGATGTTCACGAATGTGAAGATGTAATAACCACCTAAAGACAGAAGTTTGGACCCTCAAATAAACACTTCACTCCACAACACATTCTTTGTTCCCAACTGCTCCTGTCTTGAAATAGGTGTTCCTTTATATTTGTTCCTCCATCTAACAGCAGTGATCACGCCGCTGTCCCTCAAACATGGTGGTGTGCAAAGAACCAAGTACACTTTTCTGTCGACAACAGGCCCAGATGAAGGATACTTGAAGTCTTCAGTGAGCACTTAGTCCATGAATGTGGCTAAATACAGTGAGCAAGCGAGAAGGATGTAAAAGATGACAGAGGACAGAGATACGTGTTCAAGTCCCTGCATCACCATTTACTGGTTTTCTAAGCACACGCGGCTGACTCGACCTGCAAGTGTCTCGGTGAACCCAGTGCTCTCCTTACGGCCTAGTTACCTTACAAGATTTTTGGGAGCATAATGTAGGGAAGTGACATAGGCTATGTTGTTAACTGTTCTGTAGATAAGGATAGCTGTGCAGACAAAAAGATGATTGATTCATAGACAGAGAGGTAGACAGATGACAGATGAAAGATAGAGAGATAGGGACATAGATTGATAGATGATATACATCATAGATAGATGATACGAAGATAGATAGATAGATACATAGATACATAGATAGATAGACACATAGATAGACAGACAGACCGTTAGATAGAAGATACAGATACACATCGATTGATACAAAGCTATTGCTCATAACCAGTAGAAGAATGGTGAAAGCACATAGGTAAACTACAGACAAAAAGGAAGAATGAAATCCAGTTTAAAAAGTGCGGTTAGCAGCCTTAAGAAGTAAACAAATCCTACCGTTTGCAATGACGTGGATGGAGATGGAGAAATAGGCCAGGCGGAGAAAGACAAGTTCCAAGTGATTTCACTCATGTGTGGAGTATAACAGCAAAGAAAAACTGAAGGAAAAAAATAGCAGCAGACTCACAGAACCCGAGAGTTGACTAAAAGTTACCAAAGGGAAAAGGACTGGGCAGGGTGGTACTGAAGGGTGGGATAAGTGTGGGGAGAAAGAATGGGGGCATTAGGATTAGCATGTATAATGCGTGGTGTCGGTGTGCATGGGGAGTACTGTACAACACAGACAAGACTAGTAGAGATCATATAGCATCTTACTACTCGCTGATGGACAGCGACTGTAACGGGGTCTGTAGGGGGGTACATGGTGAAGGGGTCTAGAGCATCCAAATACGCTGATGGACAGCGACTGAAGAGGTTTTATGGGGGGACTTGGTGAAGGGGGGAGTATAGTAAACATAATGTTCTTCACGTGATCGTAGATTAATGATAAAAAAAATTTTTTAAGTGCAATAAGTGCACAGCTCTGAATCATCAGAATAAAAGGTCAGAATCTGAGTGCTGCAAACAAAAGACACAGGGTTAAAAGAAGGGATGAAAACTCAAGACACCTACGTGCTTACTTACAGGAGACTCACTTGAGATCCAAGGACACAGACAAACTACAAGCCGAAGGTGTGTGGACAAGTACCCTACAAGAGTGAAACTGAAAAACAAACAATCAAACAAACAGATTCTGTTTGAGTCCCCAGAGACAGTCAGTAGAAAATAGCCCTATCTGGCCACCGTGAATTATTTTTGTTTGGTTTCAGCAGTTCCCAGCCATAGATTTAATGGTGCAGCAAAAGACTTCTAATTTTCTCTCACCTCAACAACTGAGTTGCTGTAATAATAAGCATCTGGGCCTTTATATCAGTGGGCTTTATGATGTTCACGAATGTGAAGGTGTAATAACCACCTAAAGAGGGAAGTATGGACACTCAAATAAATACGTCAATCCACAATATACTCTTAGCTCGCAACTGCTCCTGTCTAGAAATTGGTTTTCCTTTTTATTTGACCCTCCGTCCTATCAGCGTTGATCACGCCGATGCCCTTCAAACATGGTGGTGAGCAAAGCAACAAGTTTACTTTTCTGTCGACAACAGGCCCAGAGGAAGGATACTTGTGGTCCTCAGGAATCACTTAGTCAATGAATGTGGCTAAATACAGACAGCAAGTTAGAAGGAGATGAAAGAGGACAGAGGATAGAGACAAGGGTTCAAGTCTCTGCACAACCATTTCCTGTTTTGTAGGTACACGCGGACGACTCGACCTGCAGGTGTCTCGGTGATCCCAGTTCTCTCCCTACAGCCTAGATACCTTGCAGGATTTTTGGAAGCATTATGTAGGAAAGTGATACAGGCTATATGGTTAACTGTTTTGTACACAAGGACAGATGGGCAGACAAAAAGATGACTGATTGATTGATAGATAGACAGATAAATAGATATTGGTACATATCGATTAACACAAAGCTACTGCTCATAACCAGGAGAGCAATGGGGAAAGCACATAGTGAAACTACAAATAAGAAAGAAGTATGAAATCCAATTTAAAAAGTGCAGTAAGCAGCCATAAGAAGAAAACAATCCCATCTTTTGCAATAACGTGTATGGAGCTAGAGGGTATTTTGCTCAGTCAAATAGGCCAGGCGGAGAAATACATGTACCAAATGATTTCACTCATGTGTGGAGTATGATAACAAAGAAAAACTGAAGGAAAGAACAGCAGCAGACTCACAGAAAACGAGAGTGGACTAACAGTTAACAAAGAGAAAGGGAATGGGTAGGGTTTCTGGGAAGGGAGTAATAAGGGCGGGGGAAAAGAATGGGGGCATTAGGATTAGCATGTATAATGTGTAGGGTGGGTTTTCATGGGTAGGGCTGTACAACGCAGAGTAGACAAGTAGTGATTCCACAGCATCTTAGTACATGCTGACAGACAGCGACTGTAACTGGGATTTGGTGGGGACTTGGTGAAGGGGGTAGACTAGTAAACAATGTTCTGCATGTGATTGTATATTAATGAGAACAAAAAAAATTTCAAATTGCAGTAAGAGCAAGGCTCTCAAATATCAGAATAAAAGTACAGGCTTTGAGTGCTAAAATCAAAAGACACAGGTTTAGAAGTACTGATGAAAACTCAAGACCACCTACGTGCTCCCTTACTGGAGACTCACTTGAGATCCAAAGGCACAGACAAACTACAAGCTGAATGGGCGTGGACAGGTATCCTATACAAGTGAATCTGAGAAACAAAGAAACAAATGGATTCTGTTTGAGTTCCCAGAGACAGTCACTAGAAAATAGTCCTATCTAGCCACCGTGAATTCTTTTTCTTTGGTTTCAACAGTGCCCATGTATAGATTTAGTGGTACTGCAATGTCCTTCACATTTTTTCTCACCTCAACAAATGAATTGCTGTAAAAATATGCGTCTGGGCTTTTTAAATCAGTGGATTTTATGATATTCACGATTGTAAAGAAGTAATAACCACATAAAGAGGGAAGTTTGGACACTCAAACAAACACGTCTCTCCACAACACACACTTTGCTACCAAATGATCCTGTCTAGAAATAGGTGTTCCTTTTTATTTGTCCCTCCACCTACCAGTGGTGATCACGCCGATGTCCCTCAAACATGGTGGTTAGTAAAATATCAAGTATACTTTTCTGTCTACAACAGGCCCAGAGGAAGGATACTTGTGGTCTTCAGTGAGCACTTAGTCAATGAATGTGGCTAAATACAGTTAGCAAGCGAGAAGGAGGTAAAAGAGGACAGAGGACAGAGATACGGGTTCAAGTCACTGCAACAACATTTACTGGTTTTCTAAGCACACGCAGCTGTCTCAATCTGCAAGTGTCTCAGGGAGCCCAGTGATCTCCCTACGGCCTAGTGACATTGCAATGTTTTTGGAAGCATAATGTAGGGAAGTGACATAGGTGATGTTGTTAACTATTCTGTACATAAGGATGATGGGCAGACAGAAAGATGATTGATTCATAGATAGACATATATATAGATGACAGATGATAGATTGATAGATGATACACATGATAGATATATGATAGGAAGCTAGATAGATGGATAGATAAATACAGAGAAGGATAGATAGAGAGATAGATAGATTGTTATATAGAAATTAGGTAGATATACAGACAGAGCGATAGATAGATAGATACAGATACATATCGATTGACACAAAGCTATTGCTCATAACCAGGTGATGAATGGTGAAAGCACGTAGCTAAACTACAAACAAAAAGGAAGAATGAAATCCAGTTTACTAAGTGCAGTAAGCAGCCATAAGAAGAAAACAAATCCTACCATTTGCAATGACGTGGATGGAGCTAGATGGTAGAATGTTCAGAGAAATGGGCCAGGTGGAGAAAGACAAGTACCAAATGATTTCACTCATGTGTAGAGTATAACAACAAAGAAAAACTGAAGAAAATAACAGCAGCAGACTCACAGAACCCGAGAGTTGACTAAAAGTTACCAAAGGGAAAAGGACTGGGCAGGGTATGTCTGAAGGGAGGGATAAGTGTGGGGAGAAAGAATGGGGGCATTAGGATTAGCATGTATATTGCATGGGGTCGGAGGGGGCATGGGGAGTGCTGTACAACACAGAGAAGACTAGTAGAGATTATATAGCATCTTACTACTCGCTGATGGACAGCAACTGTAATGCTGTCTGTGGGGGTGTATATGTTGAAGGGGTCTACAGCATCCATCTACGCTAATGGACAGCGACAGTTTTTTGTGGGGGGAATTGTTGAAGGGGGAGCATAGTAAACATAATGTACTTCACGTGATTGTAGAACAGTGATAACAAAAAAAAATTTTGAAGTGCAATAAGGGCACAGTTCTGAATCATCAGAATAAAAGGTCAGGCTCTGATTGCTGCAAACAAAAGACACAGGGTTAAAAGAAGGGATGAAAACTCAAGACACCTACGTGCTTACTTACAGGAGACTCACTTGAGATCCAAGCACAGAGACAAACTACAAGCTGAAGGTGTGGGGACAGGTAACCTACACAAGTGAAACTGAGAAACAAACAAACAAATGGATTCTGTTTGAGACCCCAGGAGAGTCAGTAGGAAATAGCCCTATCTAGCCACCGTGAATTCTTTTTGTTTGGTTTCAGCAAGGCCCAGGCATAGTTTTAGTGGTGCAGCAACGTACTTCTCATTTTCTTTCACCTCAAAAACTGAGTTGCTGTGATAATAAGAATCTGGGCTTTTGAAATCAGTGGGCTTTATGATGTTCACGAATGTGAAGATGTAATAACCACCTAAAGACAGAAGTTTGGACCCTCAAATAAACACTTCACTCCACAACACATTCTTTGTTCCCAACTGCTCCTGTCTTGAAATAGGTGTTCCTTTATATTTGTTCCTCCATCTAACAGCAGTGATCACGCCGCTGTCCCTCAAACATGGTGGTGTGCAAAGAACCAAGTACACTTTTCTGTCGACAACAGGCCCAGATGAAGGATACTTGAAGTCTTCAGTGAGCACTTAGTCCATGAATGTGGCTAAATACAGTGAGCAAGCGAGAAGGATGTAAAAGATGACAGAGGACAGAGATACGTGTTCAAGTCCCTGCATCACCATTTACTGGTTTTCTAAGCACACGCGGCTGACTCGACCTGCAAGTGTCTCGGTGAACCCAGTGCTCTCCTTACGGCCTAGTTACCTTACAAGATTTTTGGGAGCATAATGTAGAGAAGTGACATAGGCTATGTTGTTAACTGTTCTGTAGATAAGGATAGCTGTGCAGACAAAAAGATGATTGATTCATAGACAGATAGGTAGACAGATGACAGATGAAAGATAGAGAGATAGGGACATAGATTGATAGATGATATACATCATAGATAGATGATACGAAGATAGATAGATAGATACATAGATACATAGATAGATAGATACATAGATAGACAGACAGACCGTTAGATAGAAGATACAGATACACATCGATTGATACAAAGCTATTGCTCATAACCAGTAGAAGAATGGTGAAAGCACATAGGTAAACTACAGACAAAAAGGAAGAATGAAATCCAGTTTAAAAAGTGCGGTTAGCAGCCTTAAGAAGTAAAAAAATCCTACCGTTTGCAATGACGTGGATGGAGATGGAGAAATAGGCCAGGCGGAGAAAGACAAGTTCCAAGTGATTTCACTCATGTGTGGAGTATAACAGCAAAGAAAAACTGAAGGAAAAAAATAGCAGCAGACTCACAGAACCCGAGAGTTGACTAAAAGTTACCAAAGGGAAAAGGACTGGGCAGGGTGGTACTGAAGGGTGGGATAAGTGTGGGGAGAAAGAATGGGGGCATTAGGATTAGCATGTATAATGCGTGGTGTCGGTGTGCATGGGGAGTACTGTACAACACAGACAAGACTAGTAGAGATCATATAGCATCTTACTACTCGCTGATGGACAGCGACTGTAACGGGGTCTGTTGGGGGGTACATGGTGAAGGGGTCTAGAGCATCCAAATACGCTGATGGACAGCGACTGAAGAGGTTTTATGGGGGGACTTGGTGAAGGGGGGAGTATAGTAAACATAATGTTCTTCACGTGATCGTAGATTAATGATAAAAAAAATTTTTTAAGTGCAATAAGTGCACAGCTCTGAATCATCAGAATAAAAGGTCAGAATCTGAGTGCTGCAAACAAAAGACACAGGGTTAAAAGAAGGGATGAAAACTCAAGACACCTACGTGCTTACTTACAGGAGACTCACTTGAGATCCAAGGACACAGACAAACTACAAGCCGAAGGTGTGTGGACAAGTACCCTACAAGAGTGAAACTGAAAAACAAACAATCAAACAAACAGATTCTGTTTGAGTCCCCAGAGACAGTCAGTAGAAAATAGCCCTATCTGGCCACCGTGAATTATTTTTGTTTGGTTTCAGCAGTTCCCAGCCATAGATTTAATGGTGCAGCAAAAGACTTCTAATTTTCTCTCACCTCAACAACTGAGTTGCTGTAATAATAAGCATCTGGGCCTTTATATCAGTGGGCTTTATGATGTTCACGAATGTGAAGGTGTAATAACCACCTAAAGAGGGAAGTATGGACACTCAAATAAATACGTCAATCCACAATATACTCTTAGCTCCCAACTGCTCCTGTCTAGAAATTGGTTTTCCTTTTTATTTGACCCTCCGTCCTATCAGCGTTGATCACGCCGATGCCCTTCAAACATGGTGGTGAGCAAAGCAACAAGTTTACTTTTCTGTCGACAACAGGATCAGAGGAAGGATACTTGTGGTCCTCAGGAATCACTTAGTCAATGAATGTGGCTAAATACAGACAGCAAGTTAGAAGGAGATGAAAGAGGACAGAGGATAGAGACAAGGGTTCAAGTCTCTGCACAACCATTTCCTGTTTTGTAGGTACACGCGGACGACTCGACCTGCAGGTGTCTCGGTGAACCCAGTGCTCTCCCTACAGCCTAGATACCTTGCAGGATTTTTGGAAGCATTAGGTAGGAAAGTGATACAGGCTATATGGTTAACTGTTTTGTACACAAGGACAGATGGGCAGACAAAAAGATGACTGATTGATTGATAGATAGACAGATAAATAGATATTGGTACATATTGATTAACACAAAGCTACTGCTCATAACCAGGAGAGCAATGGGGAAAGCACATAGTGAAACTACAAATAAGAAAGAAGTATGAAATCCAATTTAAAAAGTGCAGTAAGCAGCCATAAGAAGAAAACAATCCCATCTTTTGCAATAACGTGTATGGAGCTAGAGGGTATTTTGCTCAGTCAAATAGGCCAGGCGGAGAAATTCATGTACCAAATGATTTCACTCATGTGTGGAGTATGATAACAAAGAAAAACTGAAGGAAAAAACAGCAGCAGACTCACAGAAAACGAGAGTGGACTAACAGTTAACAAAGAGAAAGGGAATGGGTAGGGTTTCTGGGAAGGGTGTAATAAGGGCGGGGGAAAAGAATGGGGGCATTAGGATTAGCATGTATAATGTGTAGGGTGGGTTTTCATGGGTAGGGCTGTACAACGCAGAGTAGACAAGTAGTGATTCCACAGCATCTTAGTACATGCTGACAGACAGCGACTGTAACTGGGATTTGGTGGGGACTTGGTGAAGGGGGTAGACTAGTAAACAATGTTCTGCATGTGATTGTATATTAATGAGAACAAAAAAATTTCAAATTGCAGTAAGAGCAAGGCTCTCAAATATCAGAATAAAAGTACAGGCTTTGAGTGCTAAAATCAAAAGACACAGGTTTAGAAGTACTGATGAAAACTCAAGACCACCTACGTGCTCCCTTACGGGAGACTCACTTGAGATCCAAAGGCACAGACAAACTACAAGCTGAATGGGCGTGGACAGGTATCCTATACAAGTGAATCTGAGAAACAAAGAAACAAATGGATTCTGTTTGAATTCCCAGAGACAGTCACTAGAAAATAGTCCTATCTAGCCACCGTGAATTCTTTTTGTTTGGTTTCAACAGTGCCCATGTATAGATTTAGTGGTACTGCAATGTCCTTCACATTTTTTCTCACCTCAACAAATGAATTGCTGTAAAAATATGCGTCTGGGCTTTTTAAATCAGTGGATTTTATGATATTCACGATTGTAAAGAAGTAATAACCACATAAAGAGGGAAGTTTGGACACTCAAACAAACACGTCTCTCCACAACACACACTTTGCTACCAAATGATCCTGTCTAGAAATAGGTGTTCCTTTTTATTTGTCCCTCCACCTACCAGTGGTGATCACGCCGATGTCCCTCAAACATGGTGGTTAGTAAAATATCAAGTATACTTTTCTGTCTACAACAGGCCCAGAGGAAGGATACTTGTGGTCTTCAGTGAGCACTTAGTCAATGAATGTGGCTAAATACAGTTAGCAAGCGAGAAGGAGGTAAAAGAGGACAGAGGACAGAGATACGGGTTCAAGTCACTGCAACAACATTTACTGGTTTTCTAAGCACACGCAGCTGTCTCAATCTGCAAGTGTCTCAGGGAGCCCAGTGATCTCCCTACGGCCTAGTGACATTGCAATGTTTTTGGAAGCATAATGTAGGGAAGTGACATAGGTGATGTTGTTAACTATTCTGTACATAAGGATGATGGGCAGACAGAAAGATGATTGATTCATAGATAGACATATATATAGATGACAGATGATAGATTGATAGATGATACACATGATAGATATATGATAGGAAGCTAGATAGATGGATAGATAAATACAGAGAAGGATAGATAGAGAGATAGATAGATTGTTATATAGAAATTAGGTAGATATACAGACAGAGCGATAGATAGATAGATACAGATACATATCGATTGACACAAAGCTATTGCTCATAACCAGGTGATGAATGGTGAAAGCACGTAGCTAAACTACAAACAAAAAGGAAGAATGAAATCCAGTTTACAAAGTGCAGTAAGCAGCCATAAGAAGAAAACAAATCCTACCATTTGCAATGACGTGGATGGAGCTAGATGGTAGAATGTTCAGAGAAATGGGCCAGGTGGAGAAAGACAAGTACCAAATGATTTCACTCATGTGTAGAGTATAACAACAAAGAAAAACTGAAGAAAATAACAGCAGCAGACTCACAGAACCCGAGAGTTGACTAAAAGTTACCAAAGGGAAAAGGACTGGGCAGGGTATGTCTGAAGGGAGGGATAAGTGTGGGGAGAAAGAATGGGGGCATTAGGATTAGCATGTATATTGCATGGGGTCGGAGGGGGCATGGGGAGTGCTGTACAACACAGAGAAGACTAGTAGAGATTATATAGCATCTTACTACTCGCTGATGGACAGCAACTGTAATGCTGTCTGTGGGGGTGTATATGTTGAAGGGGTCTACAGCATCCATCTACGCTAATGGACAGCGACAGTAAGATTTTTTGTGGGGGGAATTGTTGAAGGGGGAGCATAGTAAACATAATGTACTTCACGTGATTGTAGAACAGTGATAACAAAAAAAAATTTTTAAGTGCAATAAGGGCACAGTTCTGAATCCTCAGAATAAAAGGTCAGGCTCTGATTGCTGCAAACAAAAGACACAGGGTTAAAAGAAGGGATGAAAACTCAAGACACCTACGTGCTTACTTACAGGAGACTCACTTGAGATCCAAGCACAGAGACAAACTACAAGCTGAAGGTGTGGGGACAGGTAACCTACACAAGTGAAACTGAGAAACAAACAAACAAATGGATTCTGTTTGAGACCCCAGGAGAGTCAGTAGGAAATAGCCCTATCTAGCCACCGTGAATTCTTTTTGTTTGGTTTCAGCAAGGCCCAGGCATAGTTTTAGTGGTGCAGCAACGTACTTCTCATTTTCTTTCACCTCAAAAACTGAGTTGCTGTGATAATAAGAATCTGGGCTTTTGAAATCAGTGGGCTTTATGATGTTCACGAATGTGAAGATGTAATAACCACCTAAAGACAGAAGTTTGGACCCTCAAATAAACACTTCACTCCACAACACATTCTTTGTTCCCAACTGCTCCTGTCTTGAAATAGGTGTTCCTTTATATTTGTTCCTCCATCTAACAGCAGTGATCACGCCGCTGTCCCTCAAACATGGTGGTGTGCAAAGAACCAAGTACACTTTTCTGTCGACAACAGGCCCAGATGAAGGATACTTGAAGTCTTCAGTGAGCACTTAGTCCATGAATGTGGCTAAATACAGTGAGCAAGCGAGAAGGATGTAAAAGATGACAGAGGACAGAGATACGTGTTCAAGTCCCTGCATCACCATTTACTGGTTTTCTAAGCACACGCGGCTGACTCGACCTGCAAGTGTCTCGGTGAACCCAGTGCTCTCCTTACGGCCTAGTTACCTTACAAGATTTTTGGGAGCATAATGTAGGGAAGTGACATAGGCTATGTTGTTAACTGTTCTGTAGATAAGGATAGCTGTGCAGACAAAAAGATGATTGATTCATAGACAGAGAGGTAGACAGATGACAGATGAAAGATAGAGAGATAGGGACATAGATTGATAGATGATATACATCATAGATAGATGATACGAAGATAGATAGATAGATACATAGATACATAGATAGATAGATACATAGATAGACAGACAGACCGTTAGATAGAAGATACAGATACACATCGATTGATACAAAGCTATTGCTCATAACCAGTAGAAGAATGGTGAAAGCACATAGGTAAACTACAGACAAAAAGGAAGAATGAAATCCAGTTTAAAAAGTGCGGTTAGCAGCCTTAAGAAGTAAACAAATCCTACCGTTTGCAATGACGTGGATGGAGATGGAGAAATAGGCCAGGCGGAGAAAGACAAGTCCAAGTGATTTCACTCATGTGTGGAGTATAACAGCAAAGAAAAAATGAAGGAAAAAAATAGCAGCAGACTCACAGAACCCGAGAGTTGACTAAAAGTTACCAAAGGGAAAAGGACTGGGCAGGGTGGTACTGAAGGGTGGGATAAGTGTGGGGAGAAAGAATGGGGGCATTAGGATTAGCATGTATAATGCGTGGTGTCGGTGTGCATGGGGAGTACTGTTACAACACACACAAGACTAGTAGAGATCATATAGCATCTTACTACTCGCTGATGGACAGCGACTGTAACGGGGTCTGTTGGGAGGTACATGGTGAAGGGGTCTAGAGCATCCAAATACGCTGATGGACAGCGACTGAAGAGGTTTTATGGGGGGACTTGGTGAAGGGGGGAGTATAGTAAACATAATGTTCTTCACGTGATCGTAGATTAATGATAAAAAAATTTTTTTAAGTGCAATAAGTGCACAGCTCTGAATCATCAGAATAAAAGGTCAGAATCTGAGTGCTGCAAACAAAAGACACAGGGTTAAAAGAAGGGATGAAAACTCAAGACACCTACGTGCTTACTTACAGGAGACTCACTTGAGATCCAAGGACACAGACAAACTACAAGCCGAAGGTGTGTGGACAAGTACCCTACAAGAGTGAAACTGAAAAACAAACAATCAAACAAACAGATTCTGTTTGAGTCCCCAGAGACAGTCAGTAGAAAATAGCCCTATCTGGCCACCGTGAATTATTTTTGTTTGGTTTCAGCAGTTCCCAGCCATAGATTTAATGGTGCAGCAAAAGACTTCTAATTTTCTCTCACCTCAACAACTGAGTTGCTGTAATAATAAGCATCTGGGCCTTTATATCAGTGGGCTTTATGATGTTCACGAATGTGAAGGTGTAATAACCACCTAAAGAGGGAAGTATGGACACTCAAATAAATACGTCAATCCACAATATACTCTTAGCTCCCAACTGCTCCTGTCTAGAAATTGGTTTTCCTTTTTATTTGACCCTCCGTCCTATCAGCGTTGATCACGCCGATGCCCTTCAAACATGGTGGTGAGCAAAGCAACAAGTTTACTTTTCTGTCGACAACAGGCCCAGAGGAAGGATACTTGTGGTCCTCAGGAATCACTTAGTCAAAGAATGTGGCTAAATACAGACAGCAAGTTAGAAGGAGATGAAAGAGGACAGAGGATAGAGACAAGGGTTCAAGTCTCTGCACAACCATTTCCTGTTTTGTAGGTACACGCGGACGACTCGACCTGCAGGTGTCTCGGTGAACCCAGTTCTCTCCCTACAGCCTAGATACCTTGCAGGATTTTTGAAAGCATTATGTAGGAAAGTGATACAGGCTATATGGTTAACTGTTTTGTACACAAGGACAGATGGGCAGACAAAAAGATGACTGATTGATTGATAGATAGATAGACAGACAGATAAATAGATATTGGTACATATCGATTAACACAAAGCTACTGCTCATAACCAGGAGAGCAATGGGGAAAGCACATAGTGAAACTACAAATAAGAAAGAAGTATGAAATCCAATTTAAAAAGTGCAGTAAGCAGCCATAAGAAGAAAACAATCCCATCTTTTGCAATAACGTGTATGGAGCTAGAGGGTATTTTGCTCAGTCAAATAGGCCAGGCGGATAAATACATGTACCAAATGATTTCACTCATGTGTGGAGTATGATAACAAAGAAAAACTGAAGGAAAAAACAGCAGCAGACTCACAGAAAACGAGAGTGGACTAACAGTTAACAAAGAGAAAGGGAATGGGTAGGGTTTCTGGGAAGGGAGTAATAAGGGCGGGGGAAAAGAATGGGGGCATTAGGATTAGCATGTATAATGTGTAGGGTGGGTTTTCATGGGTAGGGCTGTACAACGCAGAGTAGACAAGTAGTGATTCCACAGCATCTTAGTACATGCTGACAGACAGCGACTGTAACTGGGATTTGGTGGGGACTTGGTGAAGGGGGTAGACTAGTAAACAATGTTCTGCATGTGATTGTATATTAATGAGAACAAAAAAAATTTCAAATTGCAGTAAGAGCAAGGCTCTCAAATATCAGAATAAAAGTACAGGCTTTGAGTGCTAAAATCAAAAGACACAGGTTTAGAAGTACTGATGAAAACTCAAGACCACCTACGTGCTCCCTTACTGGAGACTCACTTGAGATCCAAAGGCACAGACAAACTACAAGCTGAATGGGCGTGGACAGGTATCCTATACAAGTGAATCTGAGAAACAAAGAAACAAATGGATTCTGTTTGAATTCCCAGAGACAGTCACTAGAAAATAGTCCTATCTAGCCACCGTGAATTCTTTTTCTTTGGTTTCAACAGTGCCCATGTATAGATTTAGTGGTACTGCAATGTCCTTCACATTTTTTCTCACCTCAACAAATGAATTGCTGTAAAAATATGCGTCTGGGCTTTTTAAATCAGTGGATTTTATGATATTCACGATTGTAAAGAAGTAATAACCACATAAAGAGGGAAGTTTGGACACTCAAACAAACACGTCTCTCCACAACACACACTTTGCTACCAAATGATCCTGTCTAGAAATAGGTGTTCCTTTTTATTTGTCCCTCCACCTACCAGTGGTGATCACGCCGATGTCCCTCAAACATGGTGGTTAGTAAAATATCAAGTATACTTTTCTGTCTACAACAGGCCCAGAGGAAGGATACTTGTGGTCTTCAGTGAGCACTTAGTCAATGAATGTGGCTAAATACAGTTAGCAAGCGAGAAGGAGGTAAAAGAGGACAGAGGACAGAGATACGGGTTCAAGTCACTGCAACAACATTTACTGGTTTTCTAAGCACACGCAGCTGTCTCAATCTGCAAGTGTCTCAGGGAGCCCAGTGATCTCCCTACGGCCTAGTGACATTGCAATGTTTTTGGAAGCATAATGTAGGGAAGTGACATAGGTGATGTTGTTAACTATTCTGTACATAAGGATGATGGGCAGACAGAAAGATGATTGATTCATAGATAGACATATATATAGATGACAGATGATAGATTGATAGATGATACACATGATAGATATATGATAGGAAGCTAGATAGATGGATAGATAAATACAGAGAAGGATAGATAGAGAGATAGATAGATTGTTATATAGAAATTAGGTAGATATACAGACAGAGCGATAGATAGATAGATACAGATACATATCGATTGACACAAAGCTATTGCTCATAACCAGGTGATGAATGGTGAAAGCACGTAGCTAAACTACAAACAAAAAGGAAGAATGAAATCCAGTTTACAAAGTGCAGTAAGCAGCCATAAGAAGAAAACAAATCCTACCATTTGCAATGACGTGGATGGAGCTAGATGGTAGAATGTTCAGAGAAATGGGCCAGGTGGAGAAAGACAAGTACCAAATGATTTCACTCATGTGTAGAGTATAACAACAAAGAAAAACTGAAGAAAATAACAGCAGCAGACTCACAGAACCCGAGAGTTGACTAAAAGTTACCAAAGGGAAAAGGACTGGGCAGGGTATGTCTGAAGGGAGGGATAAGTGTGGGGAGAAAGAATGGGGGCATTAGGATTAGCATGTATATTGCATGGGGTCGGAGGGGGCATGGGGAGTGCTGTACAACACAGAGAAGACTAGTAGAGATTATATAGCATCTTACTACTCGCTGATGGACAGCAACTGTAATGCTGTCTGTGGGGTTGTATATGTTGAAGGGGTCTACAGCATCCATCTACGCTAATGGACAGCGACAGTAAGATTTTTTGTGGGGGGAATTGTTGAAGGGGGAGCATAGTAAACATAATGTACTTCACGTGATTGTAGAACAGTGATAACAAAAAAAAATTTTTAAGTGCAATAAGGGCACAGTTCTGAATCCTCAGAATAAAAGGTCAGGCTCTGATTGCTGCAAACAAAAGACACAGGGTTAAAAGAAGGGATGAAAACTCAAGACACCTACGTGCTTACTTACAGGAGACTCACTTGAGATCCAAGCACAGAGACAAACTACAAGCTGAAGGTGTGGGGACAGGTAACCTACACAAGTGAAACTGAGAAACAAACAAACAAATGGATTCTGTTTGAGACCCCAGGAGAGTCAGTAGGAAATAGCCCTATCTAGCCACCGTGAATTCTTTTTGTTTGGTTTCAGCAAGGCCCAGGCATAGTTTTAGTGGTGCAGCAACGTACTTCTCATTTTCTTTCACCTCAAAAACTGAGTTGCTGTGATAATAAGAATCTGGGCTTTTGAAATCAGTGGGCTTTATGATGTTCACGAATGTGAAGATGTAATAACCACCTAAAGACAGAAGTTTGGACCCTCAAATAAACACTTCACTCCACAACACATTCTTTGTTCCCAACTGCTCCTGTCTTGAAATAGGTGTTCCTTTATATTTGTTCCTCCATCTAACAGCAGTGATCACGCCGCTGTCCCTCAAACATGGTGGTGTGCAAAGAACCAAGTACACTTTTCTGTCGACAACAGGCCCAGATGAAGGATACTTGAAGTCTTCAGTGAGCACTTAGTCCATGAATGTGGCTAAATACAGTGAGCAAGCGAGAAGGATGTAAAAGATGACAGAGGACAGAGATACGTGTTCAAGTCCCTGCATCACCATTTACTGGTTTTCTAAGCACACGCGGCTGACTCGACCTGCAAGTGTCTCGGTGAACCCAGTGCTCTCCTTACGGCCTAGTTACCTTACAAGATTTTTGGGAGCATAATGTAGGGAAGTGACATAGGCTATGTTGTTAACTGTTCTGTAGATAAGGATAGCTGTGCAGACAAAAAGATGATTGATTCATAGACAGAGAGGTAGACAGATGAAAGATAGAGAGATAGGGACATAGATTGATAGATGATATACATCATAGATAGATGATACGAAGATAGATAGATAGATACATAGATACATAGATAGATAGATACATAGATAGACAGACAGACCGTTAGATAGAAGATACAGATACACATCGATTGATACAAAGCTATTGCTCATAACCAGTAGAAGAATGGTGAAAGCACATAGGTAAACTACAGACAAAAAGGAAGAATGAAATCCAGTTTAAAAAGTGCGGTTAGCAGCCTTAAGAAGTAAACAAATCCTACCGTTTGCAATGACGTGGATGGAGATGGAGAAATAGGCCAGGCGGAGAAAGACAAGTTCCAAGTGATTTCACTCATGTGTGGAGTATAACAGCAAAGAAAAACTGAAGGAAAAAAATAGCAGCAGACTCACAGAACCCGAGAGTTGACTAAAAGTTACCAAAGGGAAAAGGACTGGGCAGGGTGGTACTGAAGGGTGGGATAAGTGTGGGGAGAAAGAATGGGGGCATTAGGATTAGCATGTATAATGCGTGGTGTCGGTGTGCATGGGGAGTACTGTACAACACAGAGAAGACTAGTAGAGATCATATAGCATCTTACTACTCGCTGATGGACAGCGACTGTAACGGGGTCTGTTGGGGGGTACATGGTGAAGGGGTCTAGAGCATCCAAATACGCTGATGGACAGCGACTGAAGAGGTTTTATGGGGGGACTTGGTGAAGGGGGGAGTATAGTAAACATAATGTTCTTCACGTGATCGTAGATTAATGATAAAAAAATTTTTTTAAGTGCAATAAGTGCACAGCTCTGAATCATCAGAATAAAAGGTCAGAATCTGAGTGCTGCAAACAAAAGACACAGGGTTAAAAGAAGGGATGAAAACTCAAGACACCTACGTGCTTACTTACAGGAGACTCACTTGAGATCCAAGGACACAGACAAACTACAAGCCGAAGGTGTGTGGACAAGTACCCTACAAGAGTGAAACTGAAAAACAAACAATCAAACAAACAGATTCTGTTTGAGTCCCCAGAGACAGTCAGTAGAAAATAGCCCTATCTGGCCACCGTGAATTATTTTTGTTTGGTTTCAGCAGTTCCCAGCCATAGATTTAATGGTGCAGCAAAAGACTTCTAATTTTCTCTCACCTCAACAACTGAGTTGCTGTAATAATAAGCATCTGGGCCTTTATATCAGTGGGCTTTATGATGTTCACGAATGTGAAGGTGTAATAACCACCTAAAGAGGGAAGTATGGACACTCAAATAAATACGTCAATCCACAATATACTCTTAGCTCCCAACTGCTCCTGTCTAGAAATTGGTTTTCCTTTTTATTTGACCCTCCGTCCTATCAGCGTTGATCACGCCGATGCCCTTCAAACATGGTGGTGAGCAAAGCAACAAGTTTACTTTTCTGTCGACAACAGGCCCAGAGGAAGGATACTTGTGGTCCTCAGGAATCACTTAGTCAAAGAATGTGGCTAAATACAGACAGCAAGTTAGAAGGAGATGAAAGAGGACAGAGGATAGAGACAAGGGTTCAAGTCTCTGCACAACCATTTCCTGTTTTGTAGGTACACGCGGACGACTCGACCTGCAGGTGTCTCGGTGAACCCAGTTCTCTCCCTACAGCCAGATACCTTGCAGGATTTTTGAAAGCATTATGTAGGAAAGTGATACAGGCTATATGGTTAACTGTTTTGTACACAAGGACAGATGGGCAGACAAAAAGATGACTGACTGATTGATAGATAGATAGACAGACAGATAAATAGATATTGGTACATATCGATTAACACAAAGCTACTGCTCATAACCAGGAGAGCAATGGGGAAAGCACATAGTGAAACTACAAATAAGAAAGAAGTATGAAATCCAATTTAAAAAGTGCAGTAAGCAGCCAGAAGAAGAAAACAATCCCATCTTTTGCAATAACGTGTATGGAGCTAGAGGGTATTTTGCTCAGTCAAATAGGCCAGGCGGAGAAATACATGTACCAAATGATTTCACTCATGTGTGGAGTATGATAACAAAGAAAAACTGAAGGAAAAAACAGCAGCAGACTCACAGAAAACGAGAGTGGACTAACAGTTAACAAAGAGAAAGGGAATGGGTAGGGTTTCTGGGAAGGGAGTAATAAGGGCGGGGGAAAAGAATGGGGGCATTAGGATTAGCATGTATAATGTGTAGGGTGGGTTTTCATGGGTAGGGCTGTACAACGCAGAGTAGACAAGTAGTGATTCCACAGCATCTTAGTACATGCTGACAGACAGCGACTGTAACTGGGATTTGGTGGGGACTTGGTGAAGGGGGTAGACTAGTAAACAATGTTCTGCATGTGATTGTATATTAATGAGAACAAAAAAAATTTCAAATTGCAGTAAGAGCAAGGCTCTCAAATATCAGAATAAAAGTACAGGCTTTGAGTGCTAAAATCAAAAGACACAGGTTTAGAAGTACTGATGAAAACTCAAGACCACCTACGTGCTCCCTTACTGGAGACTCACTTGAGATCCAAAGGCACAGACAAACTACAAGCTGAATGGGCGTGGACAGGTATCCTATACAAGTGAATCTGAGAAACAAAGAAACAAATGGATTCTGTTTGAATTCCCAGAGACAGTCACTAGAAAATAGTCCTATCTAGCCACCGTGAATTCTTTTTCTTTGGTTTCAACAGTGCCCATGTATAGATTTAGTGGTACTGCAATGTCCTTCACATTTTTTCTCACCTCAACAAATGAATTGCTGTAAAAATATGCGTCTGGGCTTTTTAAATCAGTGGATTTTATGATATTCACGATTGTAAAGAAGTAATAACCACATAAAGAGGGAAGTTTGGACACTCAAACAAACACGTCTCTCCACAACACACACTTTGCTACCAAATGATCCTGTCTAGAAATAGGTGTTCCTTTTTATTTGTCCCTCCACCTACCAGTGGTGATCACGCCGATGTCCCTCAAACATGGTGGTTAGTAAAATATCAAGTATACTTTTCTGTCTACAACAGGCCCAGAGGAAGGATACTTGTGGTCTTCAGTGAGCACTTAGTCAATGAATGTGGCTAAATACAGTTAGCAAGCGAGAAGGAGGTAAAAGAGGACAGAGGACAGAGATACGGGTTCAAGTCACTGCAACAACATTTACTGGTTTTCTAAGCACACGCAGCTGTCTCAATCTGCAAGTGTCTCAGGGAGCCCAGTGATCTCCCTACGGCCTAGTGACATTGCAATGTTTTTGGAAGCATAATGTAGGGAAGTGACATAGGTGATGTTGTTAACTATTCTGTACATAAGGATGATGGGCAGACAGAAAGATGATTGATTCATAGATAGACATATATATAGATGACAGATGATAGATTGATAGATGATACACATGATAGATATATGATAGGAAGCTAGATAGATGGATAGATAAATACAGAGAAGGATAGATAGAGAGATAGATAGATTGTTATATAGAAATTAGGTAGATATACAGACAGAGCGATAGATAGATAGATACAGATACATACCGATTGACACAAAGCTATTGCTCATAACCAGGTGATGAATGGTGAAAGCACGTAGCTAAACTACAAACAAAAAGGAAGAATGAAATCCAGTTTACAAAGTGCAGTAAGCAGCCATAAGAAGAAAACAAATCCTACCATTTGCAATGACGTGGATGGAGCTAGATGGTAGAATGTTCAGAGAAATGGGCCAGGTGGAGAAAGACAAGTACCAAATGATTTCACTCATGTGTAGAGTATAACAACAAAGAAAAACTGAAGAAAATAACAGCAGCAGACTCACAGAACCCGAGAGTTGACTAAAAGTTACCAAAGGGAAAAGGACTGGGCAGGGTATGTCTGAAGGGAGGGATAAGTGTGGGGAGAAAGAATGGGGGCATTAGGATTAGCATGTATATTGCATGGGGTCGGAGGGGGCATGGGGAGTGCTGTACAACACAGAGAAGACTAGTAGAGATTATATAGCATCTTACTACTCGCTGATGGACAGCAACTGTAATGCTGTCTGTGGGGGTGTATATGTTGAAGGGGTCTACAGCATCCATCTACGCTAATGGACAGCGACAGTAAGATTTTTTGTGGGGGGAATTGTTGAAGGGGGAGCATAGTAAACATAATGTACTTCACGTGATTGTAGAACAGTGATAACAAAAAAAAATTTTTAAGTGCAATAAGGGCACAGTTCTGAATCCTCAGAATAAAAGGTCAGGCTCTGATTGCTGCAAACAAAAGACACAGGGTTAAAAGAAGGGATGAAAACTCAAGACACCTACGTGCTTACTTACAGGAGACTCACTTGAGATCCAAGCACAGAGACAAACTACAAGCTGAAGGTGTGGGGACAGGTAACCTACACAAGTGAAACTGAGAAACAAACAAACAAATGGATTCTGTTTGAGACCCCAGGAGAGTCAGTAGGAAATAGCCCTATCTAGCCACCGTGAATTCTTTTTGTTTGGTTTCAGCAAGGCCCAGGCATAGTTTTAGTGGTGCAGCAACGTACTTCTCATTTTCTTTCACCTCAAAAACTGAGTTGCTGTGATAATAAGAATCTGGGCTTTTGAAATCAGTGGGCTTTATGATGTTCACGAATGTGAAGATGTAATAACCACCTAAAGACAGAAGTTTGGACCCTCAAATAAACACTTCACTCCACAACACATTCTTTGTTCCCAACTGCTCCTGTCTTGAAATAGGTGTTCCTTTATATTTGTTCCTCCATCTAACAGCAGTGATCACGCCGCTGTCCCTCAAACATGGTGGTGTGCAAAGAACCAAGTACACTTTTCTGTCGACAACAGGCCCAGATGAAGGATACTTGAAGTCTTCAGTGAGCACTTAGTCCATGAATGTGGCTAAATACAGTGAGCAAGCGAGAAGGATGTAAAAGATGACAGAGGACAGAGATACGTGTTCAAGTCCCTGCATCACCATTTACTGGTTTTCTAAGCACACGCGGCTGACTCGACCTGCAAGTGTCTCGGTGAACCCAGTGCTCTCCTTACGGCCTAGTTACCTTACAAGATTTTTGGGAGCATAATGTAGGGAAGTGACATAGGCTATGTTGTTAACTGTTCTGTAGATAAGGATAGCTGTGCAGACAAAAAGATGATTGATTCATAGACAGATAGGTAGACAGATGACAGATGAAAGATAGAGAGAGAGGGACATAGATTGATAGATGATATACATCATAGATAGATGATACGAAGATAGATAGATAGATACATAGATACATAGATAGATAGATACATAGATAGACAGACAGACCGTTAGATAGAAGATACAGATACACATCGATTGATACAAAGCTATTGCTCATAACCAGTAGAAGAATGGTGAAAGCACATAGGTAAACTAGAGACAAAAAGGAAGAATGAAATCCAGTTTAAAAAGTGCGGTTAGCAGCCTTAAGAAGTAAACAAATCCTACCGTTTGCAATGACGTGGATGGAGATGGAGAAATAGGCCAGGCGGAGAAAGACAAGTTCCAAGTGATTTCACTCATGTGTGGAGTATAACAGCAAAGAAAAACTGAAGGAAAAAAATAGCAGCAGACTCACAGAACCCGAGAGTTGACTAAAAGTTACCAAAGGGAAAAGGACTGGGCAGGGTGGTACTGAAGGGTGGGATAAGTGTGGGGAGAAAGAATGGGGGCATTAGGATTAGCATGTATAATGCGTGGTGTCGGTGTGCATGGGGAGTACTGTACAACACAGACAAGACTAGTAGAGATCATATAGCATCTTACTACTCGCTGATGGACAGCGACTGTAACGGGGTCTGTTGGGGGGTACATGGTGAAGGGGTCTAGAGCATCCAAATACGCTGATGGACAGCGACTGAAGAGGTTTTATGGGGGGACTTGGTGAAGGGGGGAGTATAGTAAACATAATGTTCTTCACGTGATCGTAGATTAATGATAAAAAAATTTTTTTAAGTGCAATAAGTGCACAGCTCTGAATCATCAGAATAAAAGGTCAGAATCTGAGTGCTGCAAACAAAAGACACAGGGTTAAAAGAAGGGATGAAAACTCAAGACACCTACGTGCTTACTTACAGGAGACTCACTTGAGATCCAAGGACACAGACAAACTACAAGCCGAAGGTGTGTGGACAAGTACCCTACAAGAGTGAAACTGAAAAACAAACAATCAAACAAACAGATTCTGTTTGAGTCCCCAGAGACAGTCAGTAGAAAATAGCCCTATCTGGCCACCGTGAATTATTTTTGTTTGGTTTCAGCAGTTCCCAGCCATAGATTTAATGGTGCAGCAAAAGACTTCTAATTTTCTCTCACCTCAACAACTGAGTTGCTGTAATAATAAGCATCTGGGCCTTTATATCAGTGGGCTTTATGATGTTCACGAATGTGAAGGTGTAATAACCACCTAAAGAGGGAAGTATGGACACTCAAATAAATACGTCAATCCACAATATACTCTTAGCTCCCAACTGCTCCTGTCTAGAAATTGGTTTTCCTTTTTATTTGACCCTCCGTCCTATCAGCGTTGATCACGCCGATGCCCTTCAAACATGGTGGTGAGCAAAGCAACAAGTTTACTTTTCTGTCGACAACAGGCCCAGAGGAAGGATACTTGTGGTCCTCAGGAATCACTTAGTCAAAGAATGTGGCTAAATACAGACAGCAAGTTAGAAGGAGATGAAAGAGGACAGAGGATAGAGACAAGGGTTCAAGTCTCTGCACAACCATTTCCTGTTTTGTAGGTACACGCGGACGACTCGACCTGCAGGTGTCTCGGTGAACCCAGTTCTCTCCCTACAGCCTAGATACCTTGCAGGATTTTTGAAAGCATTATGTAGGAAAGTGATACAGGCTATATGGTTAACTGTTTTGTACACAAGGACAGATGGGCAGACAAAAAGATGACTGATTGATTGATAGATAGATAGACAGACAGATAAATAGATATTGGTACATATCGATTAACACAAAGCTACTGCTCATAACCAGGAGAGCAATGGGGAAAGCACATAGTGAAACTACAAATAAGAAAGAAGTATGAAATCCAATTTAAAAAGTGCAGTAAGCAGCCATAAGAAGAAAACAATCCCATCTTTTGCAATAACGTGTATGGAGCTAGAGGGTATTTTGCTCAGTCAAATAGGCCAGGCGGATAAATACATGTACCAAATGATTTCACTCATGTGTGGAGTATGATAACAAAGAAAAACTGAAGGAAAAAACAGCAGCAGACTCACAGAAAACGAGAGTGGACTAACAGTTAACAAAGAGAAAGGGAATGGGTAGGGTTTCTGGGAAGGGAGTAATAAGGGCGGGGGAAAAGAATGGGGGCATTAGGATTAGCATGTATAATGTGTAGGGTGGGTTTTCATGGGTAGGGCTGTACAACGCAGAGTAGACAAGTAGTGATTCCACAGCATCTTAGTACATGCTGACAGACAGCGACTGTAACTGGGATTTGGTGGGGACTTGGTGAAGGGGGTAGACTAGTAAACAATGTTCTGCATGTGATTGTATATTAATGAGAACAAAAAAAATTTCAAATTGCAGTAAGAGCAAGGCTCTCAAATATCAGAATAAAAGTACAGGCTTTGAGTGCTAAAATCAAAAGACACAGGTTTAGAAGTACTGATGAAAACTCAAGACCACCTACGTGCTCCCTTACTGGAGACTCACTTGAGATCCAAAGGCACAGACAAACTACAAGCTGAATGGGCGTGGACAGGTATCCTATACAAGTGAATCTGAGAAACAAAGAAACAAATGGATTCTGTTTGAATTCCCAGAGACAGTCACTAGAAAATAGTCCTATCTAGCCACCGTGAATTCTTTTTGTTTGGTTTCAACAGTGCCCATGTATAGATTCAGTGGTACTGCAATGTCCTTCACATTTTTTCTCACCTCAACAAATGAATTGCTGTAAAAATATGCGTCTGGGCTTTTTAAATCAGTGGATTTTATGATATTCACGATTGTAAAGAAGTAATAACCACATAAAGAGGGAAGTTTGGACACTCAAACAAACACGTCTCTCCACAACACACACTTTGCTACCAAATGATCCTGTCTAGAAATAGGTGTTCCTTTTTATTTGTCCCTCCACCTACCAGTGGTGATCACGCCGATGTCCCTCAAACATGGTGGTTAGTAAAATATCAAGTATACTTTTCTGTCTACAACAGGCCCAGAGGAAGGATACTTGTGGTCTTCAGTGAGCACTTAGTCAATGAATGTGGCTAAATACAGTTAGCAAGCGAGAAGGAGGTAAAAGAGGACAGAGGACAGAGATACGGGTTCAAGTCACTGCAACAACATTTACTGGTTTTCTAAGCACACGCAGCTGTCTCAATCTGCAAGTGTCTCAGGGAGCCCAGTGATCTCCCTACGGCCTAGTGACATTGCAATGTTTTTGGAAGCATAATGTAGGGAAGTGACATAGGTGATGTTGTTAACTATTCTGTACATAAGGATGATGGGCAGACAGAAAGATGATTGATTCATAGATAGACATATATATAGATGACAGATGATAGATTGATAGATGATACACATGATAGATATATGATAGGAAGCTAGATAGATGGATAGATAAATACAGAGAAGGATAGATAGAGAGATAGATAGATTGTTATATAGAAATTAGGTAGATATACAGACAGAGCGATAGATAGATAGATAGATAGATACAGATACATATCGATTGACACAAAGCTATTGCTCATAACCAGGTGATGAATGGTGAAAGCACGTAGCTAAACTACAAACAAAAAGGAAGAATGAAATCCAGTTTACAAAGTGCAGTAAGCAGCCATAAGAAGAAAACAAATCCTACCATTTGCAATGACGTGGATGGAGCTAGATGGTAGAATGTTCAGAGAAATGGGCCAGGTGGAGAAAGACAAGTACCAAATGATTTCACTCATGTGTAGAGTATAACAACAAAGAAAAACTGAAGAAAATAACAGCAGCAGACTCACAGAACCCGAGAGTTGACTAAAAGTTACCAAAGGGAAAAGGACTGGGCAGGGTATGTCTGAAGGGAGGGATAAGTGTGGGGAGAAAGAATGGGGGCATTAGGATTAGCATGTATATTGCATGGGGTCGGAGGGGGCATGGGGAGTGCTGTACAACACAGAGAAGACTAGTAGAGATTATATAGCATCTTACTACTCGCTGATGGACAGCAACTGTAATGCTGTCTGTGGGGGTGTATATGTTGAAGGGGTCTACAGCATCCATCTACGCTAATGGACAGCGACAGTAAGATTTTTTGTGGGGGGAATTGTTGAAGGGGGAGCATAGTAAACATAATGTACTTCACGTGATTGTAGAACAGTGATAACAAAAAAAAATTTTTAAGTGCAATAAGGGCACAGTTCTGAATCCTCAGAATAAAAGGTCAGGCTCTGATTGCTGCAAACAAAAGACACAGGGTTAAAAGAAGGGATGAAAACTCAAGACACCTACGTGCTTACTTACAGGAGACTCACTTGAGATCCAAGCACAGAGACAAACTACAAGCTGAAGGTGTGGGGACAGGTAACCTACACAAGTGAAACTGAGAAACAAACAAACAAATGGATTCTGTTTGAGACCCCAGGAGAGTCAGTAGGAAATAGCCCTATCTAGCCACTGTGAATTCTTTTTGTTTGGTTTCAGCAAGGCCCAGGCATAGTTTTAGTGGTGCAGCAACGTACTTCTCATTTTCTTTCACCTCAAAAACTGAGTTGCTGTGATAATAAGAATCTGGGCTTTTGAAATCAGTGGGCTTTATGATGTTCACGAATGTGAAGATGTAATAACCACCTAAAGACAGAAGTTTGGACCCTCAAATAAACACTTCACTCCACAACACATTCTTTGTTCCCAACTGCTCCTGTCTTGAAATAGGTGTTCCTTTATATTTGTTCCTCCATCTAACAGCAGTGATCACGCCGCTGTCCCTCAAACATGGTGGTGTGCAAAGAACCAAGTACACTTTTCTGTCGACAACAGGCCCAGATGAAGGATACTTGAAGTCTTCAGTGAGCACTTAGTCCATGAATGTGGCTAAATACAGTGAGCAAGCGAGAAGGATGTAAAAGATGACAGAGGACAGAGATACGTGTTCAAGTCCCTGCATCACCATTTACTGGTTTTCTAAGCACACGCGGCTGACTCGACCTGCAAGTGTCTCGGTGAACCCAGTGCTCTCCTTACGGCCTAGTTACCTTACAAGATTTTTGGGAGCATAATGTAGGGAAGTGACATAGGCTATGTTGTTAACTGTTCTGTAGATAAGGATAGCTGTGCAGACAAAAAGATGATTGATTCATAGACAGAGAGGTAGACAGATGACAGATGAAAGATAGAGAGAGAGGGACATAGATTGATAGATGATATACATCATAGATAGATGATACGAAGATAGATAGATAGATACATAGATACATAGATAGATAGATACATAGATAGACGGACAGACCGTTAGATAGAAGATACAGATACACATCGATTGATACAAAGCTATTGCTCATAACCAGTAGAAGAATGGTGAAAGCACATAGGTAAACTACAGACAAAAAGGAAGAATGAAATCCAGTTTAAAAAGTGCGGTTAGCAGCCTTAAGAAGTAAACAAATCCTACCGTTTGCAATGACGTGGATGGAGAATGAGAAATAGGCCAGGCGGAGAAAGACAAGTTCCAAGTGATTTCACTCATGTGTGGAGTATAACAGCAAAGAAAAACTGAAGGAAAAAAATAGCAGCAGACTCACAGAACCCGAGAGTTGACTAAAAGTTACCAAAGGGAAAAGGACTGGGCAGGGTGGTACTGAAGGGTGGGATAAGTGTGGGGAGAAAGAATGGGGGCATTAGGATTAGCATGTATAATGCGTGGTGTCGGTGTGCATGGGGAGTACTGTACAACACAGACAAGACTAGTAGAGATCATATAGCATCTTACTACTCGCTGATGGACAGCGACTGTAACGGGGTCTGTTGGGGGGTACATGGTGAAGGGGTCTAGAGCATCCAAATACGCTGATGGACAGCGACTGAAGAGGTTTTATGGGGGGACTTGGTGAAGGGGGGAGTATAGTAAACATAATGTTCTTCACGTGATCGTAGATTAATGATAAAAAAATTTTTTTAAGTGCAATAAGTGCACAGCTCTGAATCATCAGAATAAAAGGTCAGAATCTGAGTGCTGCAAACAAAAGACACAGGGTTAAAAGAAGGGATGAAAACTCAAGACACCTACGTGCTTACTTACAGGAGACTCACTTGAGATCCAAGGACACAGACAAACTACAAGCCGAAGGTGTGTGGACAAGTACCCTACAAGAGTGAAACTGAAAAACAAACAATCAAACAAACAGATTCTGTTTGAGTCCCCAGAGACAGTCAGTAGAAAATAGCCCTATCTGGCCACCGTGAATTATTTTTGTTTGGTTTCAGCAGTTCCCAGCCATAGATTTAATGGTGCAGCAAAAGACTTCTAATTTTCTCTCACCTCAACAACTGAGTTGCTGTAATAATAAGCATCTGGGCCTTTATATCAGTGGGCTTTATGATGTTCACGAATGTGAAGGTGTAATAACCACCTAAAGAGGGAAGTATGGACACTCAAATAAATACGTCAATCCACAATATACTCTTAGCTCCCAACTGCTCCTGTCTAGAAATTGGTTTTCCTTTTTATTTGACCCTCCGTCCTATCAGCGTTGATCACGCCGATGCCCTTCAAACATGGTGGTGAGCAAAGCAACAAGTTTACTTTTCTGTCGACAACAGGCCCAGAGGAAGGATACTTGTGGTCCTCAGGAATCACTTAGTCAAAGAATGTGGCTAAATACAGACAGCAAGTTAGAAGGAGATGAAAGAGGACAGAGGATAGAGACAAGGGTTCAAGTCTCTGCACAACCATTTCCTGTTTTGTAGGTACACGCGGACGACTCGACCTGCAGGTGTCTCGGTGAACCCAGTTCTCTCCCTACAGCCTAGATACCTTGCAGGATTTTTGAAAGCATTATGTAGGAAAGTGATACAGGCTATATGGTTAACTGTTTTGTACACAAGGACAGATGGGCAGACAAAAAGATGACTGATTGATTGATAGATAGATAGACAGACAGATAAATAGATATTGGTACATATCGATTAACACAAAGCTACTGCTCATAACCAGGAGAGCAATGGGGAAAGCACATAGTGAAACTACAAATAAGAAAGAAGTATGAAATCCAATTTAAAAAGTGCAGTAAGCAGCCATAAGAAGAAAACAATCCCATCTTTTGCAATAACGTGTATGGAGCTAGAGGGTATTTTGCTCAGTCAAATAGGCCAGGCGGATAAATACATGTACCAAATGATTTCACTCATGTGTGGAGTATGATAACAAAGAAAAACTGAAGGAAAAAACAGCAGCAGACTCACAGAAAACGAGAGTGGACTAACAGTTAACAAAGAGAAAGGGAATGGGTAGGGTTTCTGGGAAGGGAGTAATAAGGGCGGGGGAAAAGAATGGGGGCATTAGGATTAGCATGTATAATGTGTAGGGTGGGTTTTCATGGGTAGGGCTGTACAACGCAGAGTAGACAAGTAGTGATTCCACAGCATCTTAGTACATGCTGACAGACAGCGACTGTAACTGGGATTTGGTGGGGACTTGGTGAAGGGGGTAGACTAGTAAACAATGTTCTGCATGTGATTGTATATTAATGAGAACAAAAAAAATTTCAAATTGCAGTAAGAGCAAGGCTCTCAAATATCAGAATAAAAGTACAGGCTTTGAGTGCTAAAATCAAAAGACACAGGTTTAGAAGTACTGATGAAAACTCAAGACCACCTACGTGCTCCCTTACTGGAGACTCACTTGAGATCCAAAGGCACAGACAAACTACAAGCTGAATGGGCGTGGACAGGTATCCTATACAAGTGAATCTGAGAAACAAAGAAACAAATGGATTCTGTTTGAATTCCCAGAGACAGTCACTAGAAAATAGTCCTATCTAGCCACCGTGAATTCTTTTTGTTTGGTTTCAACAGTGCCCATGTATAGATTCAGTGGTACTGCAATGTCCTTCACATTTTTTTCTCACCTCAACAAATGAATTGCTGTAAAAATATGCGTCTGGGCTTTTTAAATCAGTGGATTTTATGATATTCACGATTGTAAAGAAGTAATAACCACATAAAGAGGGAAGTTTGGACACTCAAACAAACACGTCTCTCCACAACACACACTTTGCTACCAAATGATCCTGTCTAGAAATAGGTGTTCCTTTTTATTTGTCCCTCCACCTACCAGTGGTGATCACGCCGATGTCCCTCAAACATGGTGGTTAGTAAAATATCAAGTATACTTTTCTGTCTACAACAGGCCCAGAGGAAGGATACTTGTGGTCTTCAGTGAGCACTTAGTCAATGAATGTGGCTAAATACAGTTAGCAAGCGAGAAGGAGGTAAAAGAGGACAGAGGACAGAGATACGGGTTCAAGTCACTGCAACAACATTTACTGGTTTTCTAAGCACACGCAGCTGTCTCAATCTGCAAGTGTCTCAGGGAGCCCAGTGATCTCCCTACGGCCTAGTGACATTGCAATGTTTTTGGAAGCATAATGTAGGGAAGTGACATAGGTGATGTTGTTAACTATTCTGTACATAAGGATGATGGGCAGACAGAAAGATGATTGATTCATAGATAGACATATATATAGATGACAGATGATAGATTGATAGATGATACACATGATAGATATATGATAGGAAGCTAGATAGATGGATAGATAAATACAGAGAAGGATAGATAGAGAGATAGATAGATTGTTATATAGAAATTAGGTAGATATACAGACAGAGCGATAGATAGATAGATAGATACAGATACATATCGATTGACACAAAGCTATTGCTCATAACCAGGTGATGAATGGTGAAAGCACGTAGCTAAACTACAAACAAAAAGGAAGAATGAAATCCAGTTTACAAAGTGCAGTAAGCAGCCATAAGAAGAAAACAAATCCTACCATTTGCAATGACGTGGATGGAGCTAGATGGTAGAATGTTCAGAGAAATGGGCCAGGTGGAGAAAGACAAGTACCAAATGATTTCACTCATGTGTAGAGTATAACAACAAAGAAAAACTGAAGAAAATAACAGCAGCAGACTCACAGAACCCGAGAGTTGACTAAAAGTTACCAAAGGGAAAAGGACTGGGCAGGGTATGTCTGAAGGGAGGGATAAGTGTGGGGAGAAAGAATGGGGGCATTAGGATTAGCATGTATATTGCATGGGGTCGGAGGGGGCATGGGGAGTGCTGTACAACACAGAGAAGACTAGTAGAGATTACATAGCATCTTACTACTCGCTGATGGACAGCAACTGTAATGCTGTCTGTGGGGGTGTATATGTTGAAGGGGTCTACAGCATCCATCTACGCTAATGGACAGCGACAGTAAGATTTTTTGTGGGGGGAATTGTTGAAGGGGGAGCATAGTAAACATAATGTACTTCACGTGATTGTAGAACAGTGATAACAAAAAAAAATTTTTAAGTGCAATAAGGGCACAGTTCTGAATCCTCAGAATAAAAGGTCAGGCTCTGATTGCTGCAAACAAAAGACACAGGGTTAAAAGAAGGGATGAAAACTCAAGACACCTACGTGCTTACTTACAGGAGACTCACTTGAGATCCAAGCACAGAGACAAACTACAAGCTGAAGGTGTGGGGACAGGTAACCTACACAAGTGAAACTGAGAAACAAACAAACAAATGGATTCTGTTTGAGACCCCAGGAGAGTCAGTAGGAAATAGCCCTATCTAGCCACCGTGAATTCTTTTTGTTTGGTTTCAGCAAGGCCCAGGCATAGTTTTAGTGGTGCAGCAACGTACTTCTCATTTTCTTTCACCTCAAAAACTGAGTTGCTGTGATAATAAGAATCTGGGCTTTTGAAATCAGTGGGCTTTATGATGTTCACGAATGTGAAGATGTAATAACCACCTAAAGACAGAAGTTTGGACCCTCAAATAAACACTTCACTCCACAACACATTCTTTGTTCCCAACTGCTCCTGTCTTGAAATAGGTGTTCCTTTATATTTGTTCCTCCATCTAACAGCAGTGATCACGCCGCTGTCCCTCAAACATGGTGGTGTGCAAAGAACCAAGTACACTTTTCTGTCGACAACAGGCCCAGATGAAGGATACTTGAAGTCTTCAGTGAGCACTTAGTCCATGAATGTGGCTAAATACAGTGAGCAAGCGAGAAGGATGTAAAAGATGACAGAGGACAGAGATACGTGTTCAAGTCCCTGCATCACCATTTACTGGTTTTCTAAGCACACGCGGCTGACTCGACCTGCAAGTGTCTCGGTGAACCCAGTGCTCTCCTTACGGCCTAGTTACCTTACAAGATTTTTGGGAGCATAATGTAGGGAAGTGACATAGGCTATGTTGTTAACTGTTCTGTAGATAAGGATAGCTGTGCAGACAAAAAGATGATTGATTCATAGACAGAGAGGTAGACAGATGACAGATGAAAGATAGAGAGATAGGGACATAGATTGATAGATGATATACATCATAGATAGATGATACGAAGATAGATAGATAGATACATAGATACATAGATAGATAGATACATAGATAGACAGACAGACCGTTAGATAGAAGATACAGATACACATCGATTGATACAAAGCTATTGCTCATAACCAGTAGAAGAATGGTGAAAGCACATAGGTAAACTACAGACAAAAAGGAAGAATGAAATCCAGTTTAAAAAGTGCGGTTAGCAGCCTTAAGAAGTAAACAAATCCTACCGTTTGCAATGACGTGGATGGAGATGGAGAAATAGGCCAGGCGGAGAAAGACAAGTTCCAAGTGATTTCACTCATGTGTGGAGTATAACAGCAAAGAAAAACTGAAGGAAAAAAATAGCAGCAGACTCACAGAACCCGAGAGTTGACTAAAAGTTACCAAAGGGAAAAGGACTGGGCAGGGTGGTACTGAAGGGTGGGATAAGTGTGGGGAGAAAGAATGGGGGCATTAGGATTAGCATGTGTAATGCGTGGTGTCGGTGTGCATGGGGAGTACTGTACAACACAGACAAGACTAGTAGAGATCATATAGCATCTTACTACTCGCTGATGGACAGCGACTGTAACGGGGTCTGTTGGGGGGTACATGGTGAAGGGGTCTAGAGCATCCAAATACGCTGATGGACAGCGACTGAAGAGGTTTTATGGGGGGACTTGGTGAAGGGGGGAGTATAGTAAACATAATGTTCTTCACGTGATCGTAGATTAATGATAAAAAAATTTTTTTAAGTGCAATAAGTGCACAGCTCTGAATCATCAGAATAAAAGGTCAGAATCTGAGTGCTGCAAACAAAAGACACAGGGTTAAAAGAAGGGATGAAAACTCAAGACACCTACGTGCTTACTTACAGGAGACTCACTTGAGATCCAAGGACACAGACAAACTACAAGCCGAAGGTGTGTGGACAAGTACCCTACAAGAGTGAAACTGAAAAACAAACAATCAAACAAACAGATTCTGTTTGAGTCCCCAGAGACAGTCAGTAGAAAATAGCCCTATCTGGCCACCGTGAATTATTTTTGTTTGGTTTCAGCAGTTCCCAGCCATAGATTTAATGGTGCAGCAAAAGACTTCTAATTTTCTCTCACCTCAACAACTGAGTTGCTGTAATAATAAGCATCTGGGCCTTTATATCAGTGGGCTTTATGATGTTCACGAATGTGAAGGTGTAATAACCACCTAAAGAGGGAAGTATGGACACTCAAATAAATACGTCAATCCACAATATACTCTTAGCTCCCAACTGCTCCTGTCTAGAAATTGGTTTTCCTTTTTATTTGACCCTCCGTCCTATCAGCGTTGATCACGCCGATGCCCTTCAAACATGGTGGTGAGCAAAGCAACAAGTTTACTTTTCTGTCGACAACAGGCCCAGAGGAAGGATACTTGTGGTCCTCAGGAATCACTTAGTCAAAGAATGTGGCTAAATACAGACAGCAAGTTAGAAGGAGATGAAAGAGGACAGAGGATAGAGACAAGGGTTCAAGTCTCTGCACAACCATTTCCTGTTTTGTAGGTACACGCGGACGACTCGACCTGCAGGTGTCTCGGTGAACCCAGTTCTCTCCCTACAGCCTAGATACCTTGCAGGATTTTTGAAAGCATTATGTAGGAAAGTGATACAGGCTATATGGTTAACTGTTTTGTACACAAGGACAGATGGGCAGACAAAAAGATGACTGATTGATTGATAGATAGACAGATAAATAGATATTGGTACATATCGATTAACACAAAGCTACTGCTCATAACCAGGAGAGCAATGGGGAAAGCACATAGTGAAACTACAAATAAGAAAGAAGTATGAAATCCAATTTAAAAAGTGCAGTAAGCAGCCATAAGAAGAAAACAATCCCATCTTTTGCAATAACGTGTATGGAGCTAGAGGGTATTTTGCTCAGTCAAATAGGCCAGGCGGATAAATACATGTACCAAATGATTTCACTCATGTGTGGAGTATGATAACAAAGAAAAACTGAAGGAAAAAACAGCAGCAGACTCACAGAAAACGAGAGTGGACTAACAGTTAACAAAGAGAAAGGGAATGGGTAGGGTTTCTGGGAAGGGAGTAATAAGGGCGGGGGAAAAGAATGGGGGCATTAGGATTAGCATGTATAATGTGTAGGGTGGGTTTTCATGGGTAGGGCTGTACAACGCAGAGTAGACAAGTAGTGATTCCACAGCATCTTAGTACATGCTGACAGACAGCGACTGTAACTGGGATTTGGTGGGGACTTGGTGAAGGGGGTAGACTAGTAAACAATGTTCTGCATGTGATTGTATATTAATGAGAACAAAAAAAATTTCAAATTGCAGTAAGAGCAAGGCTCTCAAATATCAGAATAAAAGTACAGGCTTTGAGTGCTAAAATCAAAAGACACAGGTTTAGAAGTACTGATGAAAACTCAAGACCACCTACGTGCTCCCTTACTGGAGACTCACTTGAGATCCAAAGGCACAGACAAACTACAAGCTGAATGGGCGTGGACAGGTATCCTATACAAGTGAATCTGAGAAACAAAGAAACAAATGGATTCTGTTTGAATTCCCAGAGACAGTCACTAGAAAATAGTCCTATCTAGCCACCGTGAATTCTTTTTGTTTGGTTTCAACAGTGCCCATGTATAGATTCAGTGGTACTGCAATGTCCTTCACATTTTTTTCTCACCTCAACAAATGAATTGCTGTAAAAATATGCGTCTGGGCTTTTTAAATCAGTGGATTTTATGATATTCACGATTGTAAAGAAGTAATAACCACATAAAGAGGGAAGTTTGGACACTCAAACAAACACGTCTCTCCACAACACACACTTTGCTACCAAATGATCCTGTCTAGAAATAGGTGTTCCTTTTTATTTGTCCCTCCACCTACCAGTGGTGATCACGCCGATGTCCCTCAAACATGGTGGTTAGTAAAATATCAAGTATACTTTTCTGTCTACAACAGGCCCAGAGGAAGGATACTTGTGGTCTTCAGTGAGCACTTAGTCAATGAATGTGGCTAAATACAGTTAGCAAGCGAGAAGGAGGTAAAAGAGGACAGAGGACAGAGATACGGGTTCAAGTCACTGCAACAACATTTACTGGTTTTCTAAGCACACGCAGCTGTCTCAATCTGCAAGTGTCTCAGGGAGCCCAGTGATCTCCCTACGGCCTAGTGACATTGCAATGTTTTTGGAAGCATAATGTAGGGAAGTGACATAGGTGATGTTGTTAACTATTCTGTACATAAGGATGATGGGCAGACAGAAAGATGATTGATTCATAGATAGACATATATATAGATGACAGATGATAGATTGATAGATGATACACATGATAGATATATGATAGGAAGCTAGATAGATGGATAGATAAATACAGAGAAGGATAGATAGAGAGATAGATAGATTGTTATATAGAAATTAGGTAGATATACAGACAGAGCGATAGATAGATAGATAGATACAGATACATATCGATTGACACAAAGCTATTGCTCATAACCAGGTGATGAATGGTGAAAGCACGTAGCTAAACTACAAACAAAAAGGAAGAATGAAATCCAGTTTACAAAGTGCAGTAAGCAGCCATAAGAAGAAAACAAATCCTACCATTTGCAATGACGTGGATGGAGCTAGATGGTAGAATGTTCAGAGAAATGGGCCAGGTGGAGAAAGACAAGTACCAAATGATTTCACTCATGTGTAGAGTATAACAACAAAGAAAAACTGAAGAAAATAACAGCAGCAGACTCACAGAACCCGAGAGTTGACTAAAAGTTACCAAAGGGAAAAGGACTGGGCAGGGTATGTCTGAAGGGAGGGATAAGTGTGGGGAGAAAGAATGGGGGCATTAGGATTAGCATGTATATTGCATGGGGTCGGAGGGGGCATGGGGAGTGCTGTACAACACAGAGAAGACTAGTAGAGATTATATAGCATCTTACTACTCGCTGATGGACAGCAACTGTAATGCTGTCTGTGGGGGTGTATATGTTGAAGGGGTCTACAGCATCCATCTACGCTAATGGACAGCGACAGTAATATTTTTTGTGGGGGGAATTGTTGAAGGGGGAGCATAGTAAACATAATGTACTTCACGTGATTGTAGAACAGTGATAACAAAAAAAAATTTTTAAGTGCAATAAGGGCACAGTTCTGAATCCTCAGAATAAAAGGTCAGGCTCTGATTGCTGCAAACAAAAGACACAGGGTTAAAAGAAGGGATGAAAACTCAAGACACCTACGTGCTTACTTACAGGAGACTCACTTGAGATCCAAGCACAGAGACAAACTACAAGCTGAAGGTGTGGGGACAGGTAACCTACACAAGTGAAACTGAGAAACAAACAAACAAATGGATTCTGTTTGAGACCCCAGGAGAATCAGTAGGAAATAGCCCTATCTAGCCACCGTGAATTCTTTTTGTTTGGTTTCAGCAAGGCCCAGGCATAGTTTTAGTGGTGCAGCAACGTACTTCTCATTTTCTTTCACCTCAAAAACTGAGTTGCTGTGATAATAAGAATCTGGGCTTTTGAAATCAGTGGGCTTTATGATGTTCACGAATGTGAAGATGTAATAACCACCTAAAGACAGAAGTTTGGACCCTCAAATAAACACTTCACTCCACAACACATTCTTTGTTCCCAACTGCTCCTGTCTTGAAATAGGTGTTCCTTTATATTTGTTCCTCCATCTAACAGCAGTGATCACGCCGCTGTCCCTCAAACATGGTGGTGTGCAAAGAACCAAGTACACTTTTCTGTCGACAACAGGCCCAGATGAAGGATACTTGAAGTCTTCAGTGAGCACTTAGTCCATGAATGTGGCTAAATACAGTGAGCAAGCGAGAAGGATGTAAAAGATGACAGAGGACAGAGATACGTGTTCAAGTCCCTGCATCACCATTTACTGGTTTTCTAAGCACACGCGGCTGACTCGACCTGCAAGTGTCTCGGTGAACCCAGTGCTCTCCTTACGGCCTAGTTACCTTACAAGATTTTTGGGAGCATAATGTAGGGAAGTGACATAGGCTATGTTGTTAACTGTTCTGTAGATAAGGATAGCTGTGCAGACAAAAAGATGATTGATTCATAGACAGAGAGGTAGACAGATGACAGATGAAAGATAGAGAGATAGGGACATAGATTGATAGATGATATACATCATAGATAGATGATACGAAGATAGATAGATAGATACATAGATACATAGATAGATAGATACATAGATAGACAGACAGACCGTTAGATAGAAGATACAGATACACATCGATTGATACAAAGCTATTGCTCATAACCAGTAGAAGAATGGTGAAAGCACATAGGTAAACTACAGACAAAAAGGAAGAATGAAATCCAGTTTAAAAAGTGCGGTTAGCAGCCTTAAGAAGTAAACAAATCCTACCGTTTGCAATGACGTGGATGGAGATGGAGAAATAGGCCAGGCGGAGAAAGACAAGTTCCAAGTGATTTCACTCATGTGTGGAGTATAACAGCAAAGAAAAACTGAAGGAAAAAAATAGCAGCAGACTCACAGAACCCGAGAGTTGACTAAAAGTTACCAAAGGGAAAAGGACTGGGCAGGGTGGTACTGAAGGGTGGGATAAGTGTGGGGAGAAAGAATGGGGGCATTAGGATTAGCATGTGTAATGCGTGGTGTCGGTGTGCATGGGGAGTACTGTACAACACAGACAAGACTAGTAGAGATCATATAGCATCTTACTACTCGCTGATGGACAGCGACTGTAACGGGGTCTGTTGGGGGGTACATGGTGAAGGGGTCTAGAGCATCCAAATACGCTGATGGACAGCGACTGAAGAGGTTTTATGGGGGGACTTGGTGAAGGGGGGAGTATAGTAAACATAATGTTCTTCACGTGATCGTAGATTAATGATAAAAAAATTTTTTTAAGTGCAATAAGTGCACAGCTCTGAATCATCAGAATAAAAGGTCAGAATCTGAGTGCTGCAAACAAAAGACACAGGGTTAAAAGAAGGGATGAAAACTCAAGACACCTACGTGCTTACTTACAGGAGACTCACTTGAGATCCAAGGACACAGACAAACTACAAGCCGAAGGTGTGTGGACAAGTACCCTACAAGAGTGAAACTGAAAAACAAACAATCAAACAAACAGATTCTGTTTGAGTCCCCAGAGACAGTCAGTAGAAAATAGCCCTATCTGGCCACCGTGAATTATTTTTGTTTGGTTTCAGCAGTTCCCAGCCATAGATTTAATGGTGCAGCAAAAGACTTCTAATTTTCTCTCACCTCAACAACTGAGTTGCTGTAATAATAAGCATCTGGGCCTTTATATCAGTGGGCTTTATGATGTTCACGAATGTGAAGGTGTAATAACCACCTAAAGAGGGAAGTATGGACACTCAAATAAATACGTCAATCCACAATATACTCTTAGCTCCCAACTGCTCCTGTCTAGAAATTGGTTTTCCTTTTTATTTGACCCTCCGTCCTATCAGCGTTGATCACGCCGATGCCCTTCAAACATGGTGGTGAGCAAAGCAACAAGTTTACTTTTCTGTCGACAACAGGCCCAGAGGAAGGATACTTGTGGTCCTCAGGAATCACTTAGTCAAAGAATGTGGCTAAATACAGACAGCAAGTTAGAAGGAGATGAAAGAGGACAGAGGATAGAGACAAGGGTTCAAGTCTCTGCACAACCATTTCCTGTTTTGTAGGTACACGCGGACGACTCGACCTGCAGGTGTCTCGGTGAACCCAGTTCTCTCCCTACAGCCTAGATACCTTGCAGGATTTTTGAAAGCATTATGTAGGAAAGTGATACAGGCTATATGGTTAACTGTTTTGTACACAAGGACAGATGGGCAGACAAAAAGATGACTGATTGATTGATAGATAGATAGACAGACAGATAAATAGATATTGGTACATATCGATTAACACAAAGCTACTGCTCATAACCAGGAGAGCAATGGGGAAAGCACATAGTGAAACTACAAATAAGAAAGAAGTATGAAATCCAATTTAAAAAGTGCAGTAAGCAGCCATAAGAAGAAAACAATCCCATCTTTTGCAATAACGTGTATGGAGCTAGAGGGTATTTTGCTCAGTCAAATAGGCCAGGCGGATAAATACATGTACCAAATGATTTCACTCATGTGTGGAGTATGATAACAAAGAAAAACTGAAGGAAAAAACAGCAGCAGACTCACAGAAAACGAGAGTGGACTAACAGTTAACAAAGAGAAAGGGAATGGGTAGGGTTTCTGGGAAGGGAGTAATAAGGGCGGGGGAAAAGAATGGGGGCATTAGGATTAGCATGTATAATGTGTAGGGTGGGTTTTCATGGGTAGGGCTGTACAACGCAGAGTAGACAAGTAGTGATTCCACAGCATCTTAGTACATGCTGACAGACAGCGACTGTAACTGGGATTTGGTGGGGACTTGGTGAAGGGGGTAGACTAGTAAACAATGTTCTGCATGTGATTGTATATTAATGAGAACAAAAAAAATTTCAAATTGCAGTAAGAGCAAGGCTCTCAAATATCAGAATAAAAGTACAGGCTTTGAGTGCTAAAATCAAAAGACACAGGTTTAGAAGTACTGATGAAAACTCAAGACCACCTACGTGCTCCCTTACTGGAGACTCACTTGAGATCCAAAGGCACAGACAAACTACAAGCTGAATGGGCGTGGACAGGTATCCTATACAAGTGAATCTGAGAAACAAAGAAACAAATGGATTCTGTTTGAATTCCCAGAGACAGTCACTAGAAAATAGTCCTATCTAGCCACCGTGAATTCTTTTTGTTTGGTTTCAACAGTGCCCATGTATAGATTCAGTGGTACTGCAATGTCCTTCACATTTTTTTCTCACCTCAACAAATGAATTGCTGTAAAAATATGCGTCTGGGCTTTTTAAATCAGTGGATTTTATGATATTCACGATTGTAAAGAAGTAATAACCACATAAAGAGGGAAGTTTGGACACTCAAACAAACACGTCTCTCCACAACACACACTTTGCTACCAAATGATCCTGTCTAGAAATAGGTGTTCCTTTTTATTTGTCCCTCCACCTACCAGTGGTGATCACGCCGATGTCCCTCAAACATGGTGGTTAGTAAAATATCAAGTATACTTTTCTGTCTACAACAGGCCCAGAGGAAGGATACTTGTGGTCTTCAGTGAGCACTTAGTCAATGAATGTGGCTAAATACAGTTAGCAAGCGAGAAGGAGGTAAAAGAGGACAGAGGACAGAGATACGGGTTCAAGTCACTGCAACAACATTTACTGGTTTTCTAAGCACACGCAGCTGTCTCAATCTGCAAGTGTCTCAGGGAGCCCAGTGATCTCCCTACGGCCTAGTGACATTGCAATGTTTTTGGAAGCATAATGTAGGGAAGTGACATAGGTGATGTTGTTAACTATTCTGTACATAAGGATGATGGGCAGACAGAAAGATGATTGATTCATAGATAGACATATATATAGATGACAGATGATAGATTGATAGATGATACACATGATAGATATATGATAGGAAGCTAGATAGATGGATAGATAAATACAGAGAAGGATAGATAGAGAGATAGATAGATTGTTATATAGAAATTAGGTAGATATACAGACAGAGCGATAGATAGATAGATAGATACAGATACATATCGATTGACACAAAGCTATTGCTCATAACCAGGTGATGAATGGTGAAAGCACGTAGCTAAACTACAAACAAAAAGGAAGAATGAAATCCAGTTTACAAAGTGCAGTAAGCAGCCATAAGAAGAAAACAAATCCTACCATTTGCAATGACGTGGATGGAGCTAGATGGTAGAATGTTCAGAGAAATGGGCCAGGTGGAGAAAGACAAGTACCAAATGATTTCACTCATGTGTAGAGTATAACAACAAAGAAAAACTGAAGAAAATAACAGCAGCAGACTCACAGAACCCGAGAGTTGACTAAAAGTTACCAAAGGGAAAAGGACTGGGCAGGGTATGTCTGAAGGGAGGGATAAGTGTGGGGAGAAAGAATGGGGGCATTAGGATTAGCATGTATATTGCATGGGGTCGGAGGGGGCATGGGGAGTGCTGTACAACACAGAGAAGACTAGTAGAGATTATATAGCATCTTACTACTCGCTGATGGACAGCAACTGTAATGCTGTCTGTGGGGGTGTATATGTTGAAGGGGTCTACAGCATCCATCTACGCTAATGGACAGCGACAGTAATATTTTTTGTGGGGGGAATTGTTGAAGGGGGAGCATAGTAAACATAATGTACTTCACGTGATTGTAGAACAGTGATAACAAAAAAAAATTTTTAAGTGCAATAAGGGCACAGTTCTGAATCCTCAGAATAAAAGGTCAGGCTCTGATTGCTGCAAACAAAAGACACAGGGTTAAAAGAAGGGATGAAAACTCAAGACACCTACGTGCTTACTTACAGGAGACTCACTTGAGATCCAAGCACAGAGACAAACTACAAGCTGAAGGTGTGGGGACAGGTAACCTACACAAGTGAAACTGAGAAACAAACAAACAAATGGATTCTGTTTGAGACCCCAGGAGAATCAGTAGGAAATAGCCCTATCTAGCCACCGTGAATTCTTTTTGTTTGGTTTCAGCAAGGCCCAGGCATAGTTTTAGTGGTGCAGCAACGTACTTCTCATTTTCTTTCACCTCAAAAACTGAGTTGCTGTGATAATAAGAATCTGGGCTTTTGAAATCAGTGGGCTTTATGATGTTCACGAATGTGAAGATGTAATAACCACCTAAAGACAGAAGTTTGGACCCTCAAATAAACACTTCACTCCACAACACATTCTTTGTTCCCAACTGCTCCTGTCTTGAAATAGGTGTTCCTTTATATTTGTTCCTCCATCTAACAGCAGTGATCACGCCGCTGTCCCTCAAACATGGTGGTGTGCAAAGAACCAAGTACACTTTTCTGTCGACAACAGGCCCAGATGAAGGATACTTGAAGTCTTCAGTGAGCACTTAGTCCATGAATGTGGCTAAATACAGTGAGCAAGCGAGAAGGATGTAAAAGATGACAGAGGACAGAGATACGTGTTCAAGTCCCTGCATCACCATTTACTGGTTTTCTAAGCACACGCGGCTGACTCGACCTGCAAGTGTCTCGGTGAACCCAGTGCTCTCCTTACGGCCTAGTTACCTTACAAGATTTTTGGGAGCATAATGTAGGGAAGTGACATAGGCTATGTTGTTAACTGTTCTGTAGATAAGGATAGCTGTGCAGACAAAAAGATGATTGATTCATAGACAGAGAGGTAGACAGATGACAGATGAAAGATAGAGAGATAGGGACATAGATTGATAGATGATATACATCATAGATAGATGATACGAAGATAGATAGATAGATACATAGATACATAGATAGATAGATACATAGATAGACAGACAGACCGTTAGATAGAAGATACAGATACACATCGATTGATACAAAGCTATTGCTCATAACCAGTAGAAGAATGGTGAAAGCACATAGGTAAACTACAGACAAAAAGGAAGAATGAAATCCAGTTTAAAAAGTGCGGTTAGCAGCCTTAAGAAGTAAACAAATCCTACCGTTTGCAATGACGTGGATGGAGATGGAGAAATAGGCCAGGCGGAGAAAGACAAGTTCCAAGTGATTTCACTCATGTGTGGAGTATAACAGCAAAGAAAAACTGAAGGAAAAAAATAGCAGCAGACTCACAGAACCCGAGAGTTGACTAAAAGTTACCAAAGGGAAAAGGACTGGGCAGGGTGGTACTGAAGGGTGGGATAAGTGTGGGGAGAAAGAATGGGGGCATTAGGATTAGCATGTATAATGCGTGGTGTCGGTGTGCATGGGGAGTACTGTACAACACAGACAAGACTAGTAGAGATCATATAGCATCTTACTACTCGCTGATGGACAGCGACTGTAACGGGGTCTGTTGGGGGGTACATGGTGAAGGGGTCTAGAGCATCCAAATACGCTGATGGACAGCGACTGAAGAGGTTTTATGGGGGGACTTGGTGAAGGGGGGAGTATAGTAAACATAATGTTCTTCACGTGATCGTAGATTAATGATAAAAAAATTTTTTTAAGTGCAATAAGTGCACAGCTCTGAATCATCAGAATAAAAGGTCAGAATCTGAGTGCTGCAAACAAAAGACACAGGGTTAAAAGAAGGGATGAAAACTCAAGACACCTACGTGCTTACTTACAGGAGACTCACTTGAGATCCAAGGACACAGACAAACTACAAGCCGAAGGTGTGTGGACAAGTACCCTACAAGAGTGAAACTGAAAAACAAACAATCAAACAAACAGATTCTGTTTGAGTCCCCAGAGACAGTCAGTAGAAAATAGCCCTATCTGGCCACCGTGAATTATTTTTGTTTGGTTTCAGCAGTTCCCAGCCATAGATTTAATGGTGCAGCAAAAGACTTCTAATTTTCTCTCACCTCAACAACTGAGTTGCTGTAATAATAAGCATCTGGGCCTTTATATCAGTGGGCTTTATGATGTTCACGAATGTGAAGGTGTAATAACCACCTAAAGAGGGAAGTATGGACACTCAAATAAATACGTCAATCCACAATATACTCTTAGCTCCCAACTGCTCCTGTCTAGAAATTGGTTTTCCTTTTTATTTGACCCTCCGTCCTATCAGCGTTGATCACGCCGATGCCCTTCAAACATGGTGGTGAGCAAAGCAACAAGTTTACTTTTCTGTCGACAACAGGCCCAGAGGAAGGATACTTGTGGTCCTCAGGAATCACTTAGTCAAAGAATGTGGCTAAATACAGACAGCAAGTTAGAAGGAGATGAAAGAGGACAGAGGATAGAGACAAGGGTTCAAGTCTCTGCACAACCATTTCCTGTTTTGTAGGTACACGCGGACGACTCGACCTGCAGGTGTCTCGGTGAACCCAGTTCTCTCCCTACAGCCTAGATACCTTGCAGGATTTTTGAAAGCATTATGTAGGAAAGTGATACAGGCTATATGGTTAACTGTTTTGTACACAAGGACAGATGGGCAGACAAAAAGATGACTGATTGATTGATAGATAGATAGACAGACAGATAAATAGATATTGGTACATATCGATTAACACAAAGCTACTGCTCATAACCAGGAGAGCAATGGGGAAAGCACATAGTGAAACTACAAATAAGAAAGAAGTATGAAATCCAATTTAAAAAGTGCAGTAAGCAGCCATAAGAAGAAAACAATCCCATCTTTTGCAATAACGTGTATGGAGCTAGAGGGTATTTTGCTCAGTCAAATAGGCCAGGCGGATAAATACATGTACCAAATGATTTCACTCATGTGTGGAGTATGATAACAAAGAAAAACTGAAGGAAAAAACAGCAGCAGACTCACAGAAAACGAGAGTGGACTAACAGTTAACAAAGAGAAAGGGAATGGGTAGGGTTTCTGGGAAGGGAGTAATAAGGGCGGGGGAAAAGAATGGGGGCATTAGGATTAGCATGTATAATGTGTAGGGTGGGTTTTCATGGGTAGGGCTGTACAACGCAGAGTAGACAAGTAGTGATTCCACAGCATCTTAGTACATGCTGACAGACAGCGACTGTAACTGGGATTTGGTGGGGACTTGGTGAAGGGGGTAGACTAGTAAACAATGTTCTGCATGTGATTGTATATTAATGAGAACAAAAAAAATTTCAAATTGCAGTAAGAGCAAGGCTCTCAAATATCAGAATAAAAGTACAGGCTTTGAGTGCTAAAATCAAAAGACACAGGTTTAGAAGTACTGATGAAAACTCAAGACCACCTACGTGCTCCCTTACTGGAGACTCACTTGAGATCCAAAGGCACAGACAAACTACAAGCTGAATGGGCGTGGACAGGTATCCTATACAAGTGAATCTGAGAAACAAAGAAACAAATGGATTCTGTTTGAATTCCCAGAGACAGTCACTAGAAAATAGTCCTATCTAGCCACCGTGAATTCTTTTTCTTTGGTTTCAACAGTGCCCATGTATAGATTCAGTGGTACTGCAATGTCCTTCACATTTTTTCTCACCTCAACAAATGAATTGCTGTAAAAATATGCGTCTGGGCTTTTTAAATCAGTGGATTTTATGATATTCACGATTGTAAAGAAGTAATAACCACATAAAGAGGGAAGTTTGGACACTCAAACAAACACGTCTCTCCACAACACACACTTTGCTACCAAATGATCCTGTCTAGAAATAGGTGTTCCTTTTTATTTGTCCCTCCACCTACCAGTGGTGATCACGCCGATGTCCCTCAAACATGGTGGTTAGTAAAATATCAAGTATACTTTTCTGTCTACAACAGGCCCAGAGGAAGGATACTTGTGGTCTTCAGTGAGCACTTAGTCAATGAATGTGGCTAAATACAGTTAGCAAGCGAGAAGGAGGTAAAAGAGGACAGAGGACAGAGATACGGGTTCAAGTCACTGCAACAACATTTACTGGTTTTCTAAGCACACGCAGCTGTCTCAATCTGCAAGTGTCTCAGGGAGCCCAGTGATCTCCCTACGGCCTAGTGACATTGCAATGTTTTTGGAAGCATAATGTAGGGAAGTGACATAGGTGATGTTGTTAACTATTCTGTAAATAAGGATGATGGGCAGACAGAAAGATGATTGATTCATAGATAGACATATATATAGATGACAGATGATAGATTGATAGATGATACACATGATAGATATATGATAGGAAGCTAGATAGATGGATAGATAAATACAGAGAAGGATAGATAGAGAGATAGATAGATTGTTATATAGAAATTAGGTAGATATACAGACAGAGCGATAGATAGATAGATACAGATACATATCGATTGACACAAAGCTATTGCTCATAACCAGGTGATGAATGGTGAAAGCACGTAGCTAAACTACAAACAAAAAGGAAGAATGAAATCCAGTTTACAAAGTGCAGTAAGCAGCCATAAGAAGAAAACAAATCCTACCATTTGCAATGACGTGGATGGAGCTAGATGGTAGAATGTTCAGAGAAATGGGCCAGGTGGAGAAAGACAAGTACCAAATGATTTCACTCATGTGTAGAGTATAACAACAAAGAAAAACTGAAGAAAATAACAGCAGCAGACTCACAGAACCCGAGAGTTGACTAAAAGTTACCAAAGGGAAAAGGACTGGGCAGGGTATGTCTGAAGGGAGGGATAAGTGTGGGGAGAAAGAATGGGGGCATTAGGATTAGCATGTATATTGCATGGGGTCGGAGGGGGCATGGGGAGTGCTGTACAACACAGAGAAGACTAGTAGAGATTACATAGCATCTTACTACTCGCTGATGGACAGCAACTGTAATGCTGTCTGTGGGGGTGTATATGTTGAAGGGGTCTACAGCATCCATCTACGCTAATGGACAGCGACAGTAAGATTTTTTGTGGGGGGAATTGTTGAAGGGGGAGCATAGTAAACATAATGTACTTCACGTGATTGTAGAACAGTGATAACAAAAAAAAATTTTTAAGTGCAATAAGGGCACAGTTCTGAATCCTCAGAATAAAAGGTCAGGCTCTGATTGCTGCAAACAAAAGACACAGGGTTAAAAGAAGGGATGAAAACTCAAGACACCTACGTGCTTACTTACAGGAGACTCACTTGAGATCCAAGCACAGAGACAAACTACAAGCTGAAGGTGTGGGGACAGGTAACCTACACAAGTGAAACTGAGAAACAAACAAACAAATGGATTCTGTTTGAGACCCCAGGAGAGTCAGTAGGAAATAGCCCTATCTAGCCACCGTGAATTCTTTTTGTTTGGTTTCAGCAAGGCCCAGGCATAGTTTTAGTGGTGCAGCAACGTACTTCTCATTTTCTTTCACCTCAAAAACTGAGTTGCTGTGATAATAAGAATCTGGGCTTTTGAAATCAGTGGGCTTTATGATGTTCACGAATGTGAAGATGTAATAACCACCTAAAGACAGAAGTTTGGACCCTCAAATAAACACTTCACTCCACAACACATTCTTTGTTCCCAACTGCTCCTGTCTTGAAATAGGTGTTCCTTTATATTTGTTCCTCCATCTAACAGCAGTGATCACGCCGCTGTCCCTCAAACATGGTGGTGTGCAAAGAACCAAGTACACTTTTCTGTCGACAACAGGCCCAGATGAAGGATACTTGAAGTCTTCAGTGAGCACTTAGTCCATGAATGTGGCTAAATACAGTGAGCAAGCGAGAAGGATGTAAAAGATGACAGAGGACAGAGATACGTGTTCAAGTCCCTGCATCACCATTTACTGGTTTTCTAAGCACACGCGGCTGACTCGACCTGCAAGTGTCTCGGTGAACCCAGTGCTCTCCTTACGGCCTAGTTACCTTACAAGATTTTTGGGAGCATAATGTAGGGAAGTGACATAGGCTATGTTGTTAACTGTTCTGTAGATAAGGATAGCTGTGCAGACAAAAAGATGATTGATTCATAGACAGAGAGGTAGACAGATGACAGATGAAAGATAGAGAGATAGGGACATAGATTGATAGATGATATACATCATAGATAGATGATACGAAGATAGATAGATAGATACATAGATACATAGATAGATAGATACATAGATAGACAGACAGACCGTTAGATAGAAGATACAGATACACATCGATTGATACAAAGCTATTGCTCATAACCAGTAGAAGAATGGTGAAAGCACATAGGTAAACTACAGACAAAAAGGAAGAATGAAATCCAGTTTAAAAAGTGCGGTTAGCAGCCTTAAGAAGTAAACAAATCCTACCGTTTGCAATGACGTGGATGGAGATGGAGAAATAGGCCAGGCGGAGAAAGACAAGTTCCAAGTGATTTCACTCATGTGTGGAGTATAACAGCAAAGAAAAACTGAAGGAAAAAAATAGCAGCAGACTCACAGAACCCGAGAGTTGACTAAAAGTTACCAAAGGGAAAAGGACTGGGCAGGGTGGTACTGAAGGGTGGGATAAGTGTGGGGAGAAAGAATGGGGGCATTAGGATTAGCATGTATAATGCGTGGTGTCGGTGTGCATGGGGAGTACTGTACAACACAGACAAGACTAGTAGAGATCATATAGCATCTTACTACTCGCTGATGGACAGCGACTGTAACGGGGTCTGTTGGGGGGTACATGGTGAAGGGGTCTAGAGCATCCAAATACGCTGATGGACAGCGACTGAAGAGGTTTTATGGGGGGACTTGGTGAAGGGGGGAGTATAGTAAACATAATGTTCTTCACGTGATTGTAGATTAATGATAAAAAAATTTTTTTAAGTGCAATAAGTGCACAGCTCTGAATCATCAGAATAAAAGGTCAGAATCTGAGTGCTGCAAACAAAAGACACAGGGTTAAAAGAAGGGATGAAAACTCAAGACACCTACGTGCTTACTTACAGGAGACTCACTTGAGATCCAAGGACACAGACAAACTACAAGCCGAAGGTGTGTGGACAAGTACCCTACAAGAGTGAAACTGAAAAACAAACAATCAAACAAACAGATTCTGTTTGAGTCCCCAGAGACAGTCAGTAGAAAATAGCCCTATCTGGCCACCGTGAATTATTTTTGTTTGGTTTCAGCAGTTCCCAGCCATAGATTTAATGGTGCAGCAAAAGACTTCTAATTTTCTCTCACCTCAACAACTGAGTTGCTGTAATAATAAGCATCTGGGCCTTTATATCAGTGGGCTTTATGATGTTCACGAATGTGAAGGTGTAATAACCACCTAAAGAGGGAAGTATGGACACTCAAATAAATACGTCAATCCACAATATACTCTTAGCTCCCAACTGCTCCTGTCTAGAAATTGGTTTTCCTTTTTATTTGACCCTCCGTCCTATCAGCGTTGATCACGCCGATGCCCTTCAAACATGGTGGTGAGCAAAGCAACAAGTTTACTTTTCTGTCGACAACAGGCCCAGAGGAAGGATACTTGTGGTCCTCAGGAATCACTTAGTCAAAGAATGTGGCTAAATACAGACAGCAAGTTAGAAGGAGATGAAAGAGGACAGAGGATAGAGACAAGGGTTCAAGTCTCTGCACAACCATTTCCTGTTTTGTAGGTACACGCGGACGACTCGACCTGCAGGTGTCTCGGTGAACCCAGTTCTCTCCCTACAGCCTAGATACCTTGCAGGATTTTTGAAAGCATTATGTAGGAAAGTGATACAGGCTATATGGTTAACTGTTTTGTACACAAGGACAGATGGGCAGACAAAAAGATGACTGATTGATTGATAGATAGATAGACAGACAGATAAATAGATATTGGTACATATCGATTAACACAAAGCTACTGCTCATAACCAGGAGAGCAATGGGGAAAGCACATAGTGAAACTACAAATAAGAAAGAAGTATGAAATCCAATTTAAAAAGTGCAGTAAGCAGCCATAAGAAGAAAACAATCCCATCTTTTGCAATAACGTGTATGGAGCTAGAGGGTATTTTGCTCAGTCAAATAGGCCAGGCGGATAAATACATGTACCAAATGATTTCACTCATGTGTGGAGTATGATAACAAAGAAAAACTGAAGGAAAGAACAGCAGCAGACTCACAGAAAACGAGAGTGGACTAACAGTTAACAAAGAGAAAGGGAATGGGTAGGGTTTCTGGGAAGGGAGTAATAAGGGCGGGGGAAAAGAATGGGGGCATTAGGATTAGCATGTATAATGTGTAGGGTGGGTTTTCATGGGTAGGGCTGTACAACGCAGAGTAGACAAGTAGTGATTCCACAGCATCTTAGTACATGCTGACAGACAGCGACTGTAACTGGGATTTGGTGGGGACTTGGTGAAGGGGGTAGACTAGTAAACAATGTTCTGCATGTGATTGTATATTAATGAGAACAAAAAAAATTTCAAATTGCAGTAAGAGCAAGGCTCTCAAATATCAGAATAAAAGTACAGGCTTTGAGTGCTAAAATCAAAAGACACAGGTTTAGAAGTACTGATGAAAACTCAAGACCACCTACGTGCTCCCTTACTGGAGACTCACTTGAGATCCAAAGGCACAGACAAACTACAAGCTGAATGGGCGTGGACAGGTATCCTATACAAGTGAATCTGAGAAACAAAGAAACAAATGGATTCTGTTTGAATTCCCAGAGACAGTCACTAGAAAATAGTCCTATCTAGCCACCGTGAATTCTTTTTGTTTGGTTTCAACAGTGCCCATGTATAGATTCAGTGGTACTGCAATGTCCTTCACATTTTTTCTCACCTCAACAAATGAATTGCTGTAAAAATATGCGTCTGGGCTTTTTAAATCAGTGGATTTTATGATATTCACGATTGTAAAGAAGTAATAACCACATAAAGAGGGAAGTTTGGACACTCAAACAAACACGTCTCTCCACAACACACACTTTGCTACCAAATGATCCTGTCTAGAAATAGGTGTTCCTTTTTATTTGTCCCTCCACCTACCAGTGGTGATCACGCCGATGTCCCTCAAACATGGTGGTTAGTAAAATATCAAGTATACTTTTCTGTCTACAACAGGCCCAGAGGAAGGATACTTGTGGTCTTCAGTGAGCACTTAGTCAATGAATGTGGCTAAATACAGTTAGCAAGCGAGAAGGAGGTAAAAGAGGACAGAGGACAGAGATACGGGTTCAAGTCACTGCAACAACATTTACTGGTTTTCTAAGCACACGCAGCTGTCTCAATCTGCAAGTGTCTCAGGGAGCCCAGTGATCTCCCTACGGCCTAGTGACATTGCAATGTTTTTGGAAGCATAATGTAGGGAAGTGACATAGGTGATGTTGTTAACTATTCTGTACATAAGGATGATGGGCAGACAGAAAGATGATTGATTCATAGATAGACATATATATAGATGACAGATGATAGATTGATAGATGATACACATGATAGATATATGATAGGAAGCTAGATAGATGGATAGATAAATACAGAGAAGGATAGATAGAGAGATAGATAGATTGTTATATAGAAATTAGGTAGATATACAGACAGAGCGATAGATAGATAGATAGATACAGATACATATCGATTGACACAAAGCTATTGCTCATAACCAGGTGATGAATGGTGAAAGCACGTAGCTAAACTACAAACAAAAAGGAAGAATGAAATCCAGTTTACAAAGTGCAGTAAGCAGCCATAAGAAGAAAACAAATCCTACCATTTGCAATGACGTGGATGGAGCTAGATGGTAGAATGTTCAGAGAAATGGGCCAGGTGGAGAAAGACAAGTACCAAATGATTTCACTCATGTGTAGAGTATAACAACAAAGAAAAACTGAAGAAAATAACAGCAGCAGACTCACAGAACCCGAGAGTTGACTAAAAGTTACCAAAGGGAAAAGGACTGGGCAGGGTATGTCTGAAGGGAGGGATAAGTGTGGGGAGAAAGAATGGGGGCATTAGGATTAGCATGTATATTGCATGGGGTCGGAGGGGGCATGGGGAGTGCTGTACAACACAGAGAAGACTAGTAGAGATTATATAGCATCTTACTACTCGCTGATGGACAGCAACTGTAATGCTGTCTGTGGGGGTGTATATGTTGAAGGGGTCTACAGCATCCATCTACGCTAATGGACAGCGACAGTAAGATTTTTTGTGGGGGGAATTGTTGAAGGGGGAGCATAGTAAACATAATGTACTTCACGTGATTGTAGAACAGTGATAACAAAAAAAAATTTTTAAGTGCAATAAGGGCACAGTTCTGAATCCTCAGAATAAAAGGTCAGGCTCTGATTGCTGCAAACAAAAGACACAGGGTTAAAAGAAGGGATGAAAACTCAAGACACCTACGTGCTTACTTACAGGAGACTCACTTGAGATCCAAGCACAGAGACAAACTACAAGCTGAAGGTGTGGGGACAGGTAACCTACACAAGTGAAACTGAGAAACAAACAAACAAATGGATTCTGTTTGAGACCCCAGGAGAGTCAGTAGGAAATAGCCCTATCTAGCCACCGTGAATTCTTTTTGTTTGGTTTCAGCAAGGCCCAGGCATAGTTTTAGTGGTGCAGCAACGTACTTCTCATTTTCTTTCACCTCAAAAACTGAGTTGCTGTGATAATAAGAATCTGGGCTTTTGAAATCAGTGGGCTTTATGATGTTCACGAATGTGAAGATGTAATAACCACCTAAAGACAGAAGTTTGGACCCTCAAATAAACACTTCACTCCACAACACATTCTTTGTTCCCAACTGCTCCTGTCTTGAAATAGGTGTTCCTTTATATTTGTTCCTCCATCTAACAGCAGTGATCACGCCGCTGTCCCTCAAACATGGTGGTGTGCAAAGAACCAAGTACACTTTTCTGTCGACAACAGGCCCAGATGAAGGATACTTGAAGTCTTCAGTGAGCACTTAGTCCATGAATGTGGCTAAATACAGTGAGCAAGCGAGAAGGATGTAAAAGATGACAGAGGACAGAGATACGTGTTCAAGTCCCTGCATCACCATTTACTGGTTTTCTAAGCACACGCGGCTGACTCGACCTGCAAGTGTCTCGGTGAACCCAGTGCTCTCCTTACGGCCTAGTTACCTTACAAGATTTTTGGGAGCATAATGTAGGGAAGTGACATAGGCTATGTTGTTAACTGTTCTGTAGATAAGGATAGCTGTGCAGACAAAAAGATGATTGATTCATAGACAGAGAGGTAGACAGATGACAGATGAAAGATAGAGAGATAGGGACATAGATTGATAGATGATATACATCATAGATAGATGATACGAAGATAGATAGATAGATACATAGATACATAGATAGATAGATACATAGATAGACAGACAGACCGTTAGATAGAAGATACAGATACACATCGATTGATACAAAGCTATTGCTCATAACCAGTAGAAGAATGGTGAAAGCACATAGGTAAACTACAGACAAAAAGGAAGAATGAAATCCAGTTTAAAAAGTGCGGTTAGCAGCCTTAAGAAGTAAACAAATCCTACCGTTTGCAATGACGTGGATGGAGATGGAGAAATAGGCCAGGCGGAGAAAGACAAGTTCCAAGTGATTTCACTCATGTGTGGAGTATAACAGCAAAGAAAAACTGAAGGAAAAAAATAGCAGCAGACTCACAGAACCCGAGAGTTGACTAAAAGTTACCAAAGGGAAAAGGACTGGGCAGGGTGGTACTGAAGGGTGGGATAAGTGTGGGGAGAAAGAATGGGGGCATTAGGATTAGCATGTATAATGCGTGGTGTCGGTGTGCATGGGGAGTACTGTACAACACAGACAAGACTAGTAGAGATCATATAGCATCTTACTACTCGCTGATGGACAGCGACTGTAACGGGGTCTGTTGGGGGGTACATGGTGAAGGGGTCTAGAGCATCCAAATACGCTGATGGACAGCGACTGAAGAGGTTTTATGGGGGGACTTGGTGAAGGGGGGAGTATAGTAAACATAATGTTCTTCACGTGATTGTAGATTAATGATAAAAAAATTTTTTTAAGTGCAATAAGTGCACAGCTCTGAATCATCAGAATAAAAGGTCAGAATCTGAGTGCTGCAAACAAAAGACACAGGGTTAAAAGAAGGGATGAAAACTCAAGACACCTACGTGCTTACTTACAGGAGACTCACTTGAGATCCAAGGACACAGACAAACTACAAGCCGAAGGTGTGTGGACAAGTACCCTACAAGAGTGAAACTGAAAAACAAACAATCAAACAAACAGATTCTGTTTGAGTCCCCAGAGACAGTCAGTAGAAAATAGCCCTATCTGGCCACCGTGAATTATTTTTGTTTGGTTTCAGCAGTTCCCAGCCATAGATTTAATGGTGCAGCAAAAGACTTCTAATTTTCTCTCACCTCAACAACTGAGTTGCTGTAATAATAAGCATCTGGGCCTTTATATCAGTGGGCTTTATGATGTTCACGAATGTGAAGGTGTAATAACCACCTAAAGAGGGAAGTATGGACACTCAAATAAATACGTCAATCCACAATATACTCTTAGCTCCCAACTGCTCCTGTCTAGAAATTGGTTTTCCTTTTTATTTGACCCTCCGTCCTATCAGCGTTGATCACGCCGATGCCCTTCAAACATGGTGGTGAGCAAAGCAACAAGTTTACTTTTCTGTCGACAACAGGCCCAGAGGAAGGATACTTGTGGTCCTCAGGAATCACTTAGTCAAAGAATGTGGCTAAATACAGACAGCAAGTTAGAAGGAGATGAAAGAGGACAGAGGATAGAGACAAGGGTTCAAGTCTCTGCACAACCATTTCCTGTTTTGTAGGTACACGCGGACGACTCGACCTGCAGGTGTCTCGGTGAACCCAGTTCTCTCCCTACAGCCTAGATACCTTGCAGGATTTTTGAAAGCATTATGTAGGAAAGTGATACAGGCTATATGGTTAACTGTTTTGTACACAAGGACAGATGGGCAGACAAAAAGATAACTGATTGATTGATAGATAGATAGACAGACAGATAAATAGATATTGGTACATATCGATTAACACAAAGCTACTGCTCATAACCAGGAGAGCAATGGGGAAAGCACATAGTGAAACTACAAATAAGAAAGAAGTATGAAATCCAATTTAAAAAGTGCAGTAAGCAGCCATAAGAAGAAAACAATCCCATCTTTTGCAATAACGTGTATGGAGCTAGAGGGTATTTTGCTCAGTCAAATAGGCCAGGCGGATAAATACATGTACCAAATGATTTCACTCATGTCTGGAGTATGATAACAAAGAAAAACTGAAGGAAAAAACAGCAGCAGACTCACAGAAAACGAGAGTGGACTAACAGTTAACAAAGAGAAAGGGAATGGGTAGGGTTTCTGGGAAGGGAGTAATAAGGGCGGGGGAAAAGAATGGGGGCATTAGGATTAGCATGTATAATGTGTAGGGTGGGTTTTCATGGGTAGGGCTGTACAACGCAGAGTAGACAAGTAGTGATTCCACAGCATCTTAGTACATGCTGACAGACAGCGACTGTAACTGGGATTTGGTGGGGACTTGGTGAAGGGGGTAGACTAGTAAACAATGTTCTGCATGTGATTGTATATTAATGAGAACAAAAAAAATTTCAAATTGCAGTAAGAGCAAGGCTCTCAAATATCAGAATAAAAGTACAGGCTTTGAGTGCTAAAATCAAAAGACACAGGTTTAGAAGTACTGATGAAAACTCAAGACCACCTACGTGCTCCCTTACTGGAGACTCACTTGAGATCCAAAGGCACAGACAAACTACAAGCTGAATGGGCGTGGACAGGTATCCTATACAAGTGAATCTGAGAAACAAAGAAACAAATGGATTCTGTTTGAATTCCCAGAGACAGTCACTAGAAAATAGTCCTATCTAGCCACCGTGAATTCTTTTTGTTTGGTTTCAACAGTGCCCATGTATAGATTCAGTGGTACTGCAATGTCCTTCACATTTTTTCTCACCTCAACAAATGAATTGCTGTAAAAATATGCGTCTGGGCTTTTTAAATCAGTGGATTTTATGATATTCACGATTGTAAAGAAGTAATAACCACATAAAGAGGGAAGTTTGGACACTCAAACAAACACGTCTCTCCACAACACACACTTTGCTACCAAATGATCCTGTCTAGAAATAGGTGTTCCTTTTTATTTGTCCCTCCACCTACCAGTGGTGATCACGCCGATGTCCCTCAAACATGGTGGTTAGTAAAATATCAAGTATACTTTTCTGTCTACAACAGGCCCAGAGGAAGGATACTTGTGGTCTTCAGTGAGCACTTAGTCAATGAATGTGGCTAAATACAGTTAGCAAGCGAGAAGGAGGTAAAAGAGGACAGAGGACAGAGATACGGGTTCAAGTCACTGCAACAACATTTACTGGTTTTCTAAGCACACGCAGCTGTCTCAATCTGCAAGTGTCTCAGGGAGCCCAGTGATCTCCCTACGGCCTAGTGACATTGCAATGTTTTTGGAAGCATAATGTAGGGAAGTGACATAGGTGATGTTGTTAACTATTCTGTAAATAAGGATGATGGGCAGACAGAAAGATGATTGATTCATAGATAGACATATATATAGATGACAGATGATAGATTGATAGATGATACACATGATAGATATATGATAGGAAGCTAGATAGATGGATAGATAAATACAGAGAAGGATAGATAGAGAGATAGATAGATTGTTATATAGAAATTAGGTAGATATACAGACAGAGCGATAGATAGATAGATAGATACAGATACATATCGATTGACACAAAGCTATTGCTCATAACCAGGTGATGAATGGTGAAAGCACGTAGCTAAACTACAAACAAAAAGGAAGAATGAAATCCAGTTTACAAAGTGCAGTAAGCAGCCATAAGAAGAAAACAAATCCTACCATTTGCAATGACGTGGATGGAGCTAGATGGTAGAATGTTCAGAGAAATGGGCCAGGTGGAGAAAGACAAGTACCAAATGATTTCACTCATGTGTAGAGTATAACAACAAAGAAAAACTGAAGAAAATAACAGCAGCAGACTCACAGAACCCGAGAGTTGACTAAAAGTTACCAAAGGGAAAAGGACTGGGCAGGGTATGTCTGAAGGGAGGGATAAGTGTGGGGAGAAAGAATGGGGGCATTAGGATTAGCATGTATATTGCATGGGGTCGGAGGGGGCATGGGGAGTGCTGTACAACACAGAGAAGACTAGTAGAGATTATATAGCATCTTACTACTCGCTGATGGACAGCAACTGTAATGCTGTCTGTGGGGGTGTATATGTTGAAGGGGTCTACAGCATCCATCTACGCTAATGGACAGCGACAGTAAGATTTTTTGTGGGGGGAATTGTTGAAGGGGGAGCATAGTAAACATAATGTACTTCACGTGATTGTAGAACAGTGATAACAAAAAAAAATTTTTAAGTGCAATAAGGGCACAGTTCTGAATCCTCAGAATAAAAGGTCAGGCTCTGATTGCTGCAAACAAAAGACACAGGGTTAAAAGAAGGGATGAAAACTCAAGACACCTACGTGCTTACTTACAGGAGACTCACTTGAGATCCAAGCACAGAGACAAACTACAAGCTGAAGGTGTGGGGACAGGTAACCTACACAAGTGAAACTGAGAAACAAACAAACAAATGGATTCTGTTTGAGACCCCAGGAGAGTCAGTAGGAAATAGCCCTATCTAGCCACCGTGAATTCTTTTTGTTTGGTTTCAGCAAGGCCCAGGCATAGTTTTAGTGGTGCAGCAACGTACTTCTCATTTTCTTTCACCTCAAAAACTGAGTTGCTGTGATAATAAGAATCTGGGCTTTTGAAATCAGTGGGCTTTATGATGTTCACGAATGTGAAGATGTAATAACCACCTAAAGACAGAAGTTTGGACCCTCAAATAAACACTTCACTCCACAACACATTCTTTGTTCCCAACTGCTCCTGTCTTGAAATAGGTGTTCCTTTATATTTGTTCCTCCATCTAACAGCAGTGATCACGCCGCTGTCCCTCAAACATGGTGGTGTGCAAAGAACCAAGTACACTTTTCTGTCGACAACAGGCCCAGATGAAGGATACTTGAAGTCTTCAGTGAGCACTTAGTCCATGAATGTGGCTAAATACAGTGAGCAAGCGAGAAGGATGTAAAAGATGACAGAGGACAGAGATACGTGTTCAAGTCCCTGCATCACCATTTACTGGTTTTCTAAGCACACGCGGCTGACTCGACCTGCAAGTGTCTCGGTGAACCCAGTGCTCTCCTTACGGCCTAGTTACCTTACAAGATTTTTGGGAGCATAATGTAGGGAAGTGACATAGGCTATGTTGTTAACTGTTCTGTAGATAAGGATAGCTGTGCAGACAAAAAGATGATTGATTCATAGACAGAGAGGTAGACAGATGACAGATGAAAGATAGAGAGATAGGGACATAGATTGATAGATGATATACATCATAGATAGATGATACGAAGATAGATAGATAGATACATAGATACATAGATAGATAGATACATAGATAGACAGACAGACCGTTAGATAGAAGATACAGATACACATCAATTGATACAAAGCTATTGCTCATAACCAGTAGAAGAATGGTGAAAGCACATAGGTAAACTACAGACAAAAAGGAAGAATGAAATCCAGTTTAAAAAGTGCGGTTAGCAGCCTTAAGAAGTAAAAAAATCCTACCGTTTGCAATGACGTGGATGGAGATGGAGAAATAGGCCAGGCGGAGAAAGACAAGTTCCAAGTGATTTCACTCATGTGTGGAGTATAACAGCAAAGAAAAACTGAAGGAAAAAAATAGCAGCAGACTCACAGAACCCGAGAGTTGACTAAAAGTTACCAAAGGGAAAAGGACTGGGCAGGGTGGTACTGAAGGGTGGGATAAGTGTGGGGAGAAAGAATGGGGGCATTAGGATTAGCATGTATAATGCGTGGTGTCGGTGTGCATGGGGAGTACTGTACAACACAGACAAGACTAGTAGAGATCATATAGCATCTTACTACTCGCTGATGGACAGCGACTGTAACGGGGTCTGTTGGGGGGTACATGGTGAAGGGGTCTAGAGCATCCAAATACGCTGATGGACAGCGACTGAAGAGGTTTTATGGGGGGACTTGGTGAAGGGGGGAGTATAGTAAACATAATGTTCTTCACGTGATTGTAGATTAATGATAAAAAAATTTTTTTAAGTGCAATAAGTGCACAGCTCTGAATCATCAGAATAAAAGGTCAGAATCTGAGTGCTGCAAACAAAAGACACAGGGTTAAAAGAAGGGATGAAAACTCAAGACACCTACGTGCTTACTTACAGGAGACTCACTTGAGATCCAAGGACACAGACAAACTACAAGCCGAAGGTGTGTGGACAAGTACCCTACAAGAGTGAAACTGAAAAACAAACAATCAAACAAACAGATTCTGTTTGAGTCCCCAGAGACAGTCAGTAGAAAATAGCCCTATCTGGCCACCGTGAATTATTTTTGTTTGGTTTCAGCAGTTCCCAGCCATAGATTTAATGGTGCAGCAAAAGACTTCTAATTTTCTCTCACCTCAACAACTGAGTTGCTGTAATAATAAGCATCTGGGCCTTTATATCAGTGGGCTTTATGATGTTCACGAATGTGAAGGTGTAATAACCACCTAAAGAGGGAAGTATGGACACTCAAATAAATACGTCAATCCACAATATACTCTTAGCTCCCAACTGCTCCTGTCTAGAAATTGGTTTTCCTTTTTATTTGACCCTCCGTCCTATCAGCGTTGATCACGCCGATGCCCTTCAAACATGGTGGTGAGCAAAGCAACAAGTTTACTTTTCTGTCGACAACAGGCCCAGAGGAAGGATACTTGTGGTCCTCAGGAATCACTTAGTCAAAGAATGTGGCTAAATACAGACAGCAAGTTAGAAGGAGATGAAAGAGGACAGAGGATAGAGACAAGGGTTCAAGTCTCTGCACAACCATTTCCTGTTTTGTAGGTACACGCGGACGACTCGACCTGCAGGTGTCTCGGTGAACCCAGTTCTCTCCCTACAGCCTAGATACCTTGCAGGATTTTTGAAAGCATTATGTAGGAAAGTGATACAGGCTATATGGTTAACTGTTTTGTACACAAGGACAGATGGGCAGACAAAAAGATGACTGATTGATTGATAGATAGATAGACAGACAGATAAATAGATATTGGTACATATCGATTAACACAAAGCTACTGCTCATAACCAGGAGAGCAATGGGGAAAGCACATAGTGAAACTACAAATAAGAAAGAAGTATGAAATCCAATTTAAAAAGTGCAGTAAGCAGCCATAAGAAGAAAACAATCCCATCTTTTGCAATAACGTGTATGGAGCTAGAGGGTATTTTGCTCAGTCAAATAGGCCAGGCGGAGAAATACATGTACCAAATGATTTCACTCATGTCTGGAGTATGATAACAAAGAAAAACTGAAGGAAAAAACAGCAGCAGACTCACAGAAAACGAGAGTGGACTAACAGTTAACAAAGAGAAAGGGAATGGGTAGGGTTTCTGGGAAGGGAGTAATAAGGGCGGGGGAAAAGAATGGGGGCATTAGGATTAGCATGTATAATGTGTAGGGTGGGTTTTCATGGGTAGGGCTGTACAACGCAGAGTAGACAAGTAGTGATTCCACAGCATCTTAGTACATGCTGACAGACAGCGACTGTAACTGGGATTTGGTGGGGACTTGGTGAAGGGGGTAGACTAGTAAACAATGTTCTGCATGTGATTGTATATTAATGAGAACAAAAAAAATTTCAAATTGCAGTAAGAGCAAGGCTCTCAAATATCAGAATAAAAGTACAGGCTTTGAGTGCTAAAATCAAAAGACACAGGTTTAGAAGTACTGATGAAAACTCAAGACCACCTACGTGCTCCCTTACTGGAGACTCACTTGAGATCCAAAGGCACAGACAAACTACAAGCTGAATGGGCGTGGACAGGTATCCTATACAAGTGAATCTGAGAAACAAAGAAACAAATGGATTCTGTTTGAATTCCCAGAGACAGTCACTAGAAAATAGTCCTATCTAGCCACCGTGAATTCTTTTTGTTTGGTTTCAACAGTGCCCATGTATAGATTCAGTGGTACTGCAATGTCCTTCACATTTTTTCTCACCTCAACAAATGAATTGCTGTAAAAATATGCGTCTGGGCTTTTTAAATCAGTGGATTTTATGATATTCACGATTGTAAAGAAGTAATAACCACATAAAGAGGGAAGTTTGGACACTCAAACAAACACGTCTCTCCACAACACACACTTTGCTACCAAATGATCCTGTCTAGAAATAGGTGTTCCTTTTTATTTGTCCCTCCACCTACCAGTGGTGATCACGCCGATGTCCCTCAAACATGGTGGTTAGTAAAATATCAAGTATACTTTTCTGTCTACAACAGGCCCAGAGGAAGGATACTTGTGGTCTTCAGTGAGCACTTAGTCAATGAATGTGGCTAAATACAGTTAGCAAGCGAGAAGGAGGTAAAAGAGGACAGAGGACAGAGATACGGGTTCAAGTCACTGCAACAACATTTACTGGTTTTCTAAGCACACGCAGCTGTCTCAATCTGCAAGTGTCTCAGGGAGCCCAGTGATCTCCCTACGGCCTAGTGACATTGCAATGTTTTTGGAAGCATAATGTAGGGAAGTGACATAGGTGATGTTGTTAACTATTCTGTAAATAAGGATGATGGGCAGACAGAAAGATGATTGATTCATAGATAGACATATATATAGATGACAGATGATAGATTGATAGATGATACACATGATAGATATATGATAGGAAGCTAGATAGATGGATAGATAAATACAGAGAAGGATAGATAGAGAGATAGATAGATTGTTATATAGAAATTAGGTAGATATACAGACAGAGCGATAGATAGATAGATAGATACAGATACATATCGATTGACACAAAGCTATTGCTCATAACCAGGTGATGAATGGTGAAAGCACGTAGCTAAACTACAAACAAAAAGGAAGAATGAAATCCAGTTTACAAAGTGCAGTAAGCAGCCATAAGAAGAAAACAAATCCTACCATTTGCAATGACGTGGATGGAGCTAGATGGTAGAATGTTCAGAGAAATGGGCCAGGTGGAGAAAGACAAGTACCAAATGATTTCACTCATGTGTAGAGTATAACAACAAAGAAAAACTGAAGAAAATAACAGCAGCAGACTCACAGAACCCGAGAGTTGACTAAAAGTTACCAAAGGGAAAAGGACTGGGCAGGGTATGTCTGAAGGGAGGGATAAGTGTGGGGAGAAAGAATGGGGGCATTAGGATTAGCATGTATATTGCATGGGGTCGGAGGGGGCATGGGGAGTGCTGTACAACACAGAGAAGACTAGTAGAGATTATATAGCATCTTACTACTCGCTGATGGACAGCAACTGTAATGCTGTCTGTGGGGGTGTATATGTTGAAGGGGTCTACAGCATCCATCTACGCTAATGGACAGCGACAGTAAGATTTTTTGTGGGGGGAATTGTTGAAGGGGGAGCATAGTAAACATAATGTACTTCACGTGATTGTAGAACAGTGATAACAAAAAAAAATTTTTAAGTGCAATAAGGGCACAGTTCTGAATCCTCAGAATAAAAGGTCAGGCTCTGATTGCTGCAAACAAAAGACACAGGGTTAAAAGAAGGGATGAAAACTCAAGACACCTACGTGCTTACTTACAGGAGACTCACTTGAGATCCAAGCACAGAGACAAACTACAAGCTGAAGGTGTGGGGACAGGTAACCTACACAAGTGAAACTGAGAAACAAACAAACAAATGGATTCTGTTTGAGACCCCAGGAGAGTCAGTAGGAAATAGCCCTATCTAGCCACCGTGAATTCTTTTTGTTTGGTTTCAGCAAGGCCCAGGCATAGTTTTAGTGGTGCAGCAACGTACTTCTCATTTTCTTTCACCTCAAAAACTGAGTTGCTGTGATAATAAGAATCTGGGCTTTTGAAATCAGTGGGCTTTATGATGTTCACGAATGTGAAGATGTAATAACCACCTAAAGACAGAAGTTTGGACCCTCAAATAAACACTTCACTCCACAACACATTCTTTGTTCCCAACTGCTCCTGTCTTGAAATAGGTGTTCCTTTATATTTGTTCCTCCATCTAACAGCAGTGATCACGCCGCTGTCCCTCAAACATGGTGGTGTGCAAAGAACCAAGTACACTTTTCTGTCGACAACAGGCCCAGATGAAGGATACTTGAAGTCTTCAGTGAGCACTTAGTCCATGAATGTGGCTAAATACAGTGAGCAAGCGAGAAGGATGTAAAAGATGACAGAGGACAGAGATACGTGTTCAAGTCCCTGCATCACCATTTACTGGTTTTCTAAGCACACGCGGCTGACTCGACCTGCAAGTGTCTCGGTGAACCCAGTGCTCTCCTTACGGCCTAGTTACCTTACAAGATTTTTGGGAGCATAATGTAGGGAAGTGACATAGGCTATGTTGTTAACTGTTCTGTAGATAAGGATAGCTGTGCAGACAAAAAGATGATTGATTCATAGACAGAGAGGTAGACAGATGACAGATGAAAGATAGAGAGATAGGGACATAGATTGATAGATGATATACATCATAGATAGATGATACGAAGATAGATAGATAGATACATAGATACATAGATAGATAGATACATAGATAGACAGACAGACCGTTAGATAGAAGATACAGATACACATCGATTGATACAAAGCTATTGCTCATAACCAGTAGAAGAATGGTGAAAGCACATAGGTAAACTACAGACAAAAAGGAAGAATGAAATCCAGTTTAAAAAGTGCGGTTAGCAGCCTTAAGAAGTAAACAAATCCTACCGTTTGCAATGACGTGGATGGAGATGGAGAAATAGGCCAGGCGGAGAAAGACAAGTTCCAAGTGATTTCACTCATGTGTGGAGTATAACAGCAAAGAAAAACTGAAGGAAAAAAATAGCAGCAGACTCACAGAACCCGAGAGTTGACTAAAAGTTACCAAAGGGAAAAGGACTGGGCAGGGTGGTACTGAAGGGTGGGATAAGTGTGGGGAGAAAGAATGGGGGCATTAGGATTAGCATGTATAATGCGTGGTGTCGGTGTGCATGGGGAGTACTGTACAACACAGACAAGACTAGTAGAGATCATATAGCATCTTACTACTCGCTGATGGACAGCGACTGTAACGGGGTCTGTTGGGGGGTACATGGTGAAGGGGTCTAGAGCATCCAAATACGCTGATGGACAGCGACTGAAGAGGTTTTATGGGGGGACTTGGTGAAGGGGGGATTATAGTAAACATAATGTTCTTCACGTGATCGTAGATTAATGATAAAAAAATTTTTTTAAGTGCAATAAGTGCACAGCTCTGAATCATCAGAATAAAAGGTCAGAATCTGAGTGCTGCAAACAAAAGACACAGGGTTAAAAGAAGGGATGAAAACTCAAGACACCTACGTGCTTACTTACAGGAGACTCACTTGAGATCCAAGGACACAGACAAACTACAAGCCGAAGGTGTGTGGACAAGTACCCTACAAGAGTGAAACTGAAAAACAAACAATCAAACAAACAGATTCTGTTTGAGTCCCCAGAGACAGTCAGTAGAAAATAGCCCTATCTGGCCACCGTGAATTATTTTTGTTTGGTTTCAGCAGTTCCCAGCCATAGATTTAATGGTGCAGCAAAAGACTTCTAATTTTCTCTCACCTCAACAACTGAGTTGCTGTAATAATAAGCATCTGGGCCTTTATATCAGTGGGCTTTATGATGTTCACGAATGTGAAGGTGTAATAACCACCTAAAGAGGGAAGTATGGACACTCAAATAAATACGTCAATCCACAATATACTCTTAGCTCCCAACTGCTCCTGTCTAGAAATTGGTTTTCCTTTTTATTTGACCCTCCGTCCTATCAGCGTTGATCACGCCGATGCCCTTCAAACATGGTGGTGAGCAAAGCAACAAGTTTACTTTTCTGTCGACAACAGGCCCAGAGGAAGGATACTTGTGGTCCTCAGGAATCACTTAGTCAAAGAATGTGGCTAAATACAGACAGCAAGTTAGAAGGAGATGAAAGAGGACAGAGGATAGAGACAAGGGTTCAAGTCTCTGCACAACCATTTCCTGTTTTGTAGGTACACGCGGACGACTCGACCTGCAGGTGTCTCGGTGAACCCAGTTCTCTCCCTACAGCCTAGATACCTTGCAGGATTTTTGAAAGCATTATGTAGGAAAGTGATACAGGCTATATGGTTAACTGTTTTGTACACAAGGACAGATGGGCAGACAAAAAGATGACTGATTGATTGATAGATAGATAGACAGACAGATAAATAGATATTGGTACATATCGATTAACACAAAGCTACTGCTCATAACCAGGAGAGCAATGGGGAAAGCACATAGTGAAACTACAAATAAGAAAGAAGTATGAAATCCAATTTAAAAAGTGCAGTAAGCAGCCATAAGAAGAAAACAATCCCATCTTTTGCAATAACGTGTATGGAGCTAGAGGGTATTTTGCTCAGTCAAATAGGCCAGGCGGAGAAATACATGTACCAAATGATTTCACTCATGTCTGGAGTATGATAACAAAGAAAAACTGAAGGAAAAAACAGCAGCAGACTCACAGAAAACGAGAGTGGACTAACAGTTAACAAAGAGAAAGGGAATGGGTAGGGTTTCTGGGAAGGGAGTAATAAGGGCGGGGGAAAAGAATGGGGGCATTAGGATTAGCATGTATAATGTGTAGGGTGGGTTTTCATGGGTAGGGCTGTACAACGCAGAGTAGACAAGTAGTGATTCCACAGCATCTTAGTACATGCTGACAGACAGCGACTGTAACTGGGATTTGGTGGGGACTTGGTGAAGGGGGTAGACTAGTAAACAATGTTCTGCATGTGATTGTATATTAATGAGAACAAAAAAAATTTCAAATTGCAGTAAGAGCAAGGCTCTCAAATATCAGAATAAAAGTACAGGCTTTGAGTGCTAAAATCAAAAGACACAGGTTTAGAAGTACTGATGAAAACTCAAGACCACCTACGTGCTCCCTTACTGGAGACTCACTTGAGATCCAAAGGCACAGACAAACTACAAGCTGAATGGGCGTGGACAGGTATCCTATACAAGTGAATCTGAGAAACAAAGAAACAAATGGATTCTGTTTGAATTCCCAGAGACAGTCACTAGAAAATAGTCCTATCTAGCCACCGTGAATTCTTTTTGTTTGGTTTCAACAGTGCCCATGTATAGATTCAGTGGTACTGCAATGTCCTTCACATTTTTTCTCACCTCAACAAATGAATTGCTGTAAAAATATGCGTCTGGGCTTTTTAAATCAGTGGATTTTATGATATTCACGATTGTAAAGAAGTAATAACCACATAAAGAGGGAAGTTTGGACACTCAAACAAACACGTCTCTCCACAACACACACTTTGCTACCAAATGATCCTGTCTAGAAATAGGTGTTCCTTTTTATTTGTCCCTCCACCTACCAGTGGTGATCACGCCGATGTCCCTCAAACATGGTGGTTAGTAAAATATCAAGTATACTTTTCTGTCTACAACAGGCCCAGAGGAAGGATACTTGTGGTCTTCAGTGAGCACTTAGTCAATGAATGTGGCTAAATACAGTTAGCAAGCGAGAAGGAGGTAAAAGAGGACAGAGGACAGAGATACGGGTTCAAGTCACTGCAACAACATTTACTGGTTTTCTAAGCACACGCAGCTGTCTCAATCTGCAAGTGTCTCAGGGAGCCCAGTGATCTCCCTACGGCCTAGTGACATTGCAATGTTTTTGGAAGCATAATGTAGGGAAGTGACATAGGTGATGTTGTTAACTATTCTGTAAATAAGGATGATGGGCAGACAGAAAGATGATTGATTCATAGATAGACATATATATAGATGACAGATGATAGATTGATAGATGATACACATGATAGATATATGATAGGAAGCTAGATAGATGGATAGATAAATACAGAGAAGGATAGATAGAGAGATAGATAGATTGTTATATAGAAATTAGGTAGATATACAGACAGAGCGATAGATAGATAGATAGATACAGATACATATCGATTGACACAAAGCTATTGCTCATAACCAGGTGATGAATGGTGAAAGCACGTAGCTAAACTACAAACAAAAAGGAAGAATGAAATCCAGTTTACAAAGTGCAGTAAGCAGCCATAAGAAGAAAACAAATCCTACCATTTGCAATGACGTGGATGGAGCTAGATGGTAGAATGTTCAGAGAAATGGGCCAGGTGGAGAAAGACAAGTACCAAATGATTTCACTCATGTGTAGAGTATAACAACAAAGAAAAACTGAAGAAAATAACAGCAGCAGACTCACAGAACCCGAGAGTTGACTAAAAGTTACCAAAGGGAAAAGGACTGGGCAGGGTATGTCTGAAGGGAGGGATAAGTGTGGGGAGAAAGAATGGGGGCATTAGGATTAGCATGTATATTGCATGGGGTCGGAGGGGGCATGGGGAGTGCTGTACAACACAGAGAAGACTAGTAGAGATTATATAGCATCTTACTACTCGCTGATGGACAGCAACTGTAATGCTGTCTGTGGGGGTGTATATGTTGAAGGGGTCTACAGCATCCATCTACGCTAATGGACAGCGACAGTAAGATTTTTTGTGGGGGGAATTGTTGAAGGGGGAGCATAGTAAACATAATGTACTTCACGTGATTGTAGAACAGTGATAACAAAAAAAAATTTTTAAGTGCAATAAGGGCACAGTTCTGAATCCTCAGAATAAAAGGTCAGGCTCTGATTGCTGCAAACAAAAGACACAGGGTTAAAAGAAGGGATGAAAACTCAAGACACCTACGTGCTTACTTACAGGAGACTCACTTGAGATCCAAGCACAGAGACAAACTACAAGCTGAAGGTGTGGGGACAGGTAACCTACACAAGTGAAACTGAGAAACAAACAAACAAATGGATTCTGTTTGAGACCCCAGGAGAGTCAGTAGGAAATAGCCCTATCTAGCCACCGTGAATTCTTTTTGTTTGGTTTCAGCAAGGCCCAGGCATAGTTTTAGTGGTGCAGCAACGTACTTCTCATTTTCTTTCACCTCAAAAACTGAGTTGCTGTGATAATAAGAATCTGGGCTTTTGAAATCAGTGGGCTTTATGATGTTCACGAATGTGAAGATGTAATAACCACCTAAAGACAGAAGTTTGGACCCTCAAATAAACACTTCACTCCACAACACATTCTTTGTTCCCAACTGCTCCTGTCTTGAAATAGGTGTTCCTTTATATTTGTTCCTCCATCTAACAGCAGTGATCACGCCGCTGTCCCTCAAACATGGTGGTGTGCAAAGAACCAAGTACACTTTTCTGTCGACAACAGGCCCAGATGAAGGATACTTGAAGTCTTCAGTGAGCACTTAGTCCATGAATGTGGCTAAATACAGTGAGCAAGCGAGAAGGATGTAAAAGATGACAGAGGACAGAGATACGTGTTCAAGTCCCTGCATCACCATTTACTGGTTTTCTAAGCACACGCGGCTGACTCGACCTGCAAGTGTCTCGGTGAACCCAGTGCTCTCCTTACGGCCTAGTTACCTTACAAGATTTTTGGGAGCATAATGTAGGGAAGTGACATAGGCTATGTTGTTAACTGTTCTGTAGATAAGGATAGCTGTGCAGACAAAAAGATGATTGATTCATAGACAGAGAGGTAGACAGATGACAGATGAAAGATAGAGAGATAGGGACATAGATTGATAGATGATATACATCATAGATAGATGATACGAAGATAGATAGATAGATACATAGATACATAGATAGATAGATACATAGATAGACAGACAGACCGTTAGATAGAAGATACAGATACACATCGATTGATACAAAGCTATTGCTCATAACCAGTAGAAGAATGGTGAAAGCACATAGGTAAACTACAGACAAAAAGGAAGAATGAAATCCAGTTTAAAAAGTGCGGTTAGCAGCCTTAAGAAGTAAACAAATCCTACCGTTTGCAATGACGTGGATGGAGATGGAGAAATAGGCCAGGCGGAGAAAGACAAGTTCCAAGTGATTTCACTCATGTGTGGAGTATAACAGCAAAGAAAAACTGAAGGAAAAAAATAGCAGCAGACTCACAGAACCCGAGAGTTGACTAAAAGTTACCAAAGGGAAAAGGACTGGGCAGGGTGGTACTGAAGGGTGGGATAAGTGTGGGGAGAAAGAATGGGGGCATTAGGATTAGCATGTATAATGCGTGGTGTCGGTGTGCATGGGGAGTACTGTACAACACAGACAAGACTAGTAGAGATCATATAGCATCTTACTACTCGCTGATGGACAGCGACTGTAACGGGGTCTGTTGGGGGGTACATGGTGAAGGGGTCTAGAGCATCCAAATACGCTGATGGACAGCGACTGAAGAGGTTTTATGGGGGGACTTGGTGAAGGGGGGATTATAGTAAACATAATGTTCTTCACGTGATCGTAGATTAATGATAAAAAAATTTTTTTAAGTGCAATAAGTGCACAGCTCTGAATCATCAGAATAAAAGGTCAGAATCTGAGTGCTGCAAACAAAAGACACAGGGTTAAAAGAAGGGATGAAAACTCAAGACACCTACGTGCTTACTTACAGGAGACTCACTTGAGATCCAAGGACACAGACAAACTACAAGCCGAAGGTGTGTGGACAAGTACCCTACAAGAGTGAAACTGAAAAACAAACAATCAAACAAACAGATTCTGTTTGAGTCCCCAGAGACAGTCAGTAGAAAATAGCCCTATCTGGCCACCGTGAATTATTTTTGTTTGGTTTCAGCAGTTCCCAGCCATAGATTTAATGGTGCAGCAAAAGACTTCTAATTTTCTCTCACCTCAACAACTGAGTTGCTGTAATAATAAGCATCTGGGCCTTTATATCAGTGGGCTTTATGATGTTCACGAATGTGAAGGTGTAATAACCACCTAAAGAGGGAAGTATGGACACTCAAATAAATACGTCAATCCACAATATACTCTTAGCTCCCAACTGCTCCTGTCTAGAAATTGGTTTTCCTTTTTATTTGACCCTCCGTCCTATCAGCGTTGATCACGCCGATGCCCTTCAAACATGGTGGTGAGCAAAGCAACAAGTTTACTTTTCTGTCGACAACAGGCCCAGAGGAAGGATACTTGTGGTCCTCAGGAATCACTTAGTCAAAGAATGTGGCTAAATACAGACAGCAAGTTAGAAGGAGATGAAAGAGGACAGAGGATAGAGACAAGGGTTCAAGTCTCTGCACAACCATTTCCTGTTTTGTAGGTACACGCGGACGACTCGACCTGCAGGTGTCTCGGTGAACCCAGTTCTCTCCCTACAGCCTAGATACCTTGCAGGATTTTTGAAAGCATTATGTAGGAAAGTGATACAGGCTATATGGTTAACTGTTTTGTACACAAGGACAGATGGGCAGACAAAAAGATGACTGATTGATTGATAGATAGATAGACAGACAGATAAATAGATATTGGTACATATCGATTAACACAAAGCTACTGCTCATAACCAGGAGAGCAATGGGGAAAGCACATAGTGAAACTACAAATAAGAAAGAAGTATGAAATCCAATTTAAAAAGTGCAGTAAGCAGCCATAAGAAGAAAACAATCCCATCTTTTGCAATAACGTGTATGGAGCTAGAGGGTATTTTGCTCAGTCAAATAGGCCAGGCGGAGAAATACATGTACCAAATGATTTCACTCATGTCTGGAGTATGATAACAAAGAAAAACTGAAGGAAAAAACAGCAGCAGACTCACAGAAAACGAGAGTGGACTAACAGTTAACAAAGAGAAAGGGAATGGGTAGGGTTTCTGGGAAGGGAGTAATAAGGGCGGGGGAAAAGAATGGGGGCATTAGGATTAGCATGTATAATGTGTAGGGTGGGTTTTCATGGGTAGGGCTGTACAACGCAGAGTAGACAAGTAGTGATTCCACAGCATCTTAGTACATGCTGACAGACAGCGACTGTAACTGGGATTTGGTGGGGACTTGGTGAAGGGGGTAGACTAGTAAACAATGTTCTGCATGTGATTGTATATTAATGAGAACAAAAAAAATTTCAAATTGCAGTAAGAGCAAGGCTCTCAAATATCAGAATAAAAGTACAGGCTTTGAGTGCTAAAATCAAAAGACACAGGTTTAGAAGTACTGATGAAAACTCAAGACCACCTACGTGCTCCCTTACTGGAGACTCACTTGAGATCCAAAGGCACAGACAAACTACAAGCTGAATGGGCGTGGACAGGTATCCTATACAAGTGAATCTGAGAAACAAAGAAACAAATGGATTCTGTTTGAATTCCCAGAGACAGTCACTAGAAAATAGTCCTATCTAGCCACCGTGAATTCTTTTTGTTTGGTTTCAACAGTGCCCATGTATAGATTCAGTGGTACTGCAATGTCCTTCACATTTTTTCTCACCTCAACAAATGAATTGCTGTAAAAATATGCGTCTGGGCTTTTTAAATCAGTGGATTTTATGATATTCACGATTGTAAAGAAGTAATAACCACATAAAGAGGGAAGTTTGGACACTCAAACAAACACGTCTCTCCACAACACACACTTTGCTACCAAATGATCCTGTCTAGAAATAGGTGTTCCTTTTTATTTGTCCCTCCACCTACCAGTGGTGATCACGCCGATGTCCCTCAAACATGGTGGTTAGTAAAATATCAAGTATACTTTTCTGTCTACAACAGGCCCAGAGGAAGGATACTTGTGGTCTTCAGTGAGCACTTAGTCAATGAATGTGGCTAAATACAGTTAGCAAGCGAGAAGGAGGTAAAAGAGGACAGAGGACAGAGATACGGGTTCAAGTCACTGCAACAACATTTACTGGTTTTCTAAGCACACGCAGCTGTCTCAATCTGCAAGTGTCTCAGGGAGCCCAGTGATCTCCCTACGGCCTAGTGACATTGCAATGTTTTTGGAAGCATAATGTAGGGAAGTGACATAGGTGATGTTGTTAACTATTCTGTAAATAAGGATGATGGGCAGACAGAAAGATGATTGATTCATAGATAGACATATATATAGATGACAGATGATAGATTGATAGATGATACACATGATAGATATATGATAGGAAGCTAGATAGATGGATAGATAAATACAGAGAAGGATAGATAGAGAGATAGATAGATTGTTATATAGAAATTAGGTAGATATACAGACAGAGCGATAGATAGATAGATAGATACAGATACATATCGATTGACACAAAGCTATTGCTCATAACCAGGTGATGAATGGTGAAAGCACGTAGCTAAACTACAAACAAAAAGGAAGAATGAAATCCAGTTTACAAAGTGCAGTAAGCAGCCATAAGAAGAAAACAAATCCTACCATTTGCAATGACGTGGATGGAGCTAGATGGTAGAATGTTCAGAGAAATGGGCCAGGTGGAGAAAGACAAGTACCAAATGATTTCACTCATGTGTAGAGTATAACAACAAAGAAAAACTGAAGAAAATAACAGCAGCAGACTCACAGAACCCGAGAGTTGACTAAAAGTTACCAAAGGGAAAAGGACTGGGCAGGGTATGTCTGAAGGGAGGGATAAGTGTGGGGAGAAAGAATGGGGGCATTAGGATTAGCATGTATATTGCATGGGGTCGGAGGGGGCATGGGGAGTGCTGTACAACACAGAGAAGACTAGTAGAGATTATATAGCATCTTACTACTCGCTGATGGACAGCAACTGTAATGCTGTCTGTGGGGGTGTATATGTTGAAGGGGTCTACAGCATCCATCTACGCTAATGGACAGCGACAGTAAGATTTTTTGTGGGGGGAATTGTTGAAGGGGGAGCATAGTAAACATAATGTACTTCACGTGATTGTAGAACAGTGATAACAAAAAAAAATTTTTAAGTGCAATAAGGGCACAGTTCTGAATCCTCAGAATAAAAGGTCAGGCTCTGATTGCTGCAAACAAAAGACACAGGGTTAAAAGAAGGGATGAAAACTCAAGACACCTACGTGCTTACTTACAGGAGACTCACTTGAGATCCAAGCACAGAGACAAACTACAAGCTGAAGGTGTGGGGACAGGTAACCTACACAAGTGAAACTGAGAAACAAACAAACAAATGGATTCTGTTTGAGACCCCAGGAGAGTCAGTAGGAAATAGCCCTATCTAGCCACCGTGAATTCTTTTTGTTTGGTTTCAGCAAGGCCCAGGCATAGTTTTAGTGGTGCAGCAACGTACTTCTCATTTTCTTTCACCTCAAAAACTGAGTTGCTGTGATAATAAGAATCTGGGCTTTTGAAATCAGTGGGCTTTATGATGTTCACGAATGTGAAGATGTAATAACCACCTAAAGACAGAAGTTTGGACCCTCAAATAAACACTTCACTCCACAACACATTCTTTGTTCCCAACTGCTCCTGTCTTGAAATAGGTGTTCCTTTATATTTGTTCCTCCATCTAACAGCAGTGATCACGCCGCTGTCCCTCAAACATGGTGGTGTGCAAAGAACCAAGTACACTTTTCTGTCGACAACAGGCCCAGATGAAGGATACTTGAAGTCTTCAGTGAGCACTTAGTCCATGAATGTGGCTAAATACAGTGAGCAAGCGAGAAGGATGTAAAAGATGACAGAGGACAGAGATACGTGTTCAAGTCCCTGCATCACCATTTACTGGTTTTCTGAGCACACGCGGCTGACTCGACCTGCAAGTGTCTCGGTGAACCCAGTGCTCTCCTTACGGCCTAGTTACCTTACAAGATTTTTGGGAGCATAATGTAGGGAAGTGACATAGGCTATGTTGTTAACTGTTCTGTAGATAAGGATAGCTGTGCAGACAAAAAGATGATTGATTCATAGACAGAGAGGTAGACAGATGACAGATGAAAGATAGAGAGATAGGGACATAGATTGATAGATGATATACATCATAGATAGATGATACGAAGATAGATAGATAGATACATAGATACATAGATAGATAGATACATAGATAGACAGACAGACCGTTAGATAGAAGATACAGATACACATCGATTGATACAAAGCTATTGCTCATAACCAGTAGAAGAATGGTGAAAGCACATAGGTAAACTACAGACAAAAAGGAAGAATGAAATCCAGTTTAAAAAGTGCGGTTAGCAGCCTTAAGAAGTAAAAAAATCCTACCGTTTGCAATGACGTGGATGGAGATGGAGAAATAGGCCAGGCGGAGAAAGACAAGTTCCAAGTGATTTCACTCATGTGTGGAGTATAACAGCAAAGAAAAACTGAAGGAAAAAAATAGCAGCAGACTCACAGAACCCGAGAGTTGACTAAAAGTTACCAAAGGGAAAAGGACTGGGCAGGGTGGTACTGAAGGGTGGGATAAGTGTGGGGAGAAAGAATGGGGGCATTAGGATTAGCATGTATAATGCGTGGTGTCGGTGTGCATGGGGAGTACTGTACAACACAGACAAGACTAGTAGAGATCATATAGCATCTTACTACTCGCTGATGGACAGCGACTGTAACGGGGTCTGTTGGGGGGTACATGGTGAAGGGGTCTAGAGCATCCAAATACGCTGATGGACAGCGACTGAAGAGGTTTTATGGGGGGACTTGGTGAAGGGGGGAGTATAGTAAACATAATGTTCTTCACGTGATCGTAGATTAATGATAAAAAAATTTTTTTAAGTGCAATAAGTGCACAGCCCTGAATCATCAGAATAAAACGTCAGAATCTGAGTGCTGCAAACAAAAGACACAGGGTTAAAAGAAGGGATGAAAACTCAAGACACCTACGTGCTTACTTACAGGAGACTCACTTGAGATCCAAGGACACAGACAAACTACAAGCCGAAGGTGTGTGGACAAGTACCCTACAAGAGTGAAACTGAAAAACAAACAATCAAACAAACAGATTCTGTTTGAGTCCCCAGAGACAGTCAGTAGAAAATAGCCCTATCTGGCCACCGTGAATTATTTTTGTTTGGTTTCAGCAGTTCCCAGCCATAGATTTAATGGTGCAGCAAAAGACTTCTAATTTTCTCTCACCTCAACAACTGAGTTGCTGTAATAATAAGCATCTGGGCCTTTATATCAGTGGGCTTTATGATGTTCACGAATGTGAAGGTGTAATAACCACCTAAAGAGGGAAGTATGGACACTCAAATAAATACGTCAATCCACAATATACTCTTAGCTCCCAACTGCTCCTGTCTAGAAATTGGTTTTCCTTTTTATTTGACCCTCCGTCCTATCAGCGTTGATCACGCCGATGCCCTTCAAACATGGTGGTGAGCAAAGCAACAAGTTTACTTTTCTGTCGACAACAGGCCCAGAGGAAGGATACTTGTGGTCCTCAGGAATCACTTAGTCAAAGAATGTGGCTAAATACAGACAGCAAGTTAGAAGGAGATGAAAGAGGACAGAGGATAGAGACAAGGGTTCAAGTCTCTGCACAACCATTTCCTGTTTTGTAGGTACACGCGGACGACTCGACCTGCAGGTGTCTCGGTGAACCCAGTTCTCTCCCTACAGCCTAGATACCTTGCAGGATTTTTGGAAGCATTATGTAGGAAAGTGATACAGGCTATATGGTTAACTGTTTTGTACACAAGGACAGATGGGCAGACAAAAAGATGACTGATTGATTGATAGATAGATAGACAGACAGATAAATAGATATTGGTACATATCGATTAACACAAAGCTACTGCTCATAACCAGGAGAGCAATGGGGCAAGCACATAGTGAAACTACAAATAAGAAAGAAGTATGAAATCCAATTTAAAAAGTGCAGTAAGCAGCCATAAGAAGAAAACAATCCCATCTTTTGCAATAACGTGTATGGAGCTAGAGGGTATTTTGCTCAGTCAAATAGGCCAGGCGGAGAAATACATGTACCAAATGATTTCACTCATGTGTGGAGTATGATAACAAAGAAAAACTGAAGGAAAAAACAGCAGCAGACTCACAGAAAACGAGAGTGGACTAACAGTTAACAAAGAGAAAGGGAATGGGTAGGGTTTCTGGGAAGGGAGTAATAAGGGCGGGGGAAAAGAATGGGGGCATTAGGATTAGCATGTATAATGTGTAGGGTGGGTTTTCATGGGTAGGGCTGTACAACGCAGAGTAGACAAGTAGTGATTCCACAGCATCTTAGTACATGCTGACAGACAGCGACTGTAACTGGGATTTGGTGGGGACTTGGTGAAGGGGGTAGACTAGTAAACAATGTTCTGCATGTGATTGTATATTAATGAGAACAAAAAAAATTTCAAATTGCAGTAAGAGCAAGGCTCTCAAATATCAGAATAAAAGTACAGGCTTTGAGTGCTAAAATCAAAAGACACAGGTTTAGAAGTACTGATGAAAACTCAAGACCACCTACGTGCTCCCTTACTGGAGACTCACTTGAGATCCAAAGGCACAGACAAACTACAAGCTGAATGGGCGTGGACAGGTATCCTATACAAGTGAATCTGAGAAACAAAGAAACAAATGGATTCTGTTTGAATTCCCAGAGACAGTCACTAGAAAATAGTCCTATCTAGCCACCGTGAATTCTTTTTCTTTGGTTTCAACAGTGCCCATGTATAGATTTAGTGGTACTGCAATGTCCTTCACATTTTTTCTCACCTCAACAAATGAATTGCTGTAAAAATATGCGTCTGGGCTTTTTAAATCAGTGGATTTTATGATATTCACGATTGTAAAGAAGTAATAACCACATAAAGAGGGAAGTTTGGACACTCAAACAAACACGTCTCTCCACAACACACACTTTGCTACCAAATGATCCTGTCTAGAAATAGGTGTTCCTTTTTATTTGTCCCTCCACCTACCAGTGGTGATCACGCCGATGTCCCTCAAACATGGTGGTTAGTAAAATATCAAGTATACTTTTCTGTCTACAACAGGCCCAGAGGAAGGATACTTGTGGTCTTCAGTGAGCACTTAGTCAATGAATGTGGCTAAATACAGTTAGCAAGCGAGAAGGAGGTAAAAGAGGACAGAGGACAGAGATACGGGTTCAAGTCACTGCAACAACATTTACTGGTTTTCTAAGCACACGCAGCTGTCTCAATCTGCAAGTGTCTCAGGGAGCCCAGTGATCTCCCTACGGCCTAGTGACATTGCAATGTTTTTGGAAGCATAATGTAGGGAAGTGACATAGGTGATGTTGTTAACTATTCTGTACATAAGGATGATGGGCAGACAGAAAGATGATTGATTCATAGATAGACATATATATAGATGACAGATGATAGATTGATAGATGATACACATGATAGATATATGATAGGAAGCTAGATAGATGGATAGATAAATACAGAGAAGGATAGATAGAGAGATAGATAGATTGTTATATAGAAATTAGGTAGATATACAGACAGAGCGATAGATAGATAGATAGATACAGATACATATCGATTGACACAAAGCTATTGCTCATAACCAGGTGATGAATGGTGAAAGCACGTAGCTAAACTACAAACAAAAAGGAAGAATGAAATCCAGTTTACAAAGTGCAGTAAGCAGCCATAAGAAGAAAACAAATCCTACCATTTGCAATGACGTGGATGGAGCTAGATGGTAGAATGTTCAGAGAAATGGGCCAGGTGGAGAAAGACAAGTACCAAATGATTTCACTCATGTGTAGAGTATAACAACAAAGAAAAACTGAAGAAAATAACAGCAGCAGACTCACAGAACCCGAGAGTTGACTAAAAGTTACCAAAGGGAAAAGGACTGGGCAGGGTATGTCTGAAGGGAGGGATAAGTGTGGGGAGAAAGAATGGGGGCATTAGGATTAGCATGTATATTGCATGGGGTCGGAGGGGGCATGGGGAGTGCTGTACAACACAGAGAAGACTAGTAGAGATTATATAGCATCTTACTACTCGCTGATGGACAGCAACTGTAATGCTGTCTGTGGGGGTGTATATGTTGAAGGGGTCTACAGCATCCATCTACGCTAATGGACAGCGACAGTAAGATTTTTTGTGGGGGGAATTGTTGAAGGGGGAGCATAGTAAACATAATGTACTTCACGTGATTGTAGAACAGTGATAACAAAAAAAAATTTTTAAGTGCAATAATGGCACAGTTCTGAATCCTCAGAATAAAAGGTCAGGCTCTGATTGCTGCAAACAAAAGACACAGGGTTAAAAGAAGGGATGAAAACTCAAGACACCTACGTGCTTACTTACAGGAGACTCACTTGAGATCCAAGCACAGAGACAAACTACAAGCTGAAGGTGTGGGGACAGGTAACCTACACAAGTGAAACTGAGAAACAAACAAACAAATGGATTCTGTTTGAGACCCCAGGAGAGTCAGTAGGAAATAGCCCTATCTAGCCACCGTGAATTCTTTTTGTTTGGTTTCAGCAAGGCCCAGGCATAGTTTTAGTGGTGCAGCAACGTACTTCTCATTTTCTTTCACCTCAAAAACTGAGTTGCTGTGATAATAAGAACCTGGGCTTTTGAAATCAGTGGGCTTTATGATGTTCACGAATGTGAAGATGTAATAACCACCTAAAGACAGAAGTTTGGACCCTCAAATAAACACTTCACTCCACAACACATTCTTTGTTCCCAACTGCTCCTGTCTTGAAATAGGTGTTCCTTTATATTTGTTCCTCCATCTAACAGCAGTGATCACGCCGCTGTCCCTCAAACATGGTGGTGTGCAAAGAACCAAGTACACTTTTCTGTCGACAACAGGCCCAGATGAAGGATACTTGAAGTCTTCAGTGAGCACTTAGTCCATGAATGTGGCTAAATACAGTGAGCAAGCGAGAAGGATGTAAAAGATGACAGAGGACAGAGATACGTGTTCAAGTCCCTGCATCACCATTTACTGGTTTTCTGAGCACACGCGGCTGACTCGACCTGCAAGTGTCTCGGTGAACCCAGTGCTCTCCTTACGGCCTAGTTACCTTACAAGATTTTTGGGAGCATAATGTAGGGAAGTGACATAGGCTATGTTGTTAACTGTTCTGTAGATAAGGATAGCTGTGCAGACAAAAAGATGATTGATTCATAGACAGAGAGGTAGACAGATGACAGATGAAAGATAGAGAGATAGGGACATAGATTGATAGATGATATACATCATAGATAGATGATACGAAGATAGATAGATAGATACATAGATACATAGATAGATAGATACATAGATAGACAGACAGACCGTTAGATAGAAGATACAGATACACATCGATTGATACAAAGCTATTGCTCATAACCAGTAGAAGAATGGTGAAAGCACATAGGTAAACTACAGACAAAAAGGAAGAATGAAATCCAGTTTAAAAAGTGCGGTTAGCAGCCTTAAGAAGTAAAAAAATCCTACCGTTTGCAATGACGTGGATGGAGATGGAGAAATAGGCCAGGCGGAGAAAGACAAGTTCCAAGTGATTTCACTCATGTGTGGAGTATAACAGCAAAGAAAAACTGAAGGAAAAAAATAGCAGCAGACTCACAGAACCCGAGAGTTGACTAAAAGTTACCAAAGGGAAAAGGACTGGGCAGGGTGGTACTGAAGGGTGGGATAAGTGTGGGGAGAAAGAATGGGGGCATTAGGATTAGCATGTATAATGCGTGGTGTCGGTGTGCATGGGGAGTACTGTACAACACAGACAAGACTAGTAGAGATCATATAGCATCTTACTACTCGCTGATGGACAGCGACTGTAACGGGGTCTGTTGGGGGGTACATGGTGAAGGGGTCTAGAGCATCCAAATACGCTGATGGACAGCGACTGAAGAGGTTTTATGGGGGGACTTGGTGAAGGGGGGAGTATAGTAAACATAATGTTCTTCACGTGATCGTAGATTAATGATAAAAAAATTTTTTTAAGTGCAATAAGTGCACAGCCCTGAATCATCAGAATAAAACGTCAGAATCTGAGTGCTGCAAACAAAAGACACAGGGTTAAAAGAAGGGATGAAAACTCAAGACACCTACGTGCTTACTTACAGGAGACTCACTTGAGATCCAAGGACACAGACAAACTACAAGCCGAAGGTGTGTGGACAAGTACCCTACAAGAGTGAAACTGAAAAACAAACAATCAAACAAACAGATTCTGTTTGAGTCCCCAGAGACAGTCAGTAGAAAATAGCCCTATCTGGCCACCGTGAATTATTTTTGTTTGGTTTCAGCAGTTCCCAGCCATAGATTTAATGGTGCAGCAAAAGACTTCTAATTTTCTCTCACCTCAACAACTGAGTTGCTGTAATAATAAGCATCTGGGCCTTTATATCAGTGGGCTTTATGATGTTCACGAATGTGAAGGTGTAATAACCACCTAAAGAGGGAAGTATGGACACTCAAATAAATACGTCAATCCACAATATACTCTTAGCTCCCAACTGCTCCTGTCTAGAAATTGGTTTTCCTTTTTATTTGACCCTCCGTCCTATCAGCGTTGATCACGCCGATGCCCTTCAAACATGGTGGTGAGCAAAGCAACAAGTTTACTTTTCTGTCGACAACAGGCCCAGAGGAAGGATACTTGTGGTCCTCAGGAATCACTTAGTCAAAGAATGTGGCTAAATACAGACAGCAAGTTAGAAGGAGATGAAAGAGGACAGAGGATAGAGACAAGGGTTCAAGTCTCTGCACAACCATTTCCTGTTTTGTAGGTACACGCGGACGACTCGACCTGCAGGTGTCTCGGTGAACCCAGTTCTCTCCCTACAGCCTAGATACCTTGCAGGATTTTTGGAAGCATTATGTAGGAAAGTGATACAGGCTATATGGTTAACTGTTTTGTACACAAGGACAGATGGGCAGACAAAAAGATGACTGACTGATTGATAGATAGATAGACAGACAGATAAATAGATATTGGTACATATCGATTAACACAAAGCTACTGCTCATAACCAGGAGAGCAATGGGGCAAGCACATAGTGAAACTACAAATAAGAAAGAAGTATGAAATCCAATTTAAAAAGTGCAGTAAGCAGCCATAAGAAGAAAACAATCCCATCTTTTGCAATAACGTGTATGGAGCTAGAGGGTATTTTGCTCAGTCAAATAGGCCAGGCGGAGAAATACATGTACCAAATGATTTCACTCATGTGTGGAGTATGATAACAAAGAAAAACTGAAGGAAAAAACAGCAGCAGACTCACAGAAAACGAGAGTGGACTAACAGTTAACAAAGAGAAAGGGAATGGGTAGGGTTTCTGGGAAGGGAGTAATAAGGGCGGGGGAAAAGAATGGGGGCATTAGGATTAGCATGTATAATGTGTAGGGTGGGTTTTCATGGGTAGGGCTGTACAACGCAGAGTAGACAAGTAGTGATTCCACAGCATCTTAGTACATGCTGACAGACAGCGACTGTAACTGGGATTTGGTGGGGACTTGGTGAAGGGGGTAGACTAGTAAACAATGTTCTGCATGTGATTGTATATTAATGAGAACAAAAAAAATTTCAAATTGCAGTAAGAGCAAGGCTCTCAAATATCAGAATAAAAGTACAGGCTTTGAGTGCTAAAATCAAAAGACACAGGTTTAGAAGTACTGATGAAAACTCAAGACCACCTACGTGCTCCCTTACTGGAGACTCACTTGAGATCCAAAGGCACAGACAAACTACAAGCTGAATGGGCGTGGACAGGTATCCTATACAAGTGAATCTGAGAAACAAAGAAACAAATGGATTCTGTTTGAATTCCCAGAGACAGTCACTAGAAAATAGTCCTATCTAGCCACCGTGAATTCTTTTTCTTTGGTTTCAACAGTGCCCATGTATAGATTTAGTGGTACTGCAATGTCCTTCACATTTTTTCTCACCTCAACAAATGAATTGCTGTAAAAATATGCGTCTGGGCTTTTTAAATCAGTGGATTTTATGATATTCACGATTGTAAAGAAGTAATAACCACATAAAGAGGGAAGTTTGGACACTCAAACAAACACGTCTCTCCACAACACACACTTTGCTACCAAATGATCCTGTCTAGAAATAGGTGTTCCTTTTTATTTGTCCCTCCACCTACCAGTGGTGATCACGCCGATGTCCCTCAAACATGGTGGTTAGTAAAATATCAAGTATACTTTTCTGTCTACAACAGGCCCAGAGGAAGGATACTTGTGGTCTTCAGTGAGCACTTAGTCAATGAATGTGGCTAAATACAGTTAGCAAGCGAGAAGGAGGTAAAAGAGGACAGAGGACAGAGATACGGGTTCAAGTCACTGCAACAACATTTACTGGTTTTCTAAGCACACGCAGCTGTCTCAATCTGCAAGTGTCTCAGGGAGCCCAGTGATCTCCCTACGGCCTAGTGACATTGCAATGTTTTTGGAAGCATAATGTAGGGAAGTGACATAGGTGATGTTGTTAACTATTCTGTACATAAGGATGATGGGCAGACAGAAAGATGATTGATTCATAGATAGACATATATATAGATGACAGATGATAGATTGATAGATGATACACATGATAGATATATGATAGGAAGCTAGATAGATGGATAGATAAATACAGAGAAGGATAGATAGAGGGATAGATTGCTATATAGATAGTTAGATATATATACAGACAGAGCGATAGATAGATAGATACAGATACATATCGATTGACACAAAGCTATTGCTCATAACCAGGTGATGAATGGTGAAAGCACGTAGCTAAACTACAAACAAAAAGGAAGAATGAAATCCAGTTTACAAAGTGCAGTAAGCAGCCATAAGAAGAAAACAAATCCTACCATTTGCAATGACGTGGACGGAGCTAGATGGTAGAATGTTCAGAGAAATGGGCCAGGTGGAGAAAGACAAGTACCAAATGATTTCACTCATGTGTAGAGTATAACAACAAAGAAAAACTGAAGAAAATAACAGCAGCAGACTCACAGAACCCGAGAGTTGACTAAAAGTTACCAAAGGGAAAAGGACTGGGCAGGGTATGTCTGAAGGGAGGGATAAGTGTGGGGAGAAAGAATGGGGGCATTAGGATTAGCATGTATATTGCATGGGGTCGGAGGGGGCATGGGGAGTGCTGTACAACACAGAGAAGACTAGTAGAGATTATATAGCATCTTACTACTCGCTGATGGACAGCAACTGTAATGCTGTCTGTGGGGGTGTATATGTTGAAGGGGTCTACAGCATCCATCTACGCTAATGGACAGCGACAGTAAGATTTTTTGTGGGGGGAATTGTTGAAGGGGGAGCATAGTAAACATAATGTACTTCACGTGATTGTAGAACAGTGATAACAAAAAAAAATTTTTAAGTGCAATAAGGGCACAGTTCTGAATCCTCAGAATAAAAGGTCAGGCTCTGATTGCTGCAAACAAAAGACACAGGGTTAAAAGAAGGGATGAAAACTCAAGACACCTACGTGCTTACTTACAGGAGACTCACTTGAGATCCAAGCACAGAGACAAACTACAAGCTGAAGGTGTGGGGACAGGTAACCTACACAAGTGAAACTGAGAAACAAACAAACAAATGGATTCTGTTTGAGACCCCAGGAGAGTCAGTAGGAAATAGCCCTATCTAGCCACCGTGAATTCTTTTTGTTTGGTTTCAGCAAGGCCCAGGCATAGTTTTAGTGGTGCAGCAACGTACTTCTCATTTTCTTTCACCTCAAAAACTGAGTTGCTGTGATAATAAGAACCTGGGCTTTTGAAATCAGTGGGCTTTATGATGTTCACGAATGTGAAGATGTAATAACCACCTAAAGACAGAAGTTTGGACCCTCAAATAAACACTTCACTCCACAACACATTCTTTGTTCCCAACTGCTCCTGTCTCGAAATAGGTGTTCCTTTATATTTGTTCCTCCATCTAACAGCAGTGATCACGCCGCTGTCCCTCAAACATGGTGGTGTGCAAAGAACCAAGTACACTTTTCTGTCGACAACAGGCCCAGATGAAGGATACTTGAAGTCTTCAGTGAGCACTTAGTCCATGAATGTGGCTAAATACAGTGAGCAAGCGAGAAGGATGTAAAAGATGACAGAGGACAGAGATACGTGTTCAAGTCCCTGCATCACCATTTACTGGTTTTCTAAGCACACGCGGCTGACTCGACCTGCAAGTGTCTCGGTGAACCCAGTGCTCTCCTTACGGCCTAGTTACCTTACAAGATTTTTGGGAGCATAATGTAGGGAAGTGACATAGGCTATGTTGTTAACTGTTCTGTAGATAAGGATAGCTGTGCAGACAAAAAGATGATTGATTCATAGACAGATAGGTAGACAGATGACAGATGAAAGATAGAGAGATAGGGACATAGATTGATAGATGATATACATCATAGATAGATGATACGAAGATAGATAGATAGATACATAGATACATAGATAGATAGATACATAGATAGACAGACAGACCGTTAGATAGAAGATACAGATACACATCGATTGATACAAAGCTATTGCTCATAACCAGTAGAAGAATGGTGAAAGCACATAGGTAAACTACAGACAAAAAGGAAGAATGAAATCCAGTTTAAAAAGTGCGGTTAGCAGCCTTAAGAAGTAAAAAAATCCTACCGTTTGCAATGACGTGGATGGAGATGGAGAAATAGGCCAGGCGGAGAAAGACAAGTTCCAAGTGATTTCACTCATGTGTGGAGTATAACAGCAAAGAAAAACTGAAGGAAAAAAATAGCAGCAGACTCACAGAACCCGAGAGTTGACTAAAAGTTACCAAAGGGAAAAGGACTGGGCAGGGTGGTACTGAAGGGTGGGATAAGTGTGGGGAGAAAGAATGGGGGCATTAGGATTAGCATGTATAATGCGTGGTGTCGGTGTGCATGGGGAGTACTGTACAACACAGACAAGACTAGTAGAGATCATATAGCATCTTACTACTCGCTGATGGACAGCGACTGTAACGGGGTCTGTTGGGGGGTACATGGTGAAGGGGTCTAGAGCATCCAAATACGCTGATGGACAGCGACTGAAGAGGTTTTATGGGGGGACTTGGTGAAGGGGGAAGTATAGTAAACATAATGTTCTTCACGTGATCGTAGATTAATGATAAAAAAAATTTTTTAAGTGCAATAAGTGCACAGCTCTGAATCATCAGAATAAAAGGTCAGAATCTGAGTGCTGCAAACAAAAGACACAGGGTTAAAAGAAGGGATGAAAACTCAAGACACCTACGTGCTTACTTACAGGAGACTCACTTGAGATCCAAGGACACAGACAAACTACAAGCCGAAGGTGTGTGGACAAGTACCCTACAAGAGTGAAACTGAAAAACAAACAATCAAACAAACAGATTCTGTTTGAGTCCCCAGAGACAGTCAGTAGAAAATAGCCCTATCTGGCCACTGTGAATTATTTTTGTTTGGTTTCAGCAGTTCCCAGCCATAGATTTAATGGTGCAGCAAAAGACTTCTAATTTTCTCTCACCTCAACAACTGAGTTGCTGTAATAATAAGCATCTGGGCCTTTATATCAGTGGGCTTTATGATGTTCACGAATGTGAAGGTGTAATAACCACCTAAAGAGGGAAGTATGGACACTCAAATAAATACGTCAATCCACAATATACTCTTAGCTCCCAACTGCTCCTGTCTAGAAATTGGTTTTCCTTTTTATTTGACCCTCCGTCCTATCAGCGTTGATCACGCCGATGCCCTTCAAACATGGTGGTGAGCAAAGCAACAAGTTTACTTTTCTGTCGACAACAGGCCCAGAGGAAGGATACTTGTGGTCCTCAGGAATCACTTAGTCAAAGAATGTGGCTAAATACAGACAGCAAGTTAGAAGGAGATGAAAGAGGACAGAGGATAGAGACAAGGGTTCAAGTCTCTGCACAACCATTTCCTGTTTTGTAGGTACACGCGGACGACTCGACCTGCAGGTGTCTCGGTGAACCCAGTTCTCTCCCTACAGCCTAGATACCTTGCAGGATTTTTGGAAGCATTATGTAGGAAAGTGATACAGGCTATATGGTTAACTGTTTTGTACACAAGGACAGATGGGCAGACAAAAAGATGACTGATTGATTGATAGATAGATAGACAGACAGATAAATAGATATTGGTACATATCGATTAACACAAAGCTACTGCTCATAACCAGGAGAGCAATGGGGCAAGCACATAGTGAAACTACAAATAAGAAAGAAGTATGAAATCCAATTTAAAAAGTGCAGTAAGCAGCCATAAGAAGAAAACAATCCCATCTTTTGCAATAACGTGTATGGAGCTAGAGGGTATTTTGCTCAGTCAAATAGGCCAGGCGGAGAAATACATGTACCAAATGATTTCACTCATGTGTGGAGTATGATAACAAAGAAAAACTGAAGGAAAAAACAGCAGCAGACTCACAGAAAACGAGAGTGGACTAACAGTTAACAAAGAGAAAGGGAATGGGTAGGGTTTCTGGGAAGGGAGTAATAAGGGTGGGGGAAAAGAATGGGGGCATTAGGATTAGCATGTATAATGTGTAGGGTGGGTTTTCATGGGTAGGGCTGTACAACGCAGAGTAGACAAGTAGTGATTCCACAGCATCTTAGTACATGCTGACAGACAGCGACTGTAACTGGGATTTGGTGGGGACTTGGTGAAGGGGGTAGACTAGTAAACAATGTTCTGCATGTGATTGTATATTAATGAGAACAAAAAAATTTCAAATTGCAGTAAGAGCAAGGCTCTCAAATATCAGAATAAAAGTACAGGCTTTGAGTGCTAAAATCAAAAGACACAGGTTTAGAAGTACTGATGAAAACTCAAGACCACCTACGTGCTCCCTTACTGGAGACTCACTTGAGATCCAAAGGCACAGACAAACTACAAGCTGAATGGGCGTGGACAGGTATCCTATACAAGTGAATCTGAGAAACAAAGAAACAAATGGATTCTGTTTGAATTCCCAGAGACAGTCACTAGAAAATAGTCCTATCTAGCCACCGTGAATTCTTTTTCTTTGGTTTCAACAGTGCCCATGTATAGATTTAGTGGTACTGCAATGTCCTTCACATTTTTTCTCACCTCAACAAATGAATTGCTGTAAAAATATGCGTCTGGGCTTTTTAAATCAGTGGGTTTTATGATATTCACGATTGTAAAGAAGTAATAACCACATAAAGAGGGAAGTTTGGACACTCAAACAAACACGTCTCTCCACAACACACACTTTGCTACCAAATGATCCTGTCTAGAAATAGGTGTTCCTTTTTATTTGTCCCTCCACCTACCAGTGGTGATCACGCCGATGTCCCTCAAACATGGTGGTTAGTAAAATATCAAGTATACTTTTCTGTCTACAACAGGCCCAGAGGAAGGATACTTGTGGTCTTCAGTGAGCACTTAGTCAATGAATGTGGCTAAATACAGTTAGCAAGCGAGAAGGAGGTAAAAGAGGACAGAGGACAGAGATACGGGTTCAAGTCACTGCAACAACATTTACTGGTTTTCTAAGCACACGCAGCTGTCTCAATCTGCAAGTGTCTCAGGGAGCCCAGTGATCTCCCTACGGCCTAGTGACATTGCAATGTTTTTGGAAGCATAATGTAGGGAAGTGACATAGGTGATGTTGTTAACTATTCTGTACATAAGGATGATGGGCAGACAGAAAGATGATTGATTCATAGATAGACATATATATAGATGACAGATGATAGATTGATAGATGATACACATGATAGATATATGATAGGAAGCTAGATAGATGGATAGATAAATACAGAGAAGGATAGATAGAGGGATAGATTGCTATATAGATAGTTAGATATATATACAGACAGAGCGATAGATAGATAGATACAGATACATATCGATTGACACAAAGCTATTGCTCATAACCAGGTGATGAATGGTGAAAGCACGTAGCTAAACTACAAACAAAAAGGAAGAATGAAATCCAGTTTACAAAGTGCAGTAAGCAGCCTTAAGAAGAAAACAAATCCTACCATTTGCAATGACGTGGACGGAGCTAGATGGTAGAATGTTCAGAGAAATGGGCCAGGTGGAGAAAGACAAGTACCAAATGATTTCACTCATGTGTAGAGTATAACAACAAAGAAAAACTGAAGAAAATAACAGCAGCAGACTCACAGAACCCGAGAGTTGACTAAAATTTACCAAAGGGAAAATTACTGGGCAGGGTATGTCTGAAGGGAGGGATAAGTGTGGGGAGAAAGAATGGGGGCATTAGGATTAGCATGTATATTGCATGGGGTCGGAGGGGGCATGGGGAGTGCTGTACAACACAGAGAAGACTAGTAGAGATTATATAGCATCTTACTACTCGCTGATGGACAGCAACTGTAATGCTGTCTGTGGGGGTGTATATGTTGAAGGGGTCTACAGCATCCATCTACGCTAATGGACAGCAACAGTAAGATTTTTTGTGGGGGGAATTGTTGAAGGGGGAGCATAGTAAACATAATGTACTTCACGTGATTGTAGAACAGTGATAACAAAAAAAAATTTTTAAGTGCAATAAGGGCACAGTTCTGAATCCTCAGAATAAAAGGTCAGGCTCTGATTGCTGCAAACAAAAGACACAGGGTTAAAAGAAGGGATGAAAACTCAAGACACCTACGTGCTTACTTACAGGAGACTCACTTGAGATCCAAGCACAGAGACAAACTACAAGCTGAAGGTGTGGTGACAGTAACCTACACAAGTGAAACTGAGAAACAAACAAACAAATGGATTCTGTTTGAGACCCCAGGAGAGTCAGTAGGAAATAGCCCTATCTAGCCACCGTGAATTCTTTTTGTTTGGTTTCAGCAAGGCCCAGGCATAGTTTTAGTGGTGCAGCAACGTACTTCTCATTTTCTTTCACCTCAAAAACTGAGTTGCTGTGATAATAAGAACCTGGGCTTTTGAAATCAGTGGGCTTTATGATGTTCACGAATGTGAAGATGTAATAACCACCTAAAGACAGAAGTTTGGACCCTCAAATAAACACTTCACTCCACAACACATTCTTTGTTCCCAACTGCTCCTGTCTCGAAATAGGTGTTCCTTTATATTTATTCCTCCATCTAACAGCAGTGATCACGCCGCTGTCCCTCAAACATGGTGGTGTGCAAAGAACCAAGTACACTTTTCTGTCGACAACAGGCCCAGATGAAGGATACTTGAAGTCTTCAGTGAGCACTTAGTCCATGAATGTGGCTAAATACAGTGAGCAAGCGAGAAGGATGTAAAAGATGACAGAGGACAGAGATACGTGTTCAAGTCCCTGCATCACCATTTACTGGTTTTCTAAGCACACGCGGCTGACTCGACCTGCAAGTGTCTCGGTGAACCCAGTGCTCTCCTTACGGCCTAGTTACCTTACAAGATTTTTGGGAGCATAATGTAGGGAAGTGACATAGGCTATGTTGTTAACTGTTCTGTAGATAAGGATAGCTGTGCAGACAAAAAGATGATTGATTCATAGACAGATAGGTAGACAGATGACAGATGAAAGATAGAGAGATAGGGACATAGATTGATAGATGATATACATCATAGATAGATGATACGAAGATAGATAGATAGATACATAGATACATAGATAGATAGATACATAGATAGACAGACAGACCGTTAGATAGAAGATACAGATACACATCGATTGATACAAAGCTATTGCTCATAACCAGTAGAAGAATGGTGAAAGCACATAGGTAATCTACAGACAAAAAGGAAGAATGAAATCCAGTTTAAAAAGTGCGGTTAGCAGCCTTAAGAAGTAAACAAATCCTACCGTTTGCAATGACGTGGATGGAGATGGAGAAATAGGCCAGGCGGAGAAAGACAAGTTCCAAGTGATTTCACTCATGTGTGGAGTATAACAGCAAAGAAAAACTGAAGGAAAAAAATAGCAGCAGACTCACAGAACCCGAGAGTTGACTAAAAGTTACCAAAGGGAAAAGGACTGGGCAGGGAGGTACTGAAGGGTGGGATAAGTGTGGGGAGAAAGAATGGGGGCATTAGGATTAGCATGTATAATGCGTGGTGTCGGTGTGCATGGGGAGTACTGTACAACACAGACAAGACTAGTAGAGATCATATAGCATCTTACTACTCGCTGATGGACAGCGACTGTAACGGGGTCTGTTGGGGGGTACATGTGAAGGGGTCTAGAGCATCCAAATACGCTGATGGACAGCGACTGAAGAGGTTTTATGGGGGGACTTGGTGAAGGGGGGAGTATAGTAAACATAATGTTCTTCACGTGATCGTAGATTAATGATAAAAAAATTTTTTTAAGTGCAATAAGTGCACAGCTCTGAATCATCAGAATAAAAGGTCAGAATCTGAGTGCTGCAAACAAAAGACACAGGGTTAAAAGAAGGGATGAAAACTCAAGACACCTACGTGCTTACTTACAGGAGACTCACTTGAGATCCAAGGACACAGACAAACTACAAGCCGAAGGTGTGTGGACAAGTACCCTACAAGAGTGAAACTGAAAAACAAACAATCAAACAAACAGATTCTGTTTGAGTCCCCAGAGACAGTCAGTAGAAAATAGCCCTATCTGGCCACCGTGAATTATTTTTGTTTGGTTTCAGCAGTTCCCAGCCATAGATTTAATGGTGCAGCAAAAGACTTCTAATTTTCTCTCACCTCAACAACTGAGTTGCTGTAATAATAAGCATCTGGGCCTTTATATCAGTGGGCTTTATGATGTTCACGAATGTGAAGGTGTAATAACCACCTAAAGAGGGAAGTATGGACACTCAAATAAATACGTCAATCCACAATATACTCTTAGCTCCCAACTGCTCCTGTCTAGAAATTGGTTTTCCTTTTTATTTGACCCTCCATCCTATCAGCGTTGATCACGCCGATGCCCTTCAAACATGGTGGTGAGCAAAGCAACAAGTTTACTTTTCTGTCGACAACAGGCCCAGAGGAAGGATACTTGTGGTCCTCAGGAATCACTTAGTCAAAGAATGTGGCTAAATACAGACAGCAAGTTAGAAGGAGATGAAAGAGGACAGAGGATAGAGACAAGGGTTCAAGTCTCTGCACAACCATTTCCTGTTTTGTAGGTACACACGGACGACTCGACCTGCAGGTGTCTCGGTGAACCCAGTTCTCTCCCTACAGCCTAGATACCTTGCAGGATTTTTGGAAGCATTATGTAGGAAAGTGATACAGGCTATATGGTTAACTGTTTTGTACACAAGGACAGATGGGCAGACAAAAAGATGACTGATTGATTGATAGATAGATAGACAGACAGATAAATAGATATTGGTACATATCGATTAACACAAAGCTACTGCTCATAACCAGGAGAGCAATGGGGAAAGCACATAGTGAAACTACAAATAAGAAAGAAGAATGAAATCCAATTTAAAAAGTGCAGTAAGCAGCCATAAGAAGAAAACAATCCCATCTTTTGCAATAACGTGTATGGAGCTAGAGGGTATTTTGCTCAGTCAAATAGGCCAGGCAGAGAAATACATGTACCAAATGATTTCACTCATGTGTGGAGTATGATAACAAAGAAAAACTGAAGGAAAAAACAGCAGCAGACTCACAGAAAACGAGAGTGGACTAACAGTTAACAAAGAGAAAGGGAATGGGTAGGGTTTCTGGGAAGGGAGTAATAAGGGCGGGGGAAAAGAATGGGGGCATTAGGATTAGCATGTATAATGTGTAGGGTGGGTTTTCATGGGTAGGGCTGTACAACGCAGAGTAGACAAGTAGTGATTCCACAGCATCTTAGTACATGCTGACAGACAGCAACTGTAACTGGGATTTGGTGGGGACTTGGTGAAGGGGTTAGACTAGTAAACAATGTTCAGCATGTGATTGTATATTAATGAGAACAAAAAAATTTCAAATTGCAGTAAGAGCAAGGCTCTCAAATATCAGAATAAAAGTACAGGCTTTGAGTGCTAAAATCAAAAGACACAGGTTTAGAAGTACTGATGAAAACTCAAGACCACCTACGTGCTCCCTTACTGGAGACTCACTTGAGATCCAAAGGCACAGACAAACTACAAGCTGAATGGGCGTGGACAGGTATCCTATACAAGTGAATCTGAGAAACAAAGAAACAAATGGATTCTGTTTGAATTCCCAGAGACAGTCACTAGAAAATTGTCCTATCTAGCCACCGTGAATTCTTTTTCTTTGGTTTCAACAGTGCCCATGTATAGATTTAGTGGTACTGCAATGTCCTTCACATTTTTTCTCACCTCAACAAATGAATTGCTGTAAAAATATGCGTCTGGGCTTTTTAAATCAGTGGATTTTATGATATTCACGATTGTAAAGAAGTAATAACCACATAAAGAGGGAAGTTTGGACACTCAAACAAACACGTCTCTCCACAACACACACTTTGCTACCAAATGATCCTGTCTAGAAATAGGTGTTCCTTTTTATTTGTCCCTCCACCTACCAGTGGTGATCACGCCGATGTCCCTCAAACATGGTGGTTAGTAAAATATCAAGTATACTTTTCTGTCTACAACAGGCCCAGAGGAAGGATACTTGTGGTCTTCAGTGAGCACTTAGTCAATGAATGTGGCTAAATACAGTTAGCAAGCGAGAAGGAGGTAAAAGAGGACAGAGGACAGAGATACGGGTTCAAGTCACTGCAACAACATTTACTGGTTTTCTAAGCACACGCAGCTGTCTCAATCTGCAAGTGTCTCAGGGAGCCCAGTGATCTCCCTACGGCCTAGTGACATTGCAATGTTTTTGGAAGCATAATGTAGGGAAGTGACATAGGTGATGTTGTTAACTATTCTGTACATAAGGATGATGGGCAGACAGAAAGATGATTGATTCATAGATAGACATATATATAGATGACAGATGATAGATTGATAGATGATACACATGATAGATATATGATAGGAAGCTAGATAGATGGATAGATAAATACAGAGAAGGATAGATAGAGGGATAGATTGCTATATAGAAAGTTAGATATATATACAGACAGAGCGATAGATAGATAGATACAGATACATATCGATTGACACAAAGCTATTGCTCATAACCAGGTGATGAATGGTGAAAGCACGTAGCTAAACTACAAACAAAAAGGAAGAATGAAATCCAGTTTACAAAGTGCAGTAAGCAGCCATAAGAAGAAAACAAATCCTACCATTTGCAATGACCTGGACGGAGCTAGATGGTAGAATGTTCAGAGAAATGGGCCAGGTGGAGAAAGACAAGTACCAAATGATTTCACTCATGTGTAGAGTATAACAACAAAGAAAAACTGAAGAAAATAACAGCAGCAGACTCACAGAACCCGAGAGTTGACTAAAAGTTACCAAAGGGAAAAGGACTGGGCAGGGTATGTCTGAAGGGAGGGATAAGTGTGGGGAGAAAGAATGGGGGCATTAGGATTAGCATGTATATTGCATGGGGTCGGAGGGGGCATGGGGAGTGCTGTACAACACAGAGAAGACTAGTAGAGATTATAGAGCATCTTACTACTCGCTGATGGACAGCAACTGTAATGCTGTCTGTGGGGGTGTATATGTTGAAGGGGTCTACAGCATCCATCTACGCTAATGGACAGCGACAGTAAGATTTTTTGTGGGGGGAATTGTTGAAGGGGGAGCATAGTAAACATAATGTACTTCACGTGATTGTAGAACAGTGATAACAAAAAAAAATTTTTAAGTGCAATAAGGGCACAGTTCTGAATCCTCAGAATAAAAGGTCAGGCTCTGATTGCTGCAAACAAAAGACACAGGGTTAAAAGAAGGGATGAAAACTCAAGACACCTACGTGCTTACTTACAGGAGACTCACTTGAGATCCAAGCACAGAGACAAACTACAAGCTGAAGGTGTGGGGACAGGTAACCTACACAAGTGAAACTGAGAAACAAACAAACAAATGGATTCTGTTTGAGACCCCAGGAGAGTCAGTAGGAAATAGCCCTATCTAGCCACCGTGAATTCTTTTTGTTTGGTTTCAGCAAGGCCCAGGCATAGTTTTAGTGGTGCAGCAACGTACTTCTCATTTTCTTTCACCTCAAAAACTGAGTTGCTGTGATAATAAGAACCTGGGCTTTTGAAATCAGTGGGCTTTATGATGTTCACGAATGTGAAGATGTAATAACCACCTAAAGACAGAAGTTTGGACCCTCAAATAAACACTTCACTCCACAACACATTCTTTGTTCCCAACTGCTCCTGTCTCGAAATAGGTGTTCCTTTATATTTGTTCCTCCATCTAACAGCAGTGATCACGCCGCTGTCCCTCAAACATGGTGGTGTGCAAAGAACCAAGTACACTTTTCTGTCGACAACAGGCCCAGATGAAGGATACTTGAAGTCTTCAGTGAGCACTTAGTCCATGAATGTGGCTAAATACAGTGAGCAAGCGAGAAGGATGTAAAAGATGACAGAGGACAGAGATACGTGTTCAAGTCCCTGCATCACCATTTACTGGTTTTCTAAGCACACGCGGCTGACTCGACCTGCAAGTGTCTCGGTGAACCCAGTGCTCTCCTTACGGCCTAGTTACCTTACAAGATTTTTGGGAGCATAATGTAGGGAAGTGACATAGGCTATGTTGTTAACTGTTCTGTAGATAAGGATAGCTGTGCAGACAAAAAGATGATTGATTCATAGACAGATAGGTAGACAGATGACAGATGAAAGATAGAGAGATAGGGACATAGATTGATAGATGATATACATCATAGATAGATGATACGAAGATAGATAGATAGATACATAGATACATAGATAGATAGATACATAGATAGACAGACAGACCGTTAGATAGAAGATACAGATACACATCGATTGATACAAAGCTATTGCTCATAACCAGTAGAAGAATGGTGAAAGCACATAGGTAAACTACAGACAAAAAGGAAGAATGAAATCCAGTTTAAGAAGTGCGGTTAGCAGCCTTAAGAAGTAAACAAATCCTACCGTTTGCAATGACGTGGATGGAGATGGAGAAATAGGCCAGGCGGAGAAAGACAAGTTCCAAGTGATTTCACTCATGTGTGGAGTATAACAGCAAAGAAAAACTGAAGGAAAATAATAGCAGCAGACTCACAGAACCCGAGAGTTGACTAAAAGTTACCAAAGGGAAAAGGACTGGGCAGGGTGGTACTGAAGGGTGGGATAAGTGTGGGGAGAAAGAATGGGGGCATTAGGATTAGCATGTATAATGCGTGGTGTCGGTGTGCATGGGGAGTACTGTACAACACAGAGAAGACTAGTAGAGATCATATAGCATCTTACTACTCGCTGATGGACAGCGACTGTAACGGGGTCTGTTGGGGGGTACATGGTGAAGGGGTCTAGAGCATCCAAATACGCTGATGGACAGCGACTGAAGAGGTTTTATGGGGGGACTTGGTGAAGGGGGGAGTATAGTAAACATAATGTTCTTCACGTGATCGTAGATTAATGATAAAAAAAATTTTTTAAGTGCAATAAGTGCACAGCTCTGAATCATCAGAATAAAAGGTCAGAATCTGAGTGCTGCAAACAAAAGACACAGGGTTAAAAGAAGGGATGAAAACTCAAGACACCTACGTGCTTACTTACAGGAGACTCACTTGAGATCCAAGGACACAGACAAACTACAAGCCGAAGGTGTGTGGACAAGTACCCTACAAGAGTGAAACTGAAAAACAAACAATCAAACAAACAGATTCTGTTTGAGTCCCCAGAGACAGTCAGTAGAAAATAGCCCTATCTGGCCACCGTGAATTATTTTTGTTTGGTTTCAGCAGTTCCCAGCCATAGATTTAATGGTGCAGCAAAAGACTTCTAATTTTCTCTCACCTCAACAACTGAGTTGCTGTAATAATAAGCATCTGGGCCTTTATATCAGTGGGCTTTATGATGTTCACGAATGTGAAGGTGTAATAACCACCTAAAGAGGGAAGTATGGACACTCAAATAAATACGTCAATCCACAATATACTCTTAGCTCCCAACTGCTCCTGTCTAGAAATTGGTTTTCCTTTTTATTTGACCCTCCGTCCTATCAGCGTTGATCACGCCGATGCCCTTCAAACATGGTGGTGAGCAAAGCAACAAGTTTACTTTTCTGTCGACAACAGGCCCAGAGGAAGGATACTTGTGGTCCTCAGGAATCACTTAGTCAAAGAATGTGGCTAAATACAGACAGCAAGTTAGAAGGAGATGAAAGAGGACAGAGGATAGAGACAAGGGTTCAAGTCTCTGCACAACCATTTCCTGTTTTGTAGGTACACGCGGACTACTCGACCTGCAGGTGTCTCGGTGAACCCAGTTCTCTCCCTACAGCCTAGATACCTTGCAGGATATTTGGAAGCATTATGTAGGAAAGTGATACAGGCTATATGGTTAACTGTTTTGTACACAAGGACAGATGGGCAGACAAAAAGATGACTGATTGATTGATAGATAGATAGACAGACAGATAAATAGATATTGGTACATATCGATTAACACAAAGCTACTGCTCATAACCAGGAGAGCAATGGGGAAAGCACATAGTGAAACTACAAATAAGAAAGAAGTATGAAATCCAATTTAAAAAGTGCAGTAAGCAGCCATAAGAAGAAAACAATCCCATCTTTTGCAATAACGTGTATGGAGCTAGAGGGTATTTTGCTCAGTCAAATAGGCCAGGCGGAGAAATACATGTACCAAATGATTTCACTCATGTGTGGAGTATGATAACAAAGAAAAACTGAAGGAAAAAACAGCAGCAGACTCACAGAAAACGAGAGTGGACTAACAGTTAACAAAGAGAAAGGGAATGGGTAGGGTTTCTGGGAAGGGAGTAATAAGGGCGGGGGAAAAGAATGGGGGCATTAGGATTAGCATGTATAATGTGTAGGGTGGGTTTTCATGGGTAGGGCTGTACAACGCAGAGTAGACAAGTAGTGATTCCACAGCATCTTAGTACATGCTGACAGACAGCGACTGTAACTGGGATTTGGTGGGGACTTGGTGAAGGGGGTAGACTAGTAAACAATGTTCTGCATGTGATTGTATATTAATGAGAACAAAAAAAATTTCAAATTGCAGTAAGAGCAAGGCTCTCAAATATCAGAATAAAAGTACAGGCTTTGAGTGCTAAAATCAAAAGACACAGGTTTAGAAGTACTGATGAAAACTCAAGACCACCTACGTGCTCCCTTACTGGAGACTCACTTGAGATCCAAAGGCACAGACAAACTACAAGCTGAATGGGCGTGGACAGGTATCCTATACAAGTGAATCTGAGAAACAAAGAAACAAATGGATTCTGTTTGAATTCCCAGAGACAGTCACTAGAAAATAGTCCTATCTAGCCACCGTGAATTCTTTTTCTTTGGTTTCAACAGTGCCCATGTATAGATTTAGTGGTACTGCAATGTCCTTCACATTTTTTCTCACCTCAACAAATGAATTGCTGTAAAAATATGCATCTGGGCTTTTTAAATCAGTGGGTTTTATGATATTCACGATTGTAAAGAAGTAATAACCACATAAAGAGGGAAGTTTGGACACTCAAACAAACACGTCTCTCCACAACACACACTTTGCTACCAAATGATCCTGTCTAGAAATAGGTGTTCCTTTTTATTTGTCCCTCCACCTACCAGTGGTGATCACGCCGATGTCCCTCAAACATGGTGGTTAGTAAAATATCAAGTATACTTTTCTGTCTACAACAGGCCCAGAGGAAGGATACTTGTGGTCTTCAGTGAGCACTTAGTCAATGAATGTGGCTAAATACAGTTAGCAAGCGAGAAGGAGGTAAAAGAGGACAGAGGACAGAGATACGGGTTCAAGTCACTGCAACAACATTTACTGGTTTTCTAAGCACACGCAGCTGTCTCAATCTGCAAGTGTCTCAGGGAGCCCAGTGATCTCCCTACGGCCTAGTGACATTGCAATGTTTTTGGAAGCATAATGTAGGGAAGTGACATAGGTGATGTTGTTAACTATTCTGTACATAAGGATGATGGGCAGACAGAAAGATGATTGATTCATAGATAGACATATATATAGATGACAGATGATAGATTGATAGATGATACACATGATAGATATATGATAGGAAGCTAGATAGATGGATAGATAAATACAGAGAAGGATAGATAGAGGGATAGATTGCTATATAGAAAGTTAGATATATATACAGACAGAGCGATAGATAGATAGATACAGATACATATCGATTGACACAAAGCTATTGCTCATAACCAGGTGATGAATGGTGAAAGCACGTAGCTAAACTACAAACAAAAAGGAAGAATGAAATCCAGTTTACAAAGTGCAGTAAGCAGCCATAAGAAGAAAACAAATCCTACCATTTGCAATGACGTGGACGGAGCTAGATGGTAGAATGTTCAGAGAAATGGGCCAGGTGGAGAAAGACAAGTACCAAATGATTTCACTCATGTGTAGAGTAAAACAACAAAGAAAAACTGAAGAAAATAACAGCAGCAGACTCACAGAACCCGAGAGTTGACTAAAAGTTACCAAAGGGAAAAGGACTGGGCAGGGTATGTCTGAAGGGAGGGATAAGTGTGGGGAGAAAGAATGGGGGCATTAGTATTAGCATGTATATTGCATGGGGTCGGAGGGGGCATGGGGAGTGCTGTACAACACAGAGAAGACTAGTAGAGATTATATAGCATCTTACTACTCGCTGATGGACAGCAACTGTAATGCTGTCTGTGGGGGTGTATATGTTGAAGGGGTCTACAGCATCCATCTACGCTAATGGACAGCGACAGTAAGATTTTTTGTGGGGGGAATTGTTGAAGGGGGAGCATAGTAAACATAATGTACTTCACGTGATTGTAGAACAGTGATAAAAAAAAAAATTTTTAAGTGCAATAAGGGCACAGTTCTGAATCCTCAGAATAAAAGGTCAGGCTCTGATTGCTGCAAACAAAAGACACAGGGTTAAAAGAAGGGATGAAAACTCAAGACACCTACGTGCTTACTTACAGGAGACTCACTTGAGATCCAAGCACAGAGACAAACTACAAGCTGAAGGTGTGGGGACAGGTAACCTACACAAGTGAAACTGAGAAACAAACAAACAAATGGATTCTGTTTGAGACCCCAGGAGAGTCAGTAGGAAATAGCCCTATCTAGCCACCGTGAATTCTTTTTGTTTGGTTTCAGCAAGGCCCAGGCATAGTTTTAGTGGTGCAGCAACGTACTTCTCATTTTCTTTCACCTCAAAAACTGAGTTGCTGTGATAATAAGAACCTGGGCTTTTGAAATCAGTGGGCTTTATGATGTTCACGAATGTGAAGATGTAATAACCACCTAAAGACAGAAGTTTGGACCCTCAAATAAACACTTCACTCCACAACACATTCTTTGTTCCCAACTGCTCCTGTCTTGAAATAGGTGTTCCTTTATATTTGTTCCTCCATCTAACAGCAGTGATCACGCCGCTGTCCCTCAAACATGGTGGTGTGCAAAGAACCAAGTACACTTTTCTGTCGACAACAGGCCCAGATGAAGGATACTTGAAGTCTTCAGTGAGCACTTAGTCCATGAATGTGGCTAAATACAGTGAGCAAGCGAGAAGGATGTAAAAGATGACAGAGGACAGAGATACGTGCTCAAGTCCCTGCATCACCATTTACTGGTTTTCTAAGCACACGCGGCTGACTCGACCTGCAAGTGTCTCGGTGAACCCAGTGCTCTCCTTACGGCCTAGTTACCTTACAAGATTTTTGGGAGCATAATGTAGGGAAGTGACATAGGCTATGTTGTTAACTGTTCTGTAGATAAGGATAGCTGTGCAGACAAAAAGATGATTGATTCATAGACAGATAGGTAGACAGATGACAGATGAAAGATAGAGAGATAGGGACATAGATTGATAGATGATATACATCATAGATAGATGATACGAAGATAGATAGATAGATACATAGATACATAGATAGATAGATACATAGATAGACAGACAGACCGTTAGATAGAAGATACAGATACACATCGATTGATACAAAGCTATTGCTCATAACCAGTAGAAGAATGGTGAAAGCACATAGGTAAACTACAGACAAAAAGGAAGAATGAAATCCAGTTTAAAAAGTGCGGTTAGCAGCCTTAAGAAGTAAACAAATCCTACCGTTTGCAATGACGTGGATGGAGATGGAGAAATAGGCCAGGCGGAGAAAGACAAGTTCCAAGTGATTTCACTCATGTGTGGAGTATAACAGCAAAGAAAAACTGAAGGAAAAAAATAGCAGCAGACTCACAGAACCCGAGAGTTGACTAAAAGTTACCAAAGGGAAAAGGACTGGGCAGGGTGGTACTGAAGGGTGGGATAAGTGTGGGGAGAAAGAATGGGGGCATTAGGATTAGCATGTATAATGCGTGGTGTCGGTGTGCATGGGGAGTACTGTACAACACAGAGAAGACTAGTAGAGATCATATAGCATCTTACTACTCGCTGATGGACAGCGACTGTAATGGGGTCTGTTGGGGGGTACATGGTGAAGGGGTCTAGAGCATCCAAATACGCTGATGGACAGCGACTGAAGAGGTTTTATGGGGGGACTTGGTGAAGGGGGGAGTATAGTAAACATAATGTTCTTCACGTGATCGTAGATTAATGATAAAAAAAATTTTTTAAGTGCAATAAGTGCACAGCTCTGAATCATCAGAATAAAAGGTCAGAATCTGAGTGCTGCAAACAAAAGACACAGGGTTAAAAGAAGGGATGAAAACTCAAGACACCTACGTGCTTACTTACAGGAGACTCACTTGAGATCCAAGGACACAGACAAACTACAAGCCGAAGGTGTGTGGACAAGTACCCTACAAGAGTGAAACTGAAAAACAAACAATCAAACAAACAGATTCTGTTTGAGTCCCCAGAGACAGTCAGTAGAAAATAGCCCTATCTGGCCACCGTGAATTATTTTTGTTTGGTTTCAGCAGTTCCCAGCCATAGATTTAATGGTGCAGCAAAAGACTTCTAATTTTCTCTCACCTCAACAACTGAGTTGCTGTAATAATAAGCATCTGGGCCTTTATATCAGTGGGCTTTATGATGTTCACGAATGTGAAGGTGTAATAACCACCTAAAGAGGGAAGTATGGACACTCAAATAAATACGTCAATCCACAATATACTCTTAGCTCCCAACTGCTCCTGTCTAGAAATTGGTTTTCCTTTTTATTTGACCCTCCGTCCTATCAGCGTTGATCACGCCGATGCCCTTCAAACATGGTGGTGAGCAAAGCAACAAGTTTACTTTTCTGTCGAAAACAGGCCCAGAGGAAGGATACTTGTGGTCCTCAGGAATCACTTAGTCAAAGAATGTGGCTAAATACAGACAGCAAGTTAGAAGGAGATGAAAGAGGACAGAGGATAGAGACAAGGGTTCAAGTCTCTGCACAACCATTTCCTGTTTTGTAGGTACACGCGGACGACTCGACCTGCAGGTGTCTCGGTGAACCCAGTTCTCTCCCTACAGCCTAGATACCTTGCAGGATTTTGGAAGCATTATGTAGGAAAGTGATACAGGCTATATGGTTAACTGTTTTGTACACAAGGACAGATGGGCAGACAAAAAGATGACTGATTGATTGATAGATAGATAGACAGATAAATAGATATTGGTACATATCAATTAACACAAAGCTACTGCTCATAACCAGGAGAGCAATGGGGAAAGCACATAGTGAAACTACAAATAAGAAAGAAGTATGAAATCCAATTTAAAAAGTGCAGTAAGCAGCCATAAGAAGAAAAAATCCCATCTTTTGCAATAACGTGTATGGAGCTAGAGGGTATTTTGCTCAGTCAAATAGGCCAGGCGGAGAAATACATGTACCAAATGATTTCACTCATGTGTGGAGTATGATAACAAAGAAAAACTGAAGGAAAAAACAGCAGCGGACTCACAGAAAACGAGAGTGGACTAACAGTTAACAAAGAGAAAGGGAATGGGTAGGGTTTCTGGGAAGGGAGTAATAAGGGCAGGGGAAAAGAATGGGGGCATTAGGATTAGCATGTATAATGTGTAGGGTGGGTTTTCATGGGTAGGGCTGTACAACGCAGAGTAGACAAGTAGTGATTCCACAGCATCTTAGTACATGCTGACAGACAGCGACTGTAACTGGGATTTGGTGGGGACTTGGTGAAGGGGGTAGACTAGTAAACAATGTTCTGCATGTGATTGTATATTAATGAGAACAAAAAAAATTTCAAATTGCAGTAAGAGCAAGGCTCTCAAATATCAGAATAAAAGTACAGGCTTTGAGTGCTAAAATCAAAAGACACAGGTTTAGAAGTACTGATGAAAACTCAAGACCACCTACGTGCTCCCTTACTGGAGACTCACTTGAGATCCAAAGGCACAGACAAACTACAAGCTGAATTGGCGTGGACAGGTATCCTATACAAGTGAATCTGAGAAACAAAGAAACAAATGGATTCTGTTTGAATTCCCAGAGACAGTCACTAGAAAATAGTCCTATCTAGCCACCGTGAATTCTTTTTCTTTGGTTTCAACAGTGCCCATGTATAGATTTAGTGGTACTGCAATGTCCTTCACATTTTTTCTCACCTCAACAAATGAATTGCTGTAAAAATATGCATCTGGGCTTTTTAAATCAGTGGGTTTTATGATATTCACGATTGTAAAGAAGTAATAACCACATAAAGAGGGAAGTTTGGACACTCAAACAAACACGTCTCTCCACAACACACACTTTGCTACCAAATGATCCTGTCTAGAAATAGGTGTTCCTTTTTATTTGTCCCTCCACCTACCAGTGGTGATCACGCCGATGTCCCTCAAACATGGTGGTTAGTAAAATATCAAGTATACTTTTCTGTCTACAACAGGCCCAGAGGAAGGATACTTGTGGTCTTCAGTGAGCACTTAGTCAATGAATGTGGCTAAATACAGTTAGCAAGCGAGAAGGAGGTAAAAGAGGACAGAGGACAGAGATACGGGTTCAAGTCACTGCAACAACATTTACTGGTTTTCTAAGCACACGCAGCTGTCTCAATCTGCAAGTGTCTCAGGGAGCCCAGTGATCTCCCTACGGCCTAGTGACATTGCAATGTTTTTGGAAGCATAATGTAGGGAAGTGACATAGGTGATGTTGTTAACTATTCTGTACATAAGGATGATGGGCAGACAGAAAGATGATTGATTCATAGATAGACATATATATAGATGACAGATGATAGATTGATAGATGATACACATGATAGATATATGATAGGAAGCTAGATAGATGGATAGATAAATACAGAGAACGATAGATAGAGGGATAGATTGCTATATAGAAAGTTAGATATATATACAGACAGAGCGATAGATAGATAGATACAGATACATATCGATTGACACAAAGCTATTGCTCATAACCAGGTGATGAATGGTGAAAGCACGTAGCTAAACTACAAACAAAAAGGAAGAATGAAATCCAGTTTACAAAGTGCAGTAAGCAGCCATAAGAAGAAAACAAATCCTACCATTTGCAATGACGTGGACGGAGCTAGATGGTAGAATGTTCAGAAAAATGGGCCAGGTGGAGAAAGACAAGTACCAAATGATTTCACTCATGTGTAGAGTAAAACAACAAAGAAAAACTGAAGAAAATAACAGCAGCAGACTCACAGAACCCGAGAGTTGACTAAAAGTTACCAAAGGGAAAAGGACTGGGCAGGGTATGTCTGAAGGGAGGGATAAGTGTGGGGAGAAAGAATGGGGGCATTAGGATTAGCATGTATATTGCATGGGGTCGGAGGGGGCATGGGGAGTGCTGTACAACACAGAGAAGACTAGTAGAGATTATATAGCATCTTACTACTCGCTGATGGACAGCAACTGTAATGCTGTCTGTGGGGGTGTATATGTTGAAGGGGTCTACAGCATCCATCTATGCTAATGGACAGCGACAGTAAGATTTTTTGTGGGGGGAATTGTTGAAGGGGGAGCATAGTAAACATAATGTACTTCACGTGATTGTAGAACAGTGATAACAAAAAAAAATTTTTAAGTGCAATAAGGGCACAGTTCTGAATCCTCAGAATAAAAGGTCAGGCTCTGATTGCTGCAAACAAAAGACACAGGGTTAAAAGAAGGGATGAAAACTCAAGACACCTACGTGCTTACTTACAGGAGACTCACTTGAGATCCAAGCACAGAGACAAACTACAAGCTGAAGGTGTGGGGACAGGTAACCTACACAAGTGAAACTGAGAAACAAACAAACAAATGGATTCTGTTTGAGACCCCAGGAGAGTCAGTAGGAAATAGCCCTATCTAGCCACCGTGAATTCTTTTTGTTTGGTTTCAGCAAGGCCCAGGCATAGTTTTAGTGGTGCAGCAACGTACTTCTCATTTTCTTTCACCTCAAAAACTGAGTTGCTGTGATAATAAGAACCTGGGCTTTTGAAATCAGTGGGCTTTATGATGTTCACGAATGTGAAGATGTAATAACCACCTAAAGACAGAAGTTTGGACCCTCAAATAAACACTTCACTCCACAACACATTCTTTGTTCCCAACTGCTCCTGTCTCGAAATAGGTGTTCCTTTATATTTGTTCCTCCATCTAACAGCAGTGATCACGCCGCTGTCCCTCAAACATGGTGGTGTGCAAAGAACCAAGTACACTTTTCTGTCGACAACAGGCCCAGATGAAGGATACTTGAAGTCTTCAGTGAGCACTTAGTCCAGGAATGTGGCTAAATACAGTGAGCAAGCGAGAAGGATGTAAAAGATGACAGAGGACAGAGATACGTGCTCAAGTCCCTGCATCACCATTTACTGGTTTTCTAAGCACACGCGGCTGACTCGACCTGCAAGTGTCTCGGTGAACCCAGTGCTCTCCTTACGGCCTAGTTACCTTACAAGATTTTTGGGAGCATAATGTAGGGAAGTGACATAGGCTATGTTGTTAACTGTTCTGTAGATAAGGATAGCTGTGCAGACAAAAAGATGATTGATTCATAGACAGAGAGGTAGACAGATGACAGATGAAAGATAGAGAGATAGGGACATAGATTGATAGATGATATACATCATAGATAGATGATACGAAGATAGATAGATAGATACATAGATACATAGATAGATAGATACATAGATAGACAGACAGACCGTTAGATAGAAGATACAGATACACATCGATTGATACAAAGCTATTGCTCATAACCAGTAGAAGAATGGTGAAAGCACATAGGTAAACTACAGACAAAAAGGAAGAATGAAATCCAGTTTAAAAAGTGCGGTTAGCAGCCTTAAGAAGTAAACAAATCCTACCGTTTGCAATGACGTGGATGGAGATGGAGAAATAGGCCAGGCGGAGAAAGACAAGTTCCAAGTGATTTCACTCATGTGTGGAGTATAACAGCAAAGAAAAACTGAAGGAAAAAAATAGCAGCAGACTCACAGAACCCGAGAGTTGACTAAAAGTTACCAAAGGGAAAAGGACTGGGCAGGGTGGTACTGAAGGGTGGGATAAGTGTGGGGAGAAAGAATGGGGGCATTAGGATTAGCATGTATAATGCGTGGTGTCGGTGTGCATGGGGAGTACTGTACAACACAGACAAGACTAGTAGAGATCATATAGCATCTTACTACTCGCTGATGGACAGCGACTGTAACGGGGTCTGTTGGGGGGTACATGGTGAAGGGGTCTAGAGCATCCAAATACGCTGATGGACAGCGACTGAAGAGGTTTTATGGGGGGACTTGGTGAAGGGGGGAGTATAGTAAACATAATGTTCTTCACGTGATCGTAGATTAATGATAAAAAAAATTTTTTAAGTGCAATAAGTGCACAGCTCTGAATCATCAGAATAAAAGGTCAGAATCTGAGTGCTGCAAACAAAAGACACAGGGTTAAAAGAAGGGATGAAAACTCAAGACACCTACGTGCTTACTTACAGGAGACTCACTTGAGATCCAAGGACAAAGACAAACTACAAGCCGAAGGTGTGTGGACAAGTACCCTACAAGAGTGAAACTGAAAAACAAACAATCAAACAAACAGATTCTGTTTGAGTCCCCAGAGACAGTCAGTAGAAAATAGCCCTATCTGGCCACCGTGAATTATTTTTGTTTGGTTTCAGCAGTTCCCAGCCATAGATTTAATGGTGCAGCAAAAGACTTCTAATTTTCTCTCACCTCAACAACTGAGTTGCTGTAATAATAAGCATCTGGGCCTTTATATCAGTGGGCTTTATGATGTTCACGAATGTGAAGGTGTAATAACCACCTAAAGAGGGAAGTATGGACACTCAAATAAATACGTCAATCCACAATATACTCTTAGCTCCCAACTGCTCCTGTCTAGAAATTGGTTTTCCTTTTTATTTGACCCTCCGTCCTATCAGCGTTGATCACGCCGATGCCCTTCAAACATGGTGGTGAGCAAAGCAACAAGTTTACTTTTCTGTCGACAACAGGCCCAGAGGAAGGATACTTGTGGTCCTCAGGAATCACTTAGTCAAAGAATGTGGCTAAATACAGACAGCAAGTTAGAAGGAGATGAAAGAGGACAGAGGATAGAGACAAGGGTTCAAGTCTTTGCACAACCATTTCCTGTTTTGTAGGTACACGCGGACGACTCGACCTGCAGGTGTCTCGGTGAACCCAGTTCTCTCCCTACAGCCTAGATACCTTGCAGGATTTTTGGAAGCATTATGTAGGAAAGTGATACAGGCTATATGGTTAACTGTTTTGTACACAAGGACAGATGGGCAGACAAAAAGATGACTGATTGATTGATAGATAGATAGACAGACAGATAAATAGATATTGGTACATATCGATTAACACAAAGCTACTGCTCATAACCAGGAGAGCAATGGGGAAAGCACATAGTGAAACTACAAATAAGAAAGAAGAATGAAATCCAATTTAAAAAGTGCAGTAAGCAGCATTAAGAAGAAAACAATCCCATCTTTTGCAATAACGTGTATGGAGCTAGAGGGTATTTTGCTCAGTCAAATAGGCCAGGCAGAGAAATACATGTACCAAATGATTTCACTCATGTGTGGAGTATGATAACAAAGAAAAACTGAAGGAAAAAACAGCAGCAGACTCACAGAAAACGAGAGTGGACTAACAGTTAACAAAGAGAAAGGGAATGGGTAGGGTTTCTGGGAAGGGAGTAATAAGGGCGGGGGAAAAGAATGGGGGCATTAGGATTAGCATGTATAATGTGTAGGGTGGGTTTTCATGGGTAGGGCTGTACAACGCAGAGTAGACAAGTAGTGATTCCACAGCATCTTAGTACATGCTGACAGACAGCGACTGTAACTGGGATTTGGTGGGGACTTGGTGAAGGGGGTAGACTAGTAAACAATGTTCTGCATGTGATTGTATATTAATGAGAACAAAAAAATTTCAAATTGCAGTAAGAGCAAGGCTCTCAAATATCAGAATAAAAGTACAGGCTTTGAGTGCTAAAATCAAAAGACACAGGTTTAGAGGTACTGATGAAAACTCAAGACCACCTACGTGCTCCCTTACTGGAGACTCACTTGAGATCCAAAGGCACAGACAAACTACAAGCTGAATGGGCGTGGACAGGTATCCTATACAAGTGAATCTGAGAAACAAAGAAACAAATGGATTCTGTTTGAATTCCCAGAGACAGTCACTAGAAAATAGTCCTATCTAGCCACCGTGAATTCTTTTTCTTTGGTTTCAACTGTGCCCATGTATAGATTTAGTGGTACTGCAATGTCCTTCACATTTTTTCTCACCTCAACAAATGAATTGCTGTAAAAATATGCGTCTGGGCTTTTTAAATCAGTGGGTTTTATGATATTCACGATTGAAAAGAAGTAATAACCACATAAAGAGGGAAGTTTGGACACTCAAACAAGCACGTCTCTCCACAACACACACTTTGCTACCAAATGATCCTGTCTAGAAATAGGTGTTCCTTTTTATTTGTCCCTCCACCTACCAGTGGTGATCACACCGATGTCCCTCAAACATGGTGGTTAGTAAAATATCAAGTATACTTTTCTGTCTACAACAGGCCCAGAGGAAGGATACTTGTGGTCTTCAGTGAGCACTTAGTCAATGAATGTGGCTAAATACAGTTAGCAAGCGAGAAGGAGGTAAAAGAGGACAGAGGACAGAGATATGGGTTCAAGTCACTGCAACAACATTTACTGGTTTTCTAAGCACACGCAGCTGTCTCAATCTGCAAGTGTCTCAGGGAGCCCAGTGATCTCCCTACGGCCTAGTGACATTGCAATGTTTTTGGAAGCATAATGTAGGGAAGTGACATAGGTGATGTTGTTAACTATTCTGTACATAAGGATGATGGGCAGACAGAAAGATGATTGATTCATAGATAGACATATATATAGATGACAGATGATAGATTGATAGATGATACACATGATAGATATATGATAGGAAGCTAGATAGATGGATAGATAAATACAGAGAACGATAGATAGAGGGATAGATTGCTATATAGAAAGTTAGATATATATACAGACAGAGCGATAGATAGATAGATACAGATACATATCGATTGACACAAAGCTATTGCTCATAACCAGGTGATGAATGGTGAAAGCACGTAGCTAAACTACAAACAAAAAGGAAGAATGAAATCCAGTTTACAAAGTGCAGTAAGCAGCCATAAGAAGAAAACAAATCCTACCATTTGCAATGACGTGGACGGAGCTAGATGGTAGAATGTTCAGAGAAATGGGCCAGGTGGAGAAAGACAAGTACCAAATGATTTCACTCATGTGTAGAGTAAAACAACAAAGAAAAACTGAAGAAAATAACAGCAGCAGACTCACAGAACCCGAGAGTTGACTAAAAGTTACCAAAGGGAAAAGGACTGGGCAGGGTATGTCTGAAGGGAGGGATAAGTGTGGGGAGAAAGAATGGGGGCATTAGTATTAGCATGTATATTGCATGGGGTCGGAGGGGGCATGGGGAGTGCTGTACAACACAGAGAAGACTAGTAGAGATTATATAGCATCTTACTACTCGCTGATGGACAGCAACTGTAATGCTGTCTGTGGGGTTGTATATGTTGAAGGGGTCTACAGCATCCATCTACGCTAATGGACAGCGACAGTAAGATTTTTTGTGGGGGGAATTGTTGAAGGGGGAGCATAGTAAACATAATGTACTTCACGTGATTGTAGAACAGTGATAAGAAAAAAAAATTTTTAAGTGCAATAAGGGCACAGTTCTGAATCCTCAGAATAAAAGGTCAGGCTCTGATTGCTGCAAACAAAAGACACAGGGTTAAAAGAAGGGATGAAAACTCAAGACACCTACGTGCTTACTTACAGGAGACTCACTTGAGATCCAAGCACAGAGACAAACTACAAGCTGAAGGTGTGGGGACAGGTAACCTACACAAGTGAAACTGAGAAACAAACAAACAAATGGATTCTGTTTGAGACCCCAGGAGAGTCAGTAGGAAATAGCCCTATCTAGCCACCGTGAATTCTTTTTGTTTGGTTTCAGCAAGGCCCAGGCATAGTTTTAGTGGTGCAGCAACGTACTTCTCATTTTCTTTCACCTCAAAAACTGAGTTGCTGTGATAATAAGAACCTGGGCTTTTGAAATCAGTGGGCTTTATGATGTTCACGAATGTGAAGATGTAATAACCACCTAAAGACAGAAGTTTGGACCCTCAAATAAACACTTCACTCCACAACACATTCTTTGTTCCCAACTGCTCCTGTCTTGAAATAGGTGTTCCTTTATATTTGTTCCTCCATCTAACAGCAGTGATCACGCCGCTGTCCCTCAAACATGGTGGTGTGCAAAGAACCAAGTACACTTTTCTGTCGACAACAGGCCCAGATGAAGGATACTTGAAGTCTTCAGTGAGCACTTAGTCCATGAATGTGGCTAAATACAGTGAGCAAGCGAGAAGGATGTAAAAGATGACAGAGGACAGAGATACGTGTTCAAGTCCCTGCATCACCATTTACTGGTTTTCTAAGCACACGCGGCTGACTCGACCTGCAAGTGTCTCGGTGAACCCAGTGCTCTCCTTACGGCCTAGTTACCTTACAAGATTTTTGGGAGCATAATGTAGGGAAGTGACATAGGCTATGTTGTTAACTGTTCTGTAGATAAGGATAGCTGTGCAGACAAAAAGATGATTGATTCATAGACAGAGAGGTAGACAGATGACAGATGAAAGATAGAGAGATAGGGACATAGATTGATAGATGATATACATCATAGATAGATGATACGAAGATAGATAGATAGATACATAGATACATAGATAGATAGATACATAGATAGACAGACAGACCGTTAGATAGAAGATACAGATACACATCGATTGATACAAAGCTATTGCTCATAACCAGTAGAAGAATGGTGAAAGCACATAGGTAAACTACAGACAAAAAGGAAGAATGAAATCCAGTTTAAAAAGTGCGGTTAGCAGCCTTAAGAAGTAAACAAATCCTACCGTTTGCAATGACGTGGATGGAGATGGAGAAATAGGCCAGGCGGAGAAAGACAAGTTCCAAGTGATTTCACTCATGTGTGGAGTATAACAGCAAAGAAAAACTGAAGGAAAAAAATAGCAGCAGACTCACAGAACCCGAGAGTTGACTAAAAGTTACCAAAGGGAAAAGGACTGGGCAGGGTGGTACTGAAGGGTGGGATAAGTGTGGGGAGAAAGAATGGGGGCATTAGGATTAGCATGTATAATGCGTGGTGTCGGTGTGCATGGGGAGTACTGTACAACACAGACAAGACTAGTAGAGATCATATAGCATCTTACTACTCGCTGATGGACAGCGACTGTAACGGGGTCTGTTGGGGGGTACATGGTGAAGGGGTCTAGAGCATCCAAATACGCTGATGGACAGCGACTGAAGAGGTTTTATGGGGGGACTTGGTGAAGGGGGGAGTATAGTAAACATAATGTTCTTCACGTGATCGTAGATTAATGATAAAAAAATTTTTTTAAGTGCAATAAGTGCACAGCTCTGAATCATCAGAATAAAAGGTCAGAATCTGAGTGCTGCAAACAAAAGACACAGGGTTAAAAGAAGGGATGAAAACTCAAGACACCTACGTGCTTACTTACAGGAGACTCACTTGAGATCCAAGGACACAGACAAACTACAAGCCGAAGGTGTGTGGACAAGTACCCTACAAGAGTGAAACTGAAAAACAAACAATCAAACAAACAGATTCTGTTTGAGTCCCCAGAGACAGTCAGTAGAAAATAGCCCTATCTGGCCACCGTGAATTATTTTTGTTTGGTTTCAGCAGTTCCCAGCCATAGATTTAATGGTGCAGCAAAAGACTTCTAATTTTCTCTCACCTCAACAACTGAGTTGCTGTAATAATAAGCATCTGGGCCTTTATATCAGTGGGCTTTATGATGTTCACGAATGTGAAGGTGTAATAACCACCTAAAGAGGGAAGTATGGACACTCAAATAAATACGTCAATCCACAATATACTCTTAGCTCCCAACTGCTCCTGTCTAGAAATTGGTTTTCCTTTTTATTTGACCCTCCGTCCTATCAGCGTTGATCACGCCGATGCCCTTCAAACATGGTGGTGAGCAAAGCAACAAGTTTACTTTTCTGTCGACAACAGGCCCAGAGGAAGGATACTTGTGGTCCTCAGGAATCACTTAGTCAAAGAATGTGGCTAAATACAGACAGCAAGTTAGAAGGAGATGAAAGAGGACAGAGGATAGAGACAAGGGTTCAAGTCTCTGCACAACCATTTCCTGTTTTGTAGGTACACGCGGACGACTCGACCTGCAGGTGTCTCGGTGAACCCAGTTCTCTCCCTACAGCCTAGATACCTTGCAGGATTTTTGGAAGCATTATGTAGGAAAGTGATACAGGCTATATGGTTAACTGTTTTGTACACAAGGACAGATGGGCAGACAAAAAGATGACTGATTGATTGATAGATAGATAGACAGACAGATAAATAGATATTGGTACATATCGATTAACACAAAGCTACTGCTCATAACCAGGAGAGCAATGGGGAAAGCACATAGTGAAACTACAAATAAGAAAGAAGAATGAAATCCAATTTAAAAAGTGCAGTAAGCAGCATTAAGAAGAAAACAATCCCATCTTTTGCAATAACGTGTATGGAGCTAGAGGGTATTTTGCTCAGTCAAATAGGCCAGGCAGAGAAATACATGTACCAAATGATTTCACTCATGTGTGGAGTATGATAACAAAGAAAAACTGAAGGAAAAAACAGCAGCAGACTCACAGAAAACGAGAGTGGACTAACAGTTAACAAAGAGAAAGGGAATGGGTAGGGTTTCTGGGAAGGGAGTAATAAGGGCGGGGGAAAAGAATGGGGGCATTAGGATTAGCATGTATAATGTGTAGGGTGGGTTTTCATGGGTAGGGCTGTACAACGCAGAGTAGACAAGTAGTGATTCCACAGCATATTAGTACATGCTGACAGACAGCGACTGTAACTGGGATTTGGTGGGGACTTGGTGAAGGGGGTAGACTAGTAAACAATGTTCTGCATGTGATTGTATATTAATGAGAACAAAAAAATTTCAAATTGCAGTAAGAGCAAGGCTCTCAAATATCAGAATAAAAGTACAGGCTTTGAGTGCTAAAATCAAAAGACACAGGTTTAGAAGTACTGATGAAAACTCAAGACCACCTACGTGCTCCCTTACTGGAGACTCACTTGAGATCCAAAGGCACAGACAAACTACAAGCTGAATGGGCGTGGACAGGTATCCTATACAAGTGAATCTGAGAAACAAAGAAACAAATGGATTCTGTTTGAATTCCCAGAGACAGTCACTAGAAAATAGTCCTATCTAGCCACCGTGAATTCTTTTTCTTTGGTTTCAACTGTGCCCATGTATAGATTTAGTGGTACTGCAATGTCCTTCACATTTTTTCTCACCTCAACAAATGAATTGCTGTAAAAATATGCGTCTGGGCTTTTTAAATCAGTGGGTTTTATGATATTCACGATTGAAAAGAAGTAATAACCACATAAAGAGGGAAGTTTGGACACTCAAACAAACACGTCTCTCCACAACACACACTTTGCTACCAAATGATCCTGTCTAGAAATAGGTGTTCCTTTTTATTTGTCCCTCCACCTACCAGTGGTGATCACGCCGATGTCCCTCAAACATGGTGGTTAGTAAAATATCAAGTATACTTTTCTGTCTACAACAGGCCCAGAGGAAGGATACTTGTGGTCTTCAGTGAGCACTTAGTCAATGAATGTGGCTAAATACAGTTAGCAAGCGAGAAGGAGGTAAAAGAGGACAGAGGACAGAGATATGGGTTCAAGTCACTGCAACAACATTTACTGGTTTTCTAAGCACACGCAGCTGTCTCAATCTGCAAGTGTCTCAGGGAGCCCAGTGATCTCCCTACGGCCTAGTGACATTGCAATGTTTTTGGAAGCATAATGTAGGGAAGTGACATAGGTGATGTTGTTAACTATTCTGTACATAAGGATGATGGGCAGACAGAAAGATGATTGATTCATAGATAGACATATATATAGATGACAGATGATAGATTGATAGATGATACACATGATAGATATATGATAGGAAGCTAGATAGATGGATAGATAAATACAGAGAAGGATAGATAGAGGGATAGATTGCTATATAGAAAGTTAGATATATATACAGACAGAGCGATAGATAGATAGATACAGATACATATCGATTGACACAAAGCTATTGCTCATAACCAGGTGATGAATGGTGAAAGCACGTAGCTAAACTACAAACAAAAAGGAAGAATGAAATCCAGTTTACAAAGTGCAGTAAGCAGCCATAAGAAGAAAACAAATCCTACCATTTGCAATGACGTGGACGGAGCTAGATGGTAGAATGTTCAGAGAAATGGGCCAGGTGGAGAAAGACAAGTACCAAATGATTTCACTCATGTGTAGAGTAAAACAACAAAGAAAAACTGAAGAAAATAACAGCAGCAGACTCACAGAACCCGAGAGTTGACTAAAAGTTACCAAAGGGAAAAGGACTGGGCAGGGTATGTCTGAAGGGAGGGATAAGTGTGGGGAGAAAGAATGGGGGCATTAGTATTAGCATGTATATTGCATGGGGTCGGAGGGGGCATGGGGAGTGCTGTACAACACAGAGAAGACTAGTAGAGATTATATAGCATCTTACTACTCGCTGATGGACAGCAACTGTAATGCTGTCTGTGGGGTTGTATATGTTGAAGGGGTCTACAGCATCCATCTACGCTAATGGACAGCGACAGTAAGATTTTTTGTGGGGGGAATTGTTGAAGGGGGAGCATAGTAAACATAATGTACTTCACGTGATTGTAGAACAGTGATAAGAAAAAAAAATTTTTAAGTGCAATAAGGGCACAGTTCTGAATCCTCAGAATAAAAGGTCAGGCTCTGATTGCTGCAAACAAAAGACACAGGGTTAAAAGAAGGGATGAAAACTCAAGACACCTACGTGCTTACTTACAGGAGACTCACTTGAGATCCAAGCACAGAGACAAACTACAAGCTGAAGGTGTGGGGACAGGTAACCTACACAAGTGAAACTGAGAAACAAACAAACAAATGGATTCTGTTTGAGACCCCAGGAGAGTCAGTAGGAAATAGCCCTATCTAGCCACCGTGAATTCTTTTTGTTTGGTTTCAGCAAGGCCCAGGCATAGTTTTAGTGGTGCAGCAACGTACTTCTCATTTTCTTTCACCTCAAAAACTGAGTTGCTGTGATAATAAGAACCTGGGCTTTTGAAATCAGTGGGCTTTATGATGTTCACGAATGTGAAGATGTAATAACCACCTAAAGACAGAAGTTTGGACCCTCAAATAAACACTTCACTCCACAACACATTCTTTGTTCCCAACTGCTCCTGTCTTGAAATAGGTGTTCCTTTATATTTGTTCCTCCATCTAACAGCAGTGATCACGCCGCTGTCCCTCAAACATGGTGGTGTGCAAAGAACCAAGTACACTTTTCTGTCGACAACAGGCCCAGATGAAGGATACTTGAAGTCTTCAGTGAGCACTTAGTCCATGAATGTGGCTAAATACAGTGAGCAAGCGAGAAGGATGTAAAAGATGACAGAGGACAGAGATACGTGCTCAAGTCCCTGCATCACCATTTACTGGTTTTCTAAGCACACGCGGCTGACTCGACCTGCAAGTGTCTCGGTGAACCCAGTGCTCTCCTTACGGCCTAGTTACCTTACAAGATTTTTGGGAGCATAATGTAGGGAAGTGACATAGGCTATGTTGTTAACTGTTCTGTAGATAAGGATAGCTGTGCAGACAAAAAGATGATTGATTCATAGACAGAGAGGTAGACAGATGACAGATGAAAGATAGAGAGATAGGGACATAGATTGATAGATGATATACATCATAGATAGATGATACGAAGATAGATAGATAGATACATAGATACATAGATAGATAGATACATAGATAGACAGACAGACCGTTAGATAGAAGATACAGATACACATCGATTGATACAAAGCTATTGCTCATAACCAGTAGAAGAATGGTGAAAGCACATAGGTAAACTACAGACAAAAAGGAAGAATGAAATCCAGTTTAAAAAGTGCGGTTAGCAGCCTTAAGAAGTAAACAAATCCTACCGTTTGCAATGACGTGGATGGAGATGGAGAAATAGGCCAGGCGGAGAAAGACAAGTTCCAAGTGATTTCACTCATGTGTGGAGTATAACAGCAAAGAAAAACTGAAGGAAAAAAATAGCAGCAGACTCACAGAACCCGAGAGTTGACTAAAAGTTACCAAAGGGAAAAGGACTGGGCAGGGTGGTACTGAAGGGTGGGATAAGTGTGGGGAGAAAGAATGGGGGCATTAGGATTAGCATGTATAATGCGTGGTGTCGGTGTGCATGGGGAGTACTGTACAACACAGACAAGACTAGTAGAGATCATATAGCATCTTACTACTCGCTGATGGACAGCGACTGTAACGGGGTCTGTTGGGGGGTACATGGTGAAGGGGTCTAGAGCATCCAAATACGCTGATGGACAGCGACTGAAGAGGTTTTATGGGGGGACTTGGTGAAGGGGGGAGTATAGTAAACATAATGTTCTTCACGTGATCGTAGATTAATGATAAAAAAATTTTTTTAAGTGCAATAAGTGCACAGCTCTGAATCATCAGAATAAAAGGTCAGAATCTGAGTGCTGCAAACAAAAGACACAGGGTTAAAAGAAGGGATGAAAACTCAAGACACCTACGTGCTTACTTACAGGAGACTCACTTGAGATCCAAGGACACAGACAAACTACAAGCCGAAGGTGTGTGGACAAGTACCCTACAAGAGTGAAACTGAAAAACAAACAATCAAACAAACAGATTCTGTTTGAGTCCCCAGAGACAGTCAGTAGAAAATAGCCCTATCTGGCCACCGTGAATTATTTTTGTTTGGTTTCAGCAGTTCCCAGCCATAGATTTAATGGTGCAGCAAAAGACTTCTAATTTTCTCTCACCTCAACAACTGAGTTGCTGTAATAATAAGCATCTGGGCCTTTATATCAGTGGGCTTTATGATGTTCACGAATGTGAAGGTGTAATAACCACCTAAAGAGGGAAGTATGGACACTCAAATAAATACGTCAATCCACAATATACTCTTAGCTCCCAACTGCTCCTGTCTAGAAATTGGTTTTCCTTTTTATTTGACCCTCCGTCCTATCAGCGTTGATCACGCCGATGCCCTTCAAACATGGTGGTGAGCAAAGCAACAAGTTTACTTTTCTGTCGACAACAGGCCCAGAGGAAGGATACTTGTGGTCCTCAGGAATCACTTAGTCAAAGAATGTGGCTAAATACAGACAGCAAGTTAGAAGGAGATGAAAGAGGACAGAGGATAGAGACAAGGGTTCAAGTCTCTGCACAACCATTTCCTGTTTTGTAGGTACACGCGGACGACTCGACCTGCAGGTGTCTCGGTGAACCCAGTTCTCTCCCTACAGCCTAGATACCTTGCAGGATTTTTGGAAGCATTATGTAGGAAAGTGATACAGGCTATATGGTTAACTGTTTTGTACACAAGGACAGATGGGCAGACAAAAAGATGACTGATTGATTGATAGATAGATAGACAGACAGATAAATAGATATTGGTACATATCGATTAACACAAAGCTACTGCTCATAACCAGGAGAGCAATGGGGAAAGCACATAGTGAAACTACAAATAAGAAAGAAGAATGAAATCCAATTTAAAAAGTGCAGTAAGCAGCATTAAGAAGAAAACAATCCCATCTTTTGCAATAACGTGTATGGAGCTAGAGGGTATTTTGCTCAGTCAAATAGGCCAGGCAGAGAAATACATGTACCAAATGATTTCACTCATGTGTGGAGTATGATAACAAAGAAAAACTGAAGGAAAAAACAGCAGCAGACTCACAGAAAACGAGAGTGGACTAACAGTTAACAAAGAGAAAGGGAATGGGTAGGGTTTCTGGGAAGGGAGTAATAAGGGCGGGGGAAAAGAATGGGGGCATTAGGATTAGCATGTATAATGTGTAGGGTGGGTTTTCATGGGTAGGGCTGTACAACGCAGAGTAGACAAGTAGTGATTCCACAGCATATTAGTACATGCTGACAGACAGCGACTGTAACTGGGATTTGGTGGGGACTTGGTGAAGGGGGTAGACTAGTAAACAATGTTCTGCATGTGATTGTATATTAATGAGAACAAAAAAATTTCAAATTGCAGTAAGAGCAAGGCTCTCAAATATCAGAATAAAAGTACAGGCTTTGAGTGCTAAAATCAAAAGACACAGGTTTAGAAGTACTGATGAAAACTCAAGACCACCTACGTGCTCCCTTACTGGAGACTCACTTGAGATCCAAAGGCACAGACAAACTACAAGCTGAATGGGCGTGGACAGGTATCCTATACAAGTGAATCTGAGAAACAAAGAAACAAATGGATTCTGTTTGAATTCCCAGAGACAGTCACTAGAAAATAGTCCTATCTAGCCACCGTGAATTCTTTTTCTTTGGTTTCAACTGTGCCCATGTATAGATTTAGTGGTACTGCAATGTCCTTCACATTTTTTCTCACCTCAACAAATGAATTGCTGTAAAAATATGCGTCTGGGCTTTTTAAATCAGTGGGTTTTATGATATTCACGATTGAAAAGAAGTAATAACCACATAAAGAGGGAAGTTTGGACACTCAAACAAACACGTCTCTCCACAACACACACTTTGCTACCAAATGATCCTGTCTAGAAATAGGTGTTCCTTTTTATTTGTCCCTCCACCTACCAGTGGTGATCACGCCGATGTCCCTCAAACATGGTGGTTAGTAAAATATCAAGTATACTTTTCTGTCTACAACAGGCCCAGAGGAAGGATACTTGTGGTCTTCAGTGAGCACTTAGTCAATGAATGTGGCTAAATACAGTTAGCAAGCGAGAAGGAGGTAAAAGAGGACAGAGGACAGAGATATGGGTTCAAGTCACTGCAACAACATTTACTGGTTTTCTAAGCACACGCAGCTGTCTCAATCTGCAAGTGTCTCAGGGAGCCCAGTGATCTCCCTACGGCCTAGTGACATTGCAATGTTTTTGGAAGCATAATGTAGGGAAGTGACATAGGTGATGTTGTTAACTATTCTGTACATAAGGATGATGGGCAGACAGAAAGATGATTGATTCATAGATAGACATATATATAGATGACAGATGATAGATTGATAGATGATACACATGATAGATATATGATAGGAAGCTAGATAGATGGATAGATAAATACAGAGAAGGATAGATAGAGGGATAGATTGCTATATAGAAAGTTAGATATATATACAGACAGAGCGATAGATAGATAGATACAGATACATATCGATTGACACAAAGCTATTGCTCATAACCAGGTGATGAATGGTGAAAGCACGTAGCTAAACTACAAACAAAAAGGAAGAATGAAATCCAGTTTACAAAGTGCAGTAAGCAGCCATAAGAAGAAAACAAATCCTACCATTTGCAATGACGTGGACGGAGCTAGATGGTAGAATGTTCAGAGAAATGGGCCAGGTGGAGAAAGACAAGTACCAAATGATTTCACTCATGTGTAGAGTAAAACAACAAAGAAAAACTGAAGAAAATAACAGCAGCAGACTCACAGAACCCGAGAGTTGACTAAAAGTTACCAAAGGGAAAAGGACTGGGCAGGGTATGTCTGAAGGGAGGGATAAGTGTGGGGAGAAAGAATGGGGGCATTAGTATTAGCATGTATATTGCATGGGGTCGGAGGGGGCATGGGGAGTGCTGTACAACACAGAGAAGACTAGTAGAGATTATATAGCATCTTACTACTCGCTGATGGACAGCAACTGTAATGCTGTCTGTGGGGTTGTATATGTTGAAGGGGTCTACAGCATCCATCTACGCTAATGGACAGCGACAGTAAGATTTTTTGTGGGGGGAATTGTTGAAGGGGGAGCATAGTAAACATAATGTACTTCACGTGATTGTAGAACAGTGATAAGAAAAAAAAATTTTTAAGTGCAATAAGGGCACAGTTCTGAATCCTCAGAATAAAAGGTCAGGCTCTGATTGCTGCAAACAAAAGACACAGGGTTAAAAGAAGGGATGAAAACTCAAGACACCTACGTGCTTACTTACAGGAGACTCACTTGAGATCCAAGCACAGAGACAAACTACAAGCTGAAGGTGTGGGGACAGGTAACCTACACAAGTGAAACTGAGAAACAAACAAACAAATGGATTCTGTTTGAGACCCCAGGAGAGTCAGTAGGAAATAGCCCTATCTAGCCACCGTGAATTCTTTTTGTTTGGTTTCAGCAAGGCCCAGGCATAGTTTTAGTGGTGCAGCAACGTACTTCTCATTTTCTTTCACCTCAAAAACTGAGTTGCTGTGATAATAAGAACCTGGGCTTTTGAAATCAGTGGGCTTTATGATGTTCACGAATGTGAAGATGTAATAACCACCTAAAGACAGAAGTTTGGACCCTCAAATAAACACTTCACTCCACAACACATTCTTTGTTCCCAACTGCTCCTGTCTTGAAATAGGTGTTCCTTTATATTTGTTCCTCCATCTAACAGCAGTGATCACGCCGCTGTCCCTCAAACATGGTGGTGTGCAAAGAACCAAGTACACTTTTCTGTCGACAACAGGCCCAGATGAAGGATACTTGAAGTCTTCAGTGAGCACTTAGTCCATGAATGTGGCTAAATACAGTGAGCAAGCGAGAAGGATGTAAAAGATGACAGAGGACAGAGATACGTGCTCAAGTCCCTGCATCACCATTTACTGGTTTTCTAAGCACACGCGGCTGACTCGACCTGCAAGTGTCTCGGTGAACCCAGTGCTCTCCTTACGGCCTAGTTACCTTACAAGATTTTTGGGAGCATAATGTAGGGAAGTGACATAGGCTATGTTGTTAACTGTTCTGTAGATAAGGATAGCTGTGCAGACAAAAAGATGATTGATTCATAGACAGAGAGGTAGACAGATGACAGATGAAAGATAGAGAGATAGGGACATAGATTGATAGATGATATACATCATAGATAGATGATACGAAGATAGATAGATAGATACATAGATACATAGATAGATAGATACATAGATAGACAGACAGACCGTTAGATAGAAGATACAGATACACATCGATTGATACAAAGCTATTGCTCATAACCAGTAGAAGAATGGTGAAAGCACATAGGTAAACTACAGACAAAAAGGAAGAATGAAATCCAGTTTAAAAAGTGCGGTTAGCAGCCTTAAGAAGTAAACAAATCCTACCGTTTGCAATGACGTGGATGGAGATGGAGAAATAGGCCAGGCGGAGAAAGACAAGTTCCAAGTGATTTCACTCATGTGTGGAGTATAACAGCAAAGAAAAACTGAAGGAAAAAAATAGCAGCAGACTCACAGAACCCGAGAGTTGACTAAAAGTTACCAAAGGGAAAAGGACTGGGCAGGGTGGTACTGAAGGGTGGGATAAGTGTGGGGAGAAAGAATGGGGGCATTAGGATTAGCATGTATAATGCGTGGTGTCGGTGTGCATGGGGAGTACTGTACAACACAGAGAAGACTAGTAGAGATCATATAGCATCTTACTACTCGCTGATGGACAGCGACTGTAACGGGGTCTGTTGGGGGGTACATGGTGAAGGGGTCTAGAGCATCCAAATACGCTGATGGACAGCGACTGAAGAGGTTTTATGGGGGGACTTGGTGAAGGGGGGAGTATAGTAAACATAATGTTCTTCACGTGATCGTAGATTAATGATAAAAAAAATTTTTTAAGTGCAATAAGTGCACAGCTCTGAATCATCAGAATAAAAGGTCAGAATCTGAGTGCTGCAAACAAAAGACACAGGGTTAAAAGAAGGGATGAAAACTCAAGACACCTACGTGCTTACTTACAGGAGACTCACTTGAGATCCAAGGACACAGACAAACTACAAGCCGAAGGTGTGTGGACAAGTACCCTACAAGAGTGAAACTGAAAAACAAACAATCAAACAAACAGATTCTGTTTGAGTCCCCAGAGACAGTCAGTAGAAAATAGCCCTATCTGGCCACCGTGAATTATTTTTGTTTGGTTTCAGCAGTTCCCAGCCATAGATTTAATGGTGCAGCAAAAGACTTCTAATTTTCTCTCACCTCAACAACTGAGTTGCTGTAATAATAAGCATCTGGGCCTTTATATCAGTGGGCTTTATGATGTTCACGAATGTGAAGGTGTAATAACCACCTAAAGAGGGAAGTATGGACACTCAAATAAATACGTCAATCCACAATATACTCTTAGCTCCCAACTGCTCCTGTCTAGAAATTGGTTTTCCTTTTTATTTGACCCTCCGTCCTATCAGCGTTGATCACGCCGATGCCCTTCAAACATGGTGGTGAGCAAAGCAACAAGTTTACTTTTCTGTCGACAACAGGCCCAGAGGAAGGATACTTGTGGTCCTCAGGAATCACTTAGTCAAAGAATGTGGCTAAATACAGACAGCAAGTTAGAAGGAGATGAAAGAGGACAGAGGATAGAGACAAGGGTTCAAGTCTCTGCACAACCATTTCCTGTTTTGTAGGTACACGCGGACGACTCGACCTGCAGGTGTCTCGGTGAACCCAGTTCTCTCCCTACAGCCTAGATACCTTGCAGGATTTTTGGAAGCATTATGTAGGAAAGTGATACAGGCTATATGGTTAACTGTTTTGTACACAAGGACAGATGGGCAGACAAAAAGATGACTGATTGATTGATAGATAGATAGACAGACAGATAAATAGATATTGGTACATATCGATTAACACAAAGCTACTGCTCATAACCAGGAGAGCAATGGGGAAAGCACATAGTGAAACTACAAATAAGAAAGAAGAATGAAATCCAATTTAAAAAGTGCAGTAAGCAGCATTAAGAAGAAAACAATCCCATCTTTTGCAATAACGTGTATGGAGCTAGAGGGTATTTTGCTCAGTCAAATAGGCCAGGCAGAGAAATACATGTACCAAATGATTTCACTCATGTGTGGAGTATGATAACAAAGAAAAACTGAAGGAAAAAACAGCAGCAGACTCACAGAAAACGAGAGTGGACTAACAGTTAACAAAGAGAAAGGGAATGGGTAGGGTTTCTGGGAAGGGAGTAATAAGGGTGGGGGAAAAGAATGGGGGCATTAGGATTAGCATGTATAATGTGTAGGGTGGGTTTTCATGGGTAGGGCTGTACAACGCAGAGTAGACAAGTAGTGATTCCACAGCATCTTAGTACATGCTGACAGACAGCGACTGTAACTGGGATTTGGTGGGGACTTGGTGAAGGGGGTAGACTAGTAAACAATGTTCTGCATGTGATTGTATATTAATGAGAACAAAAAAATTTCAAATTGCAGTAAGAGCAAGGCTCTCAAATATCAGAATAAAAGTACAGGCTTTGAGTGCTAAAATCAAAAGACACAGGTTTAGAAGTACTGATGAAAACTCAAGACCACCTACGTGCTCCCTTACTGGAGACTCACTTGAGATCCAAAGGCACAGACAAACTACAAGCTGAATGGGCGTGGACAGGTATCCTATACAAGTGAATCTGAGAAACAAAGAAACAAATGGATTCTGTTTGAATTCCCAGAGACAGTCACTAGAAAATAGTCCTATCTAGCCACCATGAATTCTTTTTCTTTGGTTTCAACTGTGCCCATGTATAGATTTAGTGGTACTGCAATGTCCTTCACATTTTTTCTCACCTCAACAAATGAATTGCTGTAAAAATATGCGTCTGGGCTTTTTAAATCAGTGGGTTTTATGATATTCACGATTGTAAAGAAGTAATAACCACATAAAGAGGGAAGTTTGGACACTCAAACAAACACGTCTCTCCACAACACACACTTTGCTACCAAATGATCCTGTCTAGAAATAGGTGTTCCTTTTTATTTGTCCCTCCACCTACCAGTGGTGATCACGCCGATTTCCCTCAAACATGGTGGTTAGTAAAATATCAAGTATACTTTTCTGTCTACAACAGGCCCAGAGGAAGGATACTTGTGGTCTTCAGTGAGCACTTAGTCAATGAATGTGGCTAAATACAGTTAGCAAGCGAGAAGGAGGTAAAAGAGGACAGAGGACAGAGATACGGGTTCAAGTCACTGCAACAACATTTACTGGTTTTCTAAGCACACGCAGCTGTCTCAATCTGCAAGTGTCTCAGGGAGCCCAGTGATCTCCCTACGGCCTAGTGACATTGCAATGTTTTTGGAAGCATAATGTAGGGAAGTGACATAGGTGATGTTGTTAACTATTCTGTACATAAGGATGATGGGCAGACAGAAAGATGATTGATTCATAGATAGACATATATATAGATGACAGATGATAGATTGATAGATGATACACATGATAGATATATGATAGGAAGCTAGATAGATGGATAGATAAATACAGAGAAGGATAGATAGAGGGATAGATTGCTATATAGAAAGTTAGATATATATACAGACAGAGCGATAGATAGATAGATACAGATACATATCGATTGACACAAAGCTATTGCTCATAACCAGGTGATGAATGGTGAAAGCACGTAGCTAAACTACAAACAAAAAGGAAGAATGAAATCCAGTTTACAAAGTGCAGTAAGCAGCCATAAGAAGAAAACAAATCCTACCATTTGCAATGACGTGGACGGAGCTAGATGGTAGAATGTTCAGAGAAATGGGCCAGGTGGAGAAAGACAAGTACCAAATGATTTCACTCATGTGTAGAGTATAACAACAAAGAAAAACTGAAGAAAATAACAGCAGCAGACTCACAGAACCCGAGAGTTGACTAAAAGTTACCAAAGGGAAAAGGACTGGGCAGGGTATGTCTGAAGGGAGGGATAAGTGTGGGGAGAAAGAATGGGGGCATTAGTATTAGCATGTATATTGCATGGGGTCGGAGGGGGCATGGGGAGTGCTGTACAACACAGAGAAGACTAGTAGAGATTATATAGCATCTTACTACTCGCTGATGGACAGCAACTGTAATGCTGTCTGTGGGGGTGTATATGTTGAAGGGGTCTACAGCATCCATCTACGCTAATGGACAGCGACAGTAAGATTTTTTGTGGGGTGAATTGTTGAAGTGGGAGCATAGTAAACATAATGTACTTCACGTGATTGTAGAACAGTGATAACAAAAAAAAATTTTTAAGTGCAATAAGGGCACAGTTCTGAATCCTCAGAATAAAAGGTCAGGCTCTGATTGCTGCAAACAAAAGACACAGGGTTAAAAGAAGGGATGAAAACTCAAGACACCTACGTGCTTACTTACAGGAGACTCACTTGAGATCCAAGCACAGAGACAAACTACAAGCTGAAGGTGTGGGGACAGGTAACCTACACAAGTGAAACTGAGAAACAAACAAACAAATGGATTCTGTTTGAGACCCCAGGAGAGTCAGTAGGAAATAGCCCTATCTAGCCACCGTGAATTCTTTTTGTTTGGTTTCAGCAAGGCCCAGGCATAGTTTTAGTGGTGCAGCAACGTACTTCTCATTTTCTTTCACCTCAAAAACTGAGTTGCTGTGATAATAAGAACCTGGGCTTTTGAAATCAGTGGGCTTTATGATGTTCACGAATGTGAAGATGTAATAACCACCTAAAGACAGAAGTTTGGACCCTCAAATAAACACTTCACTCCACAACACATTCTTTGTTCCCAACTGCTCCTGTCTCGAAATAGGTGTTCCTTTATATTTGTTCCTCCATCTAACAGCAGTGATCACGCCGCTGTCCCTCAAACATGGTGGTGTGCAAAGAACCAAGTACACTTTTCTGTCGACAACAGGCCCAGATGAAGGATACTTGAAGTCTTCAGTGAGCACTTAGTCCATGAATGTGGCTAAATACAGTGAGCAAGCGAGAAGGATGTAAAAGATGACAGAGGACAGAGATACGTGTTCAAGTCCCTGCATCACCATTTACTGGTTTTCTAAGCACACGCGGCTGACTCGACCTGCAAGTGTCTCGGTGAACCCAGTGCTCTCCTTACGGCCTAGTTACCTTACAAGATTTTTGGGAGCATAATGTAGGGAAGTGACATAGGCTATGTTGTTAACTGTTCTGTAGATAAGGATAGCTGTGCAGACAAAAAGATGATTGATTCATAGACAGAGAGGTAGACAGATGACAGATGAAAGATAGAGAGATAGGGACATAGATTGATAGATGATATACATCATAGATAGATGATACGAAGATAGATAGATAGATACATAGATACATAGATAGATAGATACATAGATAGACAGACAGACCGTTAGATAGAAGATACAGATACACATCGATTGATACAAAGCTATTGCTCATAACCAGTAGAAGAATGTTGAAAGCACATAGGTAAACTACAGACAAAAAGGAAGAATGAAATCCAGTTTAAAAAGTGCGGTTAGCAGCCTTAAGAAGTAAACAAATCCTACCGTTTGCAATGACGTGGATGGAGATGGAGAAATAGGCCAGGCGGAGAAAGACAAGTTCCAAGTGATTTCACTCATGTGTGGAGTATAACAGCAAAGAAAAACTGAAGGAAAAAAATAGCAGCAGACTCACAGAACCCGAGAGTTGACTAAAAGTTACCAAAGGGAAAAGGACTGGGCAGGGTGGTACTGAAGGGTGGGATAAGTGTGGGGAGAAAGAATGGGGGCATTAGGATTAGCATGTATAATGCGTGGTGTCGGTGTGCATGGGGAGTACTGTACAACACAGAGAAGACTAGTAGAGATCATATAGCATCTTACTACTCGCTGATGGACAGCGACTGTAACGGGGTCTGTTGGGGGGTACATGGTGAAGGGGTCTAGAGCATCCAAATACGCTGATGGACAGCGACTGAAGAGGTTTTATGGGGGGACTTGGTGAAGGGGGGAGTATAGTAAACATAATGTTCTTCACGTGATCGTAGATTAATGATAAAAAAAATTTTTTAAGTGCAATAAGTGCACAGCTCTGAATCATCAGAATAAAAGGTCAGAATCTGAGTGCTGCAAACAAAAGACACAGGGTTAAAAGAAGGGATGAAAACTCAAGACACCTACGTGCTTACTTACAGGAGACTCACTTGAGATCCAAGGACACAGACAAACTACAAGCTGAAGGTGTGTGGACAAGTACCCTACAAGAGTGAAACTGAAAAACAAACAATCAAACAAACAGATTCTGTTTGAGTCCCCAGAGACAGTCAGTAGAAAATAGCCCTATCTGGCCACCGTGAATTATTTTTGTTTGGTTTCAGCAGTTCCCAGCCATAGATTTAATGGTGCAGCAAAAGACTTCTAATTTTCTCTCACCTCAACAACAGAGTTGCTGTAATAATAAGCATCTGGGCCTTTATATCAGTGGGCTTTATGATGTTCACGAATGTGAAGGTGTAATAACCACCTAAAGAGGGAAGTTTGGACACTCAAATAAATACGTCAATCCACAATATACTCTTAGCTCCCAACTGCTCCTGTCTAGAAATTGGTTTTCCTTTTTATTTGACCCTCCGTCCTATCAGCGTTGATCACGCCGATGCCCTTCAAACATGGTGGTGAGCAAAGCAACAAGTTTACTTTTCTGTCGACAACAGGCCCAGAGGAAGGATACTTGTGATCCTCAGGAATCACTTAGTCAAAGAATGTGGCTAAATACAGACAGCAAGTTAGAAGGAGATGAAAGAGGACAGAGGATAGAGACAAGGGTTCAAGTCTCTGCACAACCATTTCCTGTTTTGTACGTACACGCGGACGACTCGACCTGCAGGTGTCTCGGTGAACCCAGTTCTCTCCCTACAGCCTAGATACCTTGCAGGGTATTTGGAAGCATTATGTAGGAAAGTGATACAGGCTATATGGTTAACTGTTTTGTACACAAGGACAGATGGGCAGACAAAAAGATGACTGATTGATTGATAGATAGATAGACAGACAGATAAATAGATATTGGTACATATCGATTAACACAAAGCTACTGCTCATAACCAGGAGAGCAATGGGGAAAGCACATAGTGAAACTACAAATAAGAAAGAAGTATGAAATCCAATTTAAAAAGTGCAGTAAGCAGCCATAAGAAGAAAACAATCCCATCTTTTGCAATAACGTGTATGGAGCTAGAGGGTATTTTGCTCAGTCAAATAGGCCAGGCGGAGAAATACATGTACCAAATGATTTCACTCATGTGTGGAGTATGATAACAAAGAAAAACTGAAGGAAAAAACAGCAGCAGACTCACAGAAAACGAGAGTGGACTAAAAGTTAACAAAGAGAAAGGGAATGGGTAGGGTTTCTGGGAAGGGAGTAATAAGGGTGGGGGAAAAAAATGGGGGCATTAGGATTAGCATGTATAATGTGTAGGGTGGGTTTTCATGGGTAGGGCTGTACAACGCAGAGTAGACAAGTAGTGATTCCACAGCATCTTAGTACATGCTGACAGACAGCGACTGTAACTGGGATTTGGTGGGGACTTGGTGAAGGGGGTAGACTAGTACACAATGTTCTGCATGTGATTGTATATTAATGAGAACAAAAAAAATTTCAAATTGCAGTAAGAGCAAGGCTCTCAAATATCAGAATAAAAGTACAGGCTTTGAGTGCTAAAATCAAAAGACACAGGTTTAGAAGTACTGATGAAAACTCAAGACCACCTACGTGCTCCCTTACTGGAGACTCACTTGAGATCCAAAGGCACAGACAAACTACAAGCTGAATGGGCGTGGACAGGTATCCTATACAAGTGAATCTGAGAAACAAAGAAACAAATGGATTCTGTTTGAATTCCCAGAGACAGTCACTAGAAAATAGTCCTATCTAGCCACCGTGAATTCTTTTTCTTTGGTTTCAACAGTGCCCATGTATAGATTTAGTGGTACTGCAATGTCCTTCACATTTTTTCTCACCTCAACAAATGAATTGCTGTAAAAATATGCGTCTGGGATTTTTAAATCAGTGGGTTTTATGATATTCACGATTGTAAAGAAGTAATAACCACATAAAGAGGGAAGTTTGGACACTCAAACAAACACGTCTCTCCACAACACACACTTTGCTACCAAATGATCCTGTCTAGAAATAGGTGTTCCTTTTTATTTGTCCCTCCACCTACCAGTGGTGATCACGCCGATGTCCCTCAAACATGGTGGTTAGTAAAATATCAAGTATACTTTTCTGTCTACAACAGGCCCAGAGGAAGGATACTTGTGGTCTTCAGTGAGCACTTAGTCAATGAATGTGGCTAAATACAGTTAGCAAGCGAGAAGGAGGTAAAAGAGGACAGAGGACAGAGATACGGGTTCAAGTCACTGCAACAACATTTACTGGTTTTCTAAGCACACGCAGCTGTCTCAATCTGCAAGTGTCTCAGGGAGCCCAGTGATCTCCCTACGGCCTAGTGACATTGCAATGTTTTTGGAAGCATAATGTAGGGAAGTGACATAGGTGATGTTGTTAACTATTCTGTACATAAGGATGATGGGCAGACAGAAAGATGATTGATTCATAGATAGACATATATATAGATGACAGATGATAGATTGATAGATGATACACATGATAGATATATGATAGGAAGCTAGATAGATGGATAGATAAATACAGAGAAGGATAGATAGAGAGATAGATAGATTGTTATATAGAAATTAGGTAGATATACAGACAGAGCGATAGATAGATAGATAGATACAGATACATATCGATTGACACAAAGCTATTGCTCATAACCAGGTGATGAATGGTGAAAGCACGTAGCTAAACTACAAACAAAAAGGAAGAATGAAATCCAGTTTACAAAGTGCAGTAAGCAGCCATAAGAAGAAAACAAATCCTACCATTTGCAATGACGTGGATGGAGCTAGATGGTAGAATGTTCAGAGAAATGGGCCAGGTGGAGAAAGACAAGTACCAAATGATTTCACTCATGTGTAGAGTATAACAACAAAGAAAAACTGAAGAAAATAACAGCAGCAGACTCACAGAACCCGAGAGTTGACTAAAAGTTACCAAAGGGAAAAGGACTGGGCAGGGTATGTCTGAAGGGAGGGATAAGTGTGGGGAGAAAGAATGGGGGCATTAGGATTAGCATGTATATTGCATGGGGTCGGAGGGGGCATGGGGAGTGCTGTACAACACAGAGAAGACTAGTAGAGATTATATAGCATCTTACTACTCGCTGATGGACAGCAACTGTAATGCTGTCTGTGGGGGTGTATATGTTGAAGGGGTCTACAGCATCCATCTACGCTAATGGACAGCGACAGTAAGATTTTTTGTGGGGGGAATTGTTGAAGGGGGAGCATAGTAAACATAATGTACTTCACGTGATTGTAGAACAGTGATAACAAAAAAAAATTTTTAAGTGCAATAAGGGCACAGTTCTGAATCCTCAGAATAAAAGGTCAGGCTCTGATTGCTGCAAACAAAAGACACAGGGTTAAAAGAAGGGATGAAAACTCAAGACACCTACGTGCTTACTTACAGGAGACTCACTTGAGATCCAAGCACAGAGACAAACTACAAGCTGAAGGTGTGGGGACAGGTAACCTACACAAGTGAAACTGAGAAACAAACAAACAAATGGATTCTGTTTGAGACCCCAGGAGAGTCAGTAGGAAATAGCCCTATCTAGCCACCGTGAATTCTTTTTGTTTGGTTTCAGCAAGGCCCAGGCATAGTTTTAGTGGTGCAGCAACGTACTTCTCATTTTCTTTCACCTCAAAAACTGAGTTGCTGTGATAATAAGAATCTGGGCTTTTGAAATCAGTGGGCTTTATGATGTTCACGAATGTGAAGATGTAATAACCACCTAAAGACAGAAGTTTGGACCCTCAAATAAACACTTCACTCCACAACACATTCTTTGTTCCCAACTGCTCCTGTCTCGAAATAGGTGTTCCTTTATATTTGTTCCTCCATCTAACAGCAGTGATCACGCCGCTGTCCCTCAAACATGGTGGTGTGCAAAGAACCAAGTACACTTTTCTGTCGACAACAGGCCCAGATGAAGGATACTTGAAGTCTTCAGTGAGCACTTAGTCCATGAATGTGGCTAAATACAGTGAGCAAGCGAGAAGGATGTAAAAGATGACAGAGGACAGAGATACGTGTTCAAGTCCCTGCATCACCATTTACTGGTTTTCTAAGCACACGCGGCTGACTCGACCTGCAAGTGTCTCGGTGAACCCAGTGCTCTCCTTACGGCCTAGTTACCTTACAAGATTTTTGGGAGCATAATGTAGGGAAGTGACATAGGCTATGTTGTTAACTGTTCTGTAGATAAGGATAGCTGTGCAGACAAAAAGATGATTGATTCATAGACAGAGAGGTAGACAGATGACAGATGAAAGATAGAGAGATAGGGACATAGATTGATAGATGATATACATCATAGATAGATGATACGAAGATAGATAGATAGATACATAGATACATAGATAGATAGATACATAGATAGACAGACAGACCGTTAGATAGAAGATACAGATACACATCGATTGATACAAAGCTATTGCTCATAACCAGTAGAAGAATGTTGAAAGCACATAGGTAAACTACAGACAAAAAGGAAGAATGAAATCCAGTTTAAAAAGTGCGGTTAGCAGCCTTAAGAAGTAAACAAATCCTACCGTTTGCAATGACGTGGATGGAGATGGAGAAATAGGCCAGGCGGAGAAAGACAAGTTCCAAGTGATTTCACTCATGTGTGGAGTATAACAGCAAAGAAAAACTGAAGGAAAAAAATAGCAGCAGACTCACAGAACCCGAGAGTTGACTAAAAGTTACCAAAGGGAAAAGGACTGGGCAGGGTGGTACTGAAGGGTGGGATAAGTGTGGGGAGAAAGAATGGGGGCATTAGGATTAGCATGTATAATGCGTGGTGTCGGTGTGCATGGGGAGTACTGTACAACACAGACAAGATTAGTAGAGATCATATAGCATCTTACTACTCGCTGATGGACAGCGACTGTAACGGGGTCTGTTGGGGGGTACATGGTGAAGGGGTCTAGAGCATCCAAATACGCTGATGGACAGCGACTGAAGAGGTTTTATGGGGGGACTTGGTGAAGGGGGGAGTATAGTAAACATAATGTTCTTCACGTGATCGTAGATTAATGATAAAAAAAATTTTTTAAGTGCAATAAGTGCACAGCTCTGAATCATCAGAATAAAAGGTCAGAATCTGAGTGCTGCAAACAAAAGACACAGGGTTAAAAGAAGGGATGAAAACTCAAGACACCTACGTGCTTACTTACAGGAGACTCACTTGAGATCCAAGGACACAGACAAACTACAAGCTGAAGGTGTGTGGACAAGTACCCTACAAGAGTGAAACTGAAAAACAAACAATCAAACAAACAGATTCTGTTTGAGTCCCCAGAGACAGTCAGTAGAAAATAGCCCTATCTGGCCACCGTGAATTATTTTTGTTTGGTTTCAGCAGTTCCCAGCCATAGATTTAATGGTGCAGCAAAAGACTTCTAATTTTCTCTCACCTCAACAACTGAGTTGCTGTAATAATAAGCATCTGGGCCTTTATATCAGTGGGCTTTATGATGTTCACGAATGTGAAGGTGTAATAACCACCTAAAGAGGGAAGTATGGACACTCAAATAAATACGTCAATCCACAATATACTCTTAGCTCCCAACTGCTCCTGTCTAGAAATTGGTTTTCCTTTTTATTTGACCCTCCGTCCTATCAGCGTTGATCACGCCGATGCCCTTCAAACATGGTGGTGAGCAAAGCAACAAGTTTACTTTTCTGTCGACAACAGGCCCAGAGGAAGGATACTTGTGGTCCTCAGGAATCACTTAGTCAAAGAATGTGGCTAAATACAGACAGCAAGTTAGAAGGAGATGAAAGAGGACAGAGGATAGAGACAAGGGTTCAAGTCTCTGCACAACCATTTCCTGTTTTGTAGGTACACGCGGACGACTCGACCTGCAGGTGTCTCAGTGAACCCAGTTCTCTCCCTACAGCCTAGATACCTTGCAGGGTATTTGGAAGCATTATGTAGGAAAGTGATACAGGCTATATGGTTAACTGTTTTGTACACAAGGACAGATGGGCAGACAAAAAGATGACTGATTGATTGATAGATAGATAGACAGACAGATAAATAGATATTGGTACATATCGATTAACACAAAGCTACTGCTCATAACCAGGAGAGCAATGGGGAAAGCACATAGTGAAACTACAAATAAGAAAGAAGTATGAAATCCAATTTAAAAAGTGCAGTAAGCAGCCATAAGAAGAAAACAATCCCATCTTTTGCAATAACGTGTATGGAGCTAGAGGGTATTTTGCTCAGTCAAATAGGCCAGGCGGAGAAATACATGTACCAAATGATTTCACTCATGTGTGGAGTATGATAACAAAGAAAAACTGAAGGAAAAAACAGCAGCAGACTCACAGAAAACGAGAGTGGACTAACAGTTAACAAAGAGAAAGGGAATGGGTAGGGTTTCTGGGAAGGGAGTAATAAGGGCGGGGGAAAAGAATGGGGGCATTAGGATTAGCATGTATAATGTGTAGGGTGGGTTTTCATGGGTAGGGCTGTACAACGCAGAGTAGACAAGTAGTGATTCCACAGCATCTTAGTACATGCTGACAGACAGCGACTGTAACTGGGATTTGGTGGGGACTTGGTGAAGGGGGTAGACTAGTAAACAATGTTCTGCATGTGATTGTATATTAATGAGAACAAAAAAAATTTCAAATTGCAGTAAGAGCAAGGCTCTCAAATATCAGAATAAAAGTACAGGCTTTGAGTGCTAAAATCAAAAGACACAGGTTTAGAAGTACTGATGAAAACTCAAGACCACCTACGTGCTCCCTTACTGGAGACTCACTTGAGATCCAAAGGCACAGACAAACTACAAGCTGAATGGGCGTGGACAGGTATCCTATACAAGTGAATCTGAGAAACAAAGAAACAAATGGATTCTGTTTGAATTCCCAGAGACAGTCACTAGAAAATAGTCCTATCTAGCCACCGTGAATTCTTTTTCTTTGGTTTCAACAGTGCCCATGTATAGATTTAGTGGTACTGCAATGTCCTTCACATTTTTTCTCACCTCAACAAATGAATTGCTGTAAAAATATGCGTCTGGGCTTTTTAAATCAGTGGATTTTATGATATTCACGATTGTAAAGAAGTAATAACCACATAAAGAGGGAAGTTTGGACACTCAAACAAACACGTCTCTCCACAACACACACTTTGCTACCAAATGATCCTGTCTAGAAATAGGTGTTCCTTTTTATTTGTCCCTCCACCTACCAGTGGTGATCACGCCGATGTCCCTCAAACATGGTGGTTAGTAAAATATCAAGTATACTTTTCTGTCTACAACAGGCCCAGAGGAAGGATACTTGTGGTCTTCAGTGAGCACTTAGTCAATGAATGTGGCTAAATACAGTTAGCAAGCGAGAAGGAGGTAAAAGAGGACAGAGGACAGAGATACGGGTTCAAGTCACTGCAACAACATTTACTGGTTTTCTAAGCACACGCAGCTGTCTCAATCTGCAAGTGTCTCAGGGAGCCCAGTGATCTCCCTACGGCCTAGTGACATTGCAATGTTTTTGGAAGCATAATGTAGGGAAGTGACATAGGTGATGTTGTTAACTATTCTGTACATAAGGATGATGGGCAGACAGAAAGATGATTGATTCATAGATAGACATATATATAGATGACAGATGATAGATTGATAGATGATACACATGATAGATATATGATAGGAAGCTAGATAGATGGATAGATAAATACAGAGAAGGATAGATAGAGAGATAGATAGATTGTTATATAGAAATTAGGTAGATATACAGACAGAGCGATAGATAGATAGATAGATACAGATACATATCGATTGACACAAAGCTATTGCTCATAACCAGGTGATGAATGGTGAAAGCACGTAGCTAAACTACAAACAAAAAGGAAGAATGAAATCCAGTTTACAAAGTGCAGTAAGCAGCCATAAGAAGAAAACAAATCCTACCATTTGCAATGACGTGGATGGAGCTAGATGGTAGAATGTTCAGAGAAATGGGCCAGGTGGAGAAAGACAAGTACCAAATGATTTCACTCATGTGTAGAGTATAACAACAAAGAAAAACTGAAGAAAATAACAGCAGCAGACTCACAGAACCCGAGAGTTGACTAAAAGTTACCAAAGGGAAAAGGACTGGGCAGGGTATGTCTGAAGGGAGGGATAAGTGTGGGGAGAAAGAATGGGGGCATTAGGATTAGCATGTATATTGCATGGGGTCGGAGGGGGCATGGGGAGTGCTGTACAACACAGAGAAGACTAGTAGAGATTATATAGCATCTTACTACTCGCTGATGGACAGCAACTGTAATGCTGTCTGTGGGGGTGTATATGTTGAAGGGGTCTACAGCATCCATCTACGCTAATGGACAGCGACAGTAAGATTTTTTGTGGGGGGAATTGTTGAAGGGGGAGCATAGTAAACATAATGTACTTCACGTGATTGTAGAACAGTGATAACAAAAAAAAATTTTTAAGTGCAATAAGGGCACAGTTCTGAATCCTCAGAATAAAAGGTCAGGCTCTGATTGCTGCAAACAAAAGACACAGGGTTAAAAGAAGGGATGAAAACTCAAGACACCTACGTGCTTACTTACAGGAGACTCACTTGAGATCCAAGCACAGAGACAAACTACAAGCTGAAGGTGTGGGGACAGGTAACCTACACAAGTGAAACTGAGAAACAAACAAACAAATGGATTCTGTTTGAGACCCCAGGAGAGTCAGTAGGAAATAGCCCTATCTAGCCACCGTGAATTCTTTTTGTTTGGTTTCAGCAAGGCCCAGGCATAGTTTTAGTGGTGCAGCAACGTACTTCTCATTTTCTTTCACCTCAAAAACTGAGTTGCTGTGATAATAAGAACCTGGGCTTTTGAAATCAGTGGGCTTTATGATGTTCATGAATGTGAAGATGTAATAACCACCTAAAGACAGAAGTTTGGACCCTCAAATAAACACTTCACTCCACAACACATTCTTTGTTCCCAACTGCTCCTGTCTTGAAGTAGGTGTTCCTTTATATTTGTTCCTCCATCTAACAGCAGTGATCACGCCGCTGTCCCTCAAACATGGTGGTGTGCAAAGAACCAAGTACACTTTTCTGTCGACAACAGGCCCAGATGAAGGATACTTGAAGTCTTCAGTGAGCACTTAGTCCATGAATGTGGCTAAATACAGTGAGCAAGCGAGAAGGATGTAAAAGATGACAGAGGACAGAGATACGTGTTCAAGTCCCTGCATCACCATTTACTGGTTTTCTAAGCACACGCGGCTGACTCGACCTGCAAGTGTCTCGGTGAACCCAGTGCTCTCCTTACGGCCTAGTTACCTTACAAGATTTTTGGGAGCATAATGTAGGGAAGTGACATAGGCTATGTTGTTAACTGTTCTGTAGATAAGGATAGCTGTGCAGACAAAAAGAAGATTGATTCATAGACAGAGAGGTAGACAGATGACAGATGAAAGATAGAGAGATAGGGACATAGATTGATAGATGATATACATCATAGATAGATGATACGAAGATAGATAGATAGATACATAGATACATAGATAGATAGATACATAGATAGACAGACAGACCGTTAGATAGAAGATACAGATACACATCGATTGATACAAAGCTATTGCTCATAACCAGTAGAAGAATGGTGAAAGCACATAGGTAAACTACAGACAAAAAGGAAGAATGAAATCCAGTTTAAAAAGTGCGGTTAGCAGCCTTAAGAAGTAAACAAATCCTACCGTTTGCAATGACGTGGATGGAGATGGAGAAATAGGCCAGGCGGAGAAAGACAAGTTCCAAGTGATTTCACTCATGTGTGGAGTATAACAGCAAAGAAAAACTGAAGGAAAAAAATAGCAGCAGACTCACAGAACCCGAGAGTTGACTAAAAGTTACCAAAGGGAAAAGGACTGGGCAGGGTGGTACTGAAGGGTGGGATAAGTGTGGGGAGAAAGAATGGGGGCATTAGGATTAGCATGTATAATGCGTGGTGTCGGTGTGCATGGGGAGTACTGTACAACACAGACAAGACTAGTAGAGATCATATAGCATCTTACTACTCGCTGATGGACAGCGACTGTAACGGGGTCTGTTGGGGGGTACATGGTGAAGGGGTCTAGAGCATCCAAATACGCTGATGGACAGCGACTGAAGAGGTTTTATGGGGGGACTTGGTGAAGGGGGGAGTATAGTAAACATAATGTTCTTCACGTGATCGTAGATTAATGATAAAAAAATTTTTTTAAGTGCAATAAGTGCACAGCTCTGAATCATCAGAATAAAAGGTCAGAATCTGAGTGCTGCAAACAAAAGACACAGGGTTAAAAGAAGGGATGAAAACTCAAGACACCTACGTGCTTACTTACAGGAGACTCACTTGAGATCCAAGGACACAGACAAACTACAAGCCGAAGGTGTGTGGACAAGTACCCTACAAGAGTGAAACTGAAAAACAAACAATCAAACAAACAGATTCTGTTTGAGTCCCCAGAGACAGTCAGTAGAAAATAGCCCTATCTGGCCACCGTGAATTATTTTTGTTTGGTTTCAGCAGTTCCCAGCCATAGATTTAATGGTGCAGCAAAAGACTTCTAATTTTCTCTCACCTCAACAACTGAGTTGCTGTAATAATAAGCATCTGGGCCTTTATATCAGTGGGCTTTATGATGTTCACGAATGTGAAGGTGTAATAACCACCTAAAGAGGGAAGTATGGACACTCAAATAAATACGTCAATCCACAATATACTCTTAGCTCCCAACTGCTCCTGTCTAGAAATTGGTTTTCCTTTTTATTTGACCCTCCGTCCTATCAGCGTTGATCACGCCGATGCCCTTCAAACATGGTGGTGAGCAAAGCAACAAGTTTACTTTTCTGTCGACAACAGGCCCAGAGGAAGGATACTTGTGGTCCTCAGGAATCACTTAGTCAAAGAATGTGGCTAAATACAGACAGCAAGTTAGAAGGAGATGAAAGAGGACAGAGGATAGAGACAAGGGTTCAAGTCTCTGCACAACCATTTCCTGTTTTGTAGGTACACGCGGACGACTCGACCTGCAGGTGTCTCGGTGAACCCAGTTCTCTCCCTACAGCCTAGATACCTTGCAGGGTATTTGGAAGCATTATGTAGGAAAGTGATACAGGCTATATGGTTAACTGTTTTGTACACAAGGACAGATGGGCAGACAAAAAGATGACTGATTGATTGATAGATAGATAGACAGACAGATAAATAGATATTGGTACATATCGATTAACACAAAGCTACTGCTCATAACCAGGAGAGCAATGGGGAAAGCACATAGTGAAACTACAAATAAGAAAGAAGTATGAAATCCAATTTAAAAAGTGCAGTAAGCAGCCATAAGAAGAAAACAATCCCATCTTTTGCAATAACGTGTATGGAGCTAGAGGGTATTTTGCTCAGTCAAATAGGCCAGGCGGAGAAATACATGTACCAAATGATTTCACTCATGTGTGGAGTATGATAACAAAGAAAAACTGAAGGAAAAAACAGCAGCAGACTCACAGAAAACGAGAGTGGACTAACAGTTAACAAAGAGAAAGGGAATGGGTAGGGTTTCTGGGAAGGGAGTAATAAGGGCGGGGGAAAAGAATGGGGGCATTAGGATTAGCATGTATAATGTGTAGGGTGGGTTTTCATGGGTAGGGCTGTACAACGCAGAGTAGACAAGTAGTGATTCCACAGCATCTTAGTACATGCTGACAGACAGCGACTGTAACTGGGATTTGGTGGGGACTTGGTGAAGGGGGTAGACTAGTAAACAATGTTCTGCATGTGATTGTATATTAATGAGAACAAAAAAAATTTCAAATTGCAGTAAGAGCAAGGCTCTCAAATATCAGAATAAAAGTACAGGCTTTGAGTGCTAAAATCAAAAGACACAGGTTTAGAAGTACTGATGAAAACTCAAGACCACCTACGTGCTCCCTTACTGGAGACTCACTTGAGATCCAAAGGCACAGACAAACTACAAGCTGAATGGGCGTGGACAGGTATCCTATACAAGTGAATCTGAGAAACAAAGAAACAAATGGATTCTGTTTGAATTCCCAGAGACAGTCACTAGAAAATAGTCCTATCTAGCCACCGTGAATTCTTTTTCTTTGGTTTCAACAGTGCCCATGTATAGATTTAGTGGTACTGCAATGTCCTTCACATTTTTTCTCACCTCAACAAATGAATTGCTGTAAAAATATGCGTCTGGGCTTTTTAAATCAGTGGATTTTATGATATTCACGATTGTAAAGAAGTAATAACCACATAAAGAGGGAAGTTTGGACACTCAAACAAACACGTCTCTCCACAACACACACTTTGCTACCAAATGATCCTGTCTAGAAATAGGTGTTCCTTTTTATTTGTCCCTCCACCTACCAGTGGTGATCACGCCGATGTCCCTCAAACATGGTGGTTAGTAAAATATCAAGTATACTTTTCTGTCTACAACAGGCCCAGAGGAAGGATACTTGTGGTCTTCAGTGAGCACTTAGTCAATGAATGTGGCTAAATACAGTTAGCAAGCGAGAAGGAGGTAAAAGAGGACAGAGGACAGAGATACGGGTTCAAGTCACTGCAACAACATTTACTGGTTTTCTAAGCACACGCAGCTGTCTCAATCTGCAAGTGTCTCAGGGAGCCCAGTGATCTCCCTACGGCCTAGTGACATTGCAATGTTTTTGGAAGCATTATGTAGGGAAGTGACATAGGTGATGTTGTTAACTATTCTGTACATAAGGATGATGGGCAGACAGAAAGATGATTGATTCATAGATAGACATATATATAGATGACAGATGATAGATTGATAGATGATACACATGATAGATATATGATAGGAAGCTAGATAGATGGATAGATAAATACAGAGAAGGATAGATAGAGAGATAGATAGATTGTTATATAGAAATTAGGTAGATATACAGACAGAGCGATAGATAGATAGATACAGATACATATCGATTGACACAAAGCTATTGCTCATAACCAGGTGATGAATGGTGAAAGCACGTAGCTAAACTACAAACAAAAAGGAAGAATGAAATCCAGTTTACAAAGTGCAGTAAGCAGCCATAAGAAGAAAACAAATCCTACCATTTGCAATGACGTGGATGGAGCTAGATGGTAGAATGTTCAGAGAAATGGGCCAGGTGGAGAAAGACAAGTACCAAATGATTTCACTCATGTGTAGAGTATAACAACAAAGAAAAACTGAAGAAAATAACAGCAGCAGACTCACAGAACCCGAGAGTTGACTAAAAGTTACCAAAGGGAAAAGGACTGGGCAGGGTATGTCTGAAGGGAGGGATAAGTGTGGGGAGAAAGAATGGGGGCATTAGGATTAGCATGTATATTACATGGGGTCGGAGGGGGCATGGGGAGTGCTGTACAACACAGAGAAGACTAGTAGAGATTATATAGCATCTTACTACTCGCTGATGGACAGCAACTGTAATGCTGTCTGTGGGGGTGTATATGTTGAAGGGGTCTACAGCATCCATCTACGCTAATGGACAGCGACAGTAAGATTTTTTGTGGGGGGAATTGTTGAAGGGGGAGCATAGTAAACATAATGTACTTCACGTGATTGTAGAACAGTGATAACAAAAAAAAATTTTTAAGTGCAATAAGGGCACAGTTCTGAATCCTCAGAATAAAAGGTCAGGCTCTGATTGCTGCAAACAAAAGACACAGGGTTAAAAGAAGGGATGAAAACTCAAGACACCTACGTGCTTACTTACAGGAGACTCACTTGAGATCCAAGCACAGAGACAAACTACAAGCTGAAGGTGTGGGGACAGGTAACCTACACAAGTGAAACTGAGAAACAAACAAACAAATGGATTCTGTTTGAGACCCCAGGAGAGTCAGTAGGAAATAGCCCTATCTAGCCACCGTGAATTCTTTTTGTTTGGTTTCAGCAAGGCCCAGGCATAGTTTTAGTGGTGCAGCAACGTACTTCTCATTTTCTTTCACCTCAAAAACTGAGTTGCTGTGATAATAAGAATCTGGGCTTTTGAAATCAGTGGGCTTTATGATGTTCACGAATGTGAAGATGTAATAACCACCTAAAGACAGAAGTTTGGACCCTCAAATAAACACTTCACTCCACAACACATTCTTTGTTCCCAACTGCTCCTGTCTTGAAGTAGGTGTTCCTTTATATTTGTTCCTCCATCTAACAGCAGTGATCACGCCGCTGTCCCTCAAACATGGTGGTGTGCAAAGAACCAAGTACACTTTTCTGTCGACAACAGGCCCAGATGAAGGATACTTGAAGTCTTCAGTGAGCACTTAGTCCATGAATGTGGCTAAATACAGTGAGCAAGCGAGAAGGATGTAAAAGATGACAGAGGACAGAGATACGTGTTCAAGTCCCTGCATCACCATTTACTGGTTTTCTAAGCACACGCGGCTGACTCGACCTGCAAGTGTCTCGGTGAACCCAGTGCTCTCCTTACGGCCTAGTTACCTTACAAGATTTTTGGGAGCATAATGTAGGGAAGTGACATAGGCTATGTTGTTAACTGTTCTGTAGATAAGGATAGCTGTGCAGACAAAAAGAAGATTGATTCATAGACAGAGAGGTAGACAGATGACAGATGAAAGATAGAGAGATAGGGACATAGATTGATAGATGATATACATCATAGATAGATGATACGAAGATAGATAGATAGATACATAGATACATAGATAGATAGATACATAGATAGACAGACAGACCGTTAGATAGAAGATACAGATACACATCGATTGATACAAAGCTATTGCTCATAACCAGTAGAAGAATGGTGAAAGCACATAGGTAAACTACAGACAAAAAGGAAGAATGAAATCCAGTTTAAAAAGTGCGGTTAGCAGCCTTAAGAAGTAAACAAATCCTACCGTTTGCAATGACGTGGATGGAGATGGAGAAATAGGCCAGGCGGAGAAAGACAAGTTCCAAGTGATTTCACTCATGTGTGGAGTATAACAGCAAAGAAAAACTGAAGGAAAAAAATAGCAGCAGACTCACAGAACCCGAGAGTTGACTAAAAGTTACCAAAGGGAAAAGGACTGGGCAGGGTGGTACTGAAGGGTGGGATAAGTGTGGGGAGAAAGAATGGGGGCATTAGGATTAGCATGTATAATGCGTGGTGTCGGTGTGCATGGGGAGTACTGTACAACACAGACAAGACTAGTAGAGATCATATAGCATCTTACTACTCGCTGATGGACAGCGACTGTAACGGGGTCTGTTGGGGGGTACATGGTGAAGGGGTCTAGAGCATCCAAATACGCTGATGGACAGCGACTGAAGAGGTTTTATGGGGGGACTTGGTGAAGGGGGGAGTATAGTAAACATAATGTTCTTCACGTGATCGTAGATTAATGATAAAAAAATTTTTTTAAGTGCAATAAGTGCACAGCTCTGAATCATCAGAATAAAAGGTCAGAATCTGAGTGCTGCAAACAAAAGACACAGGGTTAAAAGAAGGGATGAAAACTCAAGACACCTACGTGCTTACTTACAGGAGACTCACTTGAGATCCAAGGACACAGACAAACTACAAGCCGAAGGTGTGTGGACAAGTACCCTACAAGAGTGAAACTGAAAAACAAACAATCAAACAAACAGATTCTGTTTGAGTCCCCAGAGACAGTCAGTAGAAAATAGCCCTATCTGGCCACCGTGAATTATTTTTGTTTGGTTTCAGCAGTTCCCAGCCATAGATTTAATGGTGCAGCAAAAGACTTCTAATTTTCTCTCACCTCAACAACTGAGTTGCTGTAATAATAAGCATCTGGGCCTTTATATCAGTGGGCTTTATGATGTTCACGAATGTGAAGGTGTAATAACCACCTAAAGAGGGAAGTATGGACACTCAAATAAATACGTCAATCCACAATATACTCTTAGCTCCCAACTGCTCCTGTCTAGAAATTGGTTTTCCTTTTTATTTGACCCTCCGTCCTATCAGCGTTGATCACGCCGATGCCCTTCAAACATGGTGGTGAGCAAAGCAACAAGTTTACTTTTCTGTCGACAACAGGCCCAGAGGAAGGATACTTGTGGTCCTCAGGAATCACTTAGTCAAAGAATGTGGCTAAATACAGACAGCAAGTTAGAAGGAGATGAAAGAGGACAGAGGATAGAGACAAGGGTTCAAGTCTCTGCACAACCATTTCCTGTTTTGTAGGTACACGCGGACGACTCGACCTGCAGGTGTCTCGGTGAACCCAGTTCTCTCCCTACAGCCTAGATACCTTGCAGGGTATTTGGAAGCATTATGTAGGAAAGTGATACAGGCTATATGGTTAACTGTTTTGTACACAAGGACAGATGGGCAGACAAAAAGATGACTGATTGATTGATAGATAGATAGACAGACAGATAAATAGATATTGGTACATATCGATTAACACAAAGCTACTGCTCATAACCAGGAGAGCAATGGGGAAAGCACATAGTGAAACTACAAATAAGAAAGAAGTATGAAATCCAATTTAAAAAGTGCAGTAAGCAGCCATAAGAAGAAAACAATCCCATCTTTTGCAATAACGTGTATGGAGCTAGAGGGTATTTTGCTCAGTCAAATAGGCCAGGCGGAGAAATACATGTACCAAATGATTTCACTCATGTGTGGAGTATGATAACAAAGAAAAACTGAAGGAAAAAACAGCAGCAGACTCACAGAAAACGAGAGTGGACTAACAGTTAACAAAGAGAAAGGGAATGGGTAGGGTTTCTGGGAAGGGAGTAATAAGGGCGGGGGAAAAGAATGGGGGCATTAGGATTAGCATGTATAATGTGTAGGGTGGGTTTTCATGGGTAGGGCTGTACAACGCAGAGTAGACAAGTAGTGATTCCACAGCATCTTAGTACATGCTGACAGACAGCGACTGTAACTGGGATTTGGTGGGGACTTGGTGAAGGGGGTAGACTAGTAAACAATGTTCTGCATGTGATTGTATATTAATGAGAACAAAAAAAATTTCAAATTGCAGTAAGAGCAAGGCTCTCAAATATCAGAATAAAAGTACAGGCTTTGAGTGCTAAAATCAAAAGACACAGGTTTAGAAGTACTGATGAAAACTCAAGACCACCTACGTGCTCCCTTACTGGAGACTCACTTGAGATCCAAAGGCACAGACAAACTACAAGCTGAATGGGCGTGGACAGGTATCCTATACAAGTGAATCTGAGAAACAAAGAAACAAATGGATTCTGTTTGAATTCCCAGAGACAGTCACTAGAAAATAGTCCTATCTAGCCACCGTGAATTCTTTTTCTTTGGTTTCAACAGTGCCCATGTATAGATTTAGTGGTACTGCAATGTCCTTCACATTTTTTCTCACCTCAACAAATGAATTGCTGTAAAAATATGCGTCTGGGCTTTTTAAATCAGTGGATTTTATGATATTCACGATTGTAAAGAAGTAATAACCACATAAAGAGGGAAGTTTGGACACTCAAACAAACACGTCTCTCCACAACACACACTTTGCTACCAAATGATCCTGTCTAGAAATAGGTGTTCCTTTTTATTTGTCCCTCCACCTACCAGTGGTGATCACGCCGATGTCCCTCAAACATGGTGGTTAGTAAAATATCAAGTATACTTTTCTGTCTACAACAGGCCCAGAGGAAGGATACTTGTGGTCTTCAGTGAGCACTTAGTCAATGAATGTGGCTAAATACAGTTAGCAAGCGAGAAGGAGGTAAAAGAGGACAGAGGACAGAGATACGGGTTCAAGTCACTGCAACAACATTTACTGGTTTTCTAAGCACACGCAGCTGACTCAATCTGCAAGTGTCTCAGGGAGCCCAGTGATCTCCCTACGGCCTAGTGACATTGCAATGTTTTTGGAAGCATTATGTAGGGAAGTGACATAGGTGATGTTGTTAACTATTCTGTACATAAGGATGATGGGCAGACAGAAAGATGATTGATTCATAGATAGACATATATATAGATGACAGATGATAGATTGATAGATGATACACATGATAGATATATGATAGGAAGCTAGATAGATGGATAGATAAATACAGAGAAGGATAGATAGAGAGATAGATAGATTGTTATATAGAAATTAGGTAGATATACAGACAGAGCGATAGATAGATAGATACAGATACATATCGATTGACACAAAGCTATTGCTCATAACCAGGTGATGAATGGTGAAAGCACGTAGCTAAACTACAAACAAAAAGGAAGAATGAAATCCAGTTTACAAAGTGCAGTAAGCAGCCATAAGAAGAAAACAAATCCTACCATTTGCAATGACGTGGATGGAGCTAGATGGTAGAATGTTCAGAGAAATGGGCCAGGTGGAGAAAGACAAGTACCAAATGATTTCACTCATGTGTAGAGTATAACAACAAAGAAAAACTGAAGAAAATAACAGCAGCAGACTCACAGAACCCGAGAGTTGACTAAAAGTTACCAAAGGGAAAAGGACTGGGCAGGGTATGTCTGAAGGGAGGGATAAGTGTGGGGAGAAAGAATGGGGGCATTAGGATTAGCATGTATATTACATGGGGTCGGAGGGGGCATGGGGAGTGCTGTACAACACAGAGAAGACTAGTAGAGATTATATAGCATCTTACTACTCGCTGATGGACAGCAACTGTAATGCTGTCTGTGGGGGTGTATATGTTGAAGGGGTCTACAGCATCCATCTACGCTAATGGACAGCGACAGTAAGATTTTTTGTGGGGGGAATTGTTGAAGGGGGAGCATAGTAAACATAATGTACTTCACGTGATTGTAGAACAGTGATAACAAAAAAAAATTTTTAAGTGCAATAAGGGCACAGTTCTGAATCCTCAGAATAAAAGGTCAGGCTCTGATTGCTGCAAACAAAAGACACAGGGTTAAAAGAAGGGATGAAAACTCAAGACACCTACGTGCTTACTTACAGGAGACTCACTTGAGATCCAAGCACAGAGACAAACTACAAGCTGAAGGTGTGGGGACAGGTAACCTACACAAGTGAAACTGAGAAACAAACAAACAAATGGATTCTGTTTGAGACCCCAGGAGAGTCAGTAGGAAATAGCCCTATCTAGCCACCGTGAATTCTTTTTGTTTGGTTTCAGCAAGGCCCAGGCATAGTTTTAGTGGTGCAGCAACGTACTTCTCATTTTCTTTCACCTCAAAAACTGAGTTGCTGTGATAATAAGAATCTGGGCTTTTGAAATCAGTGGGCTTTATGATGTTCACGAATGTGAAGATGTAATAACCACCTAAAGACAGAAGTTTGGACCCTCAAATAAACACTTCACTCCACAACACATTCTTTGTTCCCAACTGCTCCTGTCTTGAAATAGGTGTTCCTTTATATTTGTTCCTCCATCTAACAGCAGTGATCACGCCGCTGTCCCTCAAACATGGTGGTGTGCAAAGAACCAAGTACACTTTTCTGTCGACAACAGGCCCAGATGAAGGATACTTGAAGTCTTCAGTGAGCACTTAGTCCATGAATGTGGCTAAATACAGTGAGCAAGCGAGAAGGATGTAAAAGATGACAGAGGACAGAGATACGTGTTCAAGTCCCTGCATCACCATTTACTGGTTTTCTAAGCACACGCGGCTGACTCGACCTGCAAGTGTCTCGGTGAACCCAGTGCTCTCCTTACGGCCTAGTTACCTTACAAGATTTTTGGGAGCATAATGTAGGGAAGTGACATAGGCTATGTTGTTAACTGTTCTGTAGATAAGGATAGCTGTGCAGACAAAAAGATGATTGATTCATAGACAGAGAGGTAGACAGATGACAGATGAAAGATAGAGAGATAGGGACATAGATTGATAGATGATATACATCATAGATAGATGATACGAAGATAGATAGATAGATACATAGATACATAGATAGATAGATACATAGATAGACAGACAGACCGTTAGATAGAAGATACAGATACACATCGATTGATACAAAGCTATTGCTCATAACCAGTAGAAGAATGGTGAAAGCACATAGGTAAACTACAGACAAAAAGGAAGAATGAAATCCAGTTTAAAAAGTGCGGTTAGCAGCCTTAAGAAGTAAACAAATCCTACCGTTTGCAATGACGTGGATGGAGATGGAGAAATAGGCCAGGCGGAGAAAGACAAGTTCCAAGTGATTTCACTCATGTGTGGAGTATAACAGCAAAGAAAAACTGAAGGAAAAAAATAGCAGCAGACTCACAGAACCCGAGAGTTGACTAAAAGTTACCAAAGGGAAAAGGACTGGGCAGGGTGGTACTGAAGGGTGGGATAAGTGTGGGGAGAAAGAATGGGGGCATTAGGATTAGCATGTATAATGCGTGGTGTCGGTGTGCATGGGGAGTACTGTACAACACAGACAAGACTAGTAGAGATCATATAGCATCTTACTACTCGCTGATGGACAGCGACTGTAACGGGGTCTGTTGGGGGGTACATGGTGAAGGGGTCTAGAGCATCCAAATACGCTGATGGACAGCGACTGAAGAGGTTTTATGGGGGGACTTGGTGAAGGGGGGAGTATAGTAAACATAATGTTCTTCACGTGATCGTAGATTAATGATAAAAAAATTTTTTTAAGTGCAATAAGTGCACAGCTCTGAATCATCAGAATAAAAGGTCAGAATCTGAGTGCTGCAAACAAAAGACACAGGGTTAAAAGAAGGGATGAAAACTCAAGACACCTACGTGCTTACTTACAGGAGACTCACTTGAGATCCAAGGACACAGACAAACTACAAGCCGAAGGTGTGTGGACAAGTACCCTACAAGAGTGAAACTGAAAAACAAACAATCAAACAAACAGATTCTGTTTGAGTCCCCAGAGACAGTCAGTAGAAAATAGCCCTATCTGGCCACCGTGAATTATTTTTGTTTGGTTTCAGCAGTTCCCAGCCATAGATTTAATGGTGCAGCAAAAGACTTCTAATTTTCTCTCACCTCAACAACTGAGTTGCTGTAATAATAAGCATCTGGGCCTTTATATCAGTGGGCTTTATGATGTTCACGAATGTGAAGGTGTAATAACCACCTAAAGAGGGAAGTATGGACACTCAAATAAATACGTCAATCCACAATATACTCTTAGCTCCCAACTGCTCCTGTCTAGAAATTGGTTTTCCTTTTTATTTGACCCTCCGTCCTATCAGCGTTGATCACGCCGATGCCCTTCAAACATGGTGGTGAGCAAAGCAACAAGTTTACTTTTCTGTCGACAACAGGCCCAGAGGAAGGATACTTGTGGTCCTCAGGAATCACTTAGTCAAAGAATGTGGCTAAATACAGACAGCAAGTTAGAAGGAGATGAAAGAGGACAGAGGATAGAGACAAGGGTTCAAGTCTCTGCACAACCATTTCCTGTTTTGTAGGTACACGCGGTCGACTCGACCTGCAGGTGTCTCGGTGAACCCAGTTCTCTCCCTACAGCCTAGATACCTTGCAGGATTTTTGGAAGCATTATGTAGGAAAGTGATACAGGCTATATGGTTAACTGTTTTGTACACAAGGACAGATGGGCAGACAAAAAGATGACTGATTGATTGATAGATAGATAGACAGATAAATAGATATTGGTACATATCAATTAACACAAAGCTACTGCTCATAACCAGGAGAGCAATGGGGAAAGCACATAGTGAAACTACAAATAAGAAAGAAGTATGAAATCCAATTTAAAAAGTGCAGTAAGCAGCCATAAGAAGAAAACAATCCCATCTTTTGCAATAACGTGTATGGAGCTAGAGGGTATTTTGCTCAGTCAAATAGGCCAGGCGGAGAAATACATGTACCAAATGATTTCACTCATGTGTGGAGTATGATAACAAAGAAAAACTGAAGGAAAAAACAGCAGCAGACTCACAGAAAACGAGAGTGGACTAACAGTTAACAAAGAGAAAGGGAATGGGTAGGGTTTCTGGGAAGGGAGTAATAAGGGCGGGGGAAAAGAATGGGGGCATTAGGATTAGCATGTATAATGTGTAGGGTGGGTTTTCATGGGTAGGGCTGTACAACGCAGAGTAGACAAGTAGTGATTCCACAGCATCTTAGTACATGCTGACAGACAGCGACTGTAACTGGGATTTGGTGGGGACTTGGTGAAGGGGGTAGACTAGTAAACAATGTTCTGCATGTGATTGTATATTAATGAGAACAAAAAAAATTTCAAATTGCAGTAAGAGCAAGGCTCTCAAATATCAGAATAAAAGTACAGGCTTTGAGTGCTAAAATCAAAAGACACAGGTTTAGAAGTACTGATGAAAACTCAAGACCACCTACGTGCTCCCTTACTGGAGACTCACTTGAGATCCAAAGGCACAGACAAACTACAAGCTGAATGGGCGTGGACAGGTATCCTATACAAGTGAATCTGAGAAACAAAGAAACAAATGGATTCTGTTTGAATTCCCAGAGACAGTCACTAGAAAATAGTCCTATCTAGCCACCGTGAATTCTTTTTGTTTGGTTTCAACAGTGCCCATGTATAGATTTAGTGGTACTGCAATGTCCTTCACATTTTTTCTCACCTCAACAAATGAATTGCTGTAAAAATATGCGTCTGGGCTTTTTAAATCAGTGGATTTTATGATATTCACGATTGTAAAGAAGTAATAACCACATAAAGAGGGAAGCTTGGACACTCAAACAAACACGTCTCTCCACAACACACACTTTGCTACCAAATGATCCTGTCTAGAAATAGGTGTTCCTTTTTATTTGTCCCTCCACCTACCAGTGGTGATCACGCCGATGTCCCTCAAACATGGTGGTTAGTAAAATATCAAGTATACTTTTCTGTCTACAACAGGCCCAGAGGAAGGATACTTGTGGTCTTCAGTGAGCACTTAGTCAATGAATGTGGCTAAATACAGTTAGCAAGCGAGAAGGAGGTAAAAGAGGACAGAGGACAGAGATACGGGTTCAAGTCACTGCAACAACATTTACTGGTTTTCTAAGCACACGCAGCTGTCTCAATCTGCAAGTGTCTCAGGGAGCCCAGTGATCTCCCTACGGCCTAGTGACATTGCAATGTTTTTGGAAGCATAATGTAGGGAAGTGACATAGGTGATGTTGTTAACTATTCTGTACATAAGGATGATGGGCAGACAGAAAGATGATTGATTCATAGATAGACATATATATAGATGACAGATGATAGATTGATAGATGATACACATGATAGATATATGATAGGAAGCTAGATAGATGGATAGATAAATACAGAGAAGGACAGATAGAGAGATAGATAGATTGTTATATAGAAATTAGGTAGATATACAGACAGAGCGATAGATAGATAGATAGATACAGATACATATCGATTGACACAAAGCTATTGCTCATAACCAGGTGATGAATGGTGAAAGCACGTAGCTAAACTACAAACAAAAAGGAAGAATGAAATCCAGTTTACAAAGTGCAGTAAGCAGCCATAAGAAGAAAACAAATCCTACCATTTGCAATGACGTGGATGGAGCTAGATGGTAGAATGTTCAGAGAAATGGGCCAGGTGGAGAAAGACAAGTACCAAATGATTTCACTCATGTGTAGAGTATAACAACAAAGAAAAACTGAAGAAAATAACAGCAGCAGACTCACAGAACCCGAGAGTTGACTAAAAGTTACCAAAGGGAAAAGGACTGGGCAGGGTATGTCTGAAGGGAGGGATAAGTGTGGGGAGAAAGAATGGGGGCATTAGGATTAGCATGTATATTGCATGGGGTCGGAGGGGGCATGGGGAGTGCTGTACAACACAGAGAAGACTAGAAGAGATTATATAGCATCTTACTACTCGCTGATGGACAGCAACTGTAATGCTGTCTGTGGGGGTGTATATGTTGAAGGGGTCTACAGCATCCATCTACGCTAATGGACAGCGACAGTAAGATTTTTTGTGGGGGGAATTGTTGAAGGGGGAGCATAGTAAACATAATGTACTTCACGTGATTGTAGAACAGTGATAACAAAAAAAAATTTTTAAGTGCAATAAGGGCACAGTTCTGAATCCTCAGAATAAAAGGTCAGGCTCTGATTGCTGCAAACAAAAGACACAGGGTTAAAAGAAGGGATGAAAACTCAAGACACCTACGTGCTTACTTACAGGAGACTCATTTGAGATCCAAGCACAGAGACAAACTACAAGCTGAAGGTGTGGGGACAGGTAACCTACACAAGTGAAACTGAGAAACAAACAAACAAATGGATTCTGTTTGAGACCCCAGGAGAGTCAGTAGGAAATAGCCCTATCTAGCCACCGTGAATTCTTTTTGTTTGGTTTCAGCAAGGCCCAGGCATAGTTTTAGTGGTGCAGCAACGTACTTCTCATTTTCTTTCACCTCAAAAACTGAGTTGCTGTGATAATAAGAATCTGGGCTTTTGAAATCAGTGGGCTTTATGATGTTCACGAATGTGAAGATGTAATAACCACCTAAAGACAGAAGTTTGGACCCTCAAATAAACACTTCACTCCACAACACATTCTTTGTTCCCAACTGCTCCTGTCTTGAAATAGGTGTTCCTTTATATTTGTTCCTCCATCTAACAGCAGTGATCACGCCGCTGTCCCTCAAACATGGTGGTGTGCAAAGAACCAAGTACACTTTTCTGTCGACAACAGGCCCAGATGAAGGATACTTGAAGTCTTCAGTGAGCACTTAGTCCATGAATGTGGCTAAATACAGTGAGCAAGCGAGAAGGATGTAAAAGATGACAGAGGACAGAGATACGTGTTCAAGTCCCTGCATCACCATTTACTGGTTTTCTAAGCACACGCGGCTGACTCGACCTGCAAGTGTCTCGGTGAACCCAGTGCTCTCCTTACGGCCTAGTTACCTTACAAGATTTTTGGGAGCATAATGTAGGGAAGTGACATAGGCTATGTTGTTAACTGTTCTGTAGATAAGGATAGCTGTGCAGACAAAAAGATGATTGATTCATAGACAGAGAGGTAGACAGATGACAGATGAAAGATAGAGAGATAGGGACATAGATTGATAGATGATATACATCATAGATAGATGATACGAAGATAGATAGATAGATACATAGATACATAGATAGATAGATACATAGATAGACAGACAGACCGTTAGATAGAAGATACAGATACACATCGATTGATACAAAGCTATTGCTCATAACCAGTAGAAGAATGGTGAAAGCACATAGGTAAACTACAGACAAAAAGGAAGAATGAAATCCAGTTTAAAAAGTGCGGTTAGCAGCCTTAAGAAGTAAACAAATCCTACCGTTTGCAATGACGTGGATGGAGATGGAGAAATAGGCCAGGCGGAGAAAGACAAGTTCCAAGTGATTTCACTCATGTGTGGAGTATAACAGCAAAGAAAAACTGAAGGAAAAAAATAGCAGCAGACTCACAGAACCCGAGAGTTGACTAAAAGTTACCAAAGGGAAAAGGACTGGGCAGGGTGGTACTGAAGGGTGGGATAAGTGTGGGGAGAAAGAATGGGGGCATTAGGATTAGCATGTATAATGCGTGGTGTCGGTGTGCATGGGGAGTACTGTACAACACAGACAAGACTAGTAGAGATCATATAGCATCTTACTACTCGCTGATGGACAGCGACTGTAACGGGGTCTGTTGGGGGGTACATGGTGAAGGGGTCTAGAGCATCCAAATACGCTGATGGACAGCGACTGAAGAGGTTTTATGGGGGGACTTGGTGAAGGGGGGAGTATAGTAAACATAATGTTCTTCACGTGATCGTAGATTAATGATAAAAAAATTTTTTTAAGTGCAATAAGTGCACAGCTCTGAATCATCAGAATAAAAGGTCAGAATCTGAGTGCTGCAAACAAAAGACACAGGGTTAAAAGAAGGGATGAAAACTCAAGACACCTACGTGCTTACTTACAGGAGACTCACTTGAGATCCAAGGACACAGACAAACTACAAGCCGAAGGTGTGTGGACAAGTACCCTACAAGAGTGAAACTGAAAAACAAACAATCAAACAAACAGATTCTGTTTGAGTCCCCAGAGACAGTCAGTAGAAAATAGCCCTATCTGGCCACCGTGAATTATTTTTGTTTGGTTTCAGCAGTTCCCAGCCATAGATTTAATGGTGCAGCAAAAGACTTCTAATTTTCTCTCACCTCAACAACTGAGTTGCTGTAATAATAAGCATCTGGGCCTTTATATCAGTGGGCTTTATGATGTTCACGAATGTGAAGGTGTAATAACCACCTAAAGAGGGAAGTATGGACACTCAAATAAATACGTCAATCCACAATATACTCTTAGCTCCCAACTGCTCCTGTCTAGAAATTGGTTTTCCTTTTTATTTGACCCTCCGTCCTATCAGCGTTGATCACGCCGATGCCCTTCAAACATGGTGGTGAGCAAAGCAACAAGTTTACTTTTCTGTCGACAACAGGCCCAGAGGAAGGATACTTGTGGTCCTCAGGAATCACTTAGTCAAAGAATGTGGCTAAATACAGACAGCAAGTTAGAAGGAGATGAAAGAGGACAGAGGATAGAGACAAGGGTTCAAGTCTCTGCACAACCATTTCCTGTTTTGTACGTACACGCGGACGACTCGACCTGCAGGTGTCTCGGTGAACCCAGTTCTCTCCCTACAGCCTAGATACCTTGCAGGGTATTTGGAAGCATTATGTAGGAAAGTGATACAGGCTATATGGTTAACTGTTTTGTACACAAGGACAGATGGGCAGACAAAAAGATGACTGATTGATTGATAGATAGATAGACAGACAGATAAATAGATATTGGTACATATCGATTAACACAAAGCTACTGCTCATAACCAGGAGAGCAATGGGGAAAGCACATAGTGAAACTACAAATAAGAAAGAAGTATGAAATCCAATTTAAAAAGTGCAGTAAGCAGCCATAAGAAGAAAACAATCCCATCTTTTGCAATAACGTGTATGGAGCTAGAGGGTATTTTGCTCAGTCAAATAGGCCAGGCGGAGAAATACATGTACCAAATGATTTCACTCATGTGTGGAGTATGATAACAAAGAAAAACTGAAGGAAAAAACAGCAGCAGACTCACAGAAAACGAGAGTGGACTAACAGTTAACAAAGAGAAAGGGAATGGGTAGGGTTTCTGGGAAGGGAGTAATAAGGGCGGGGGAAAAGAATGGGGGCATTAGGATTAGCATGTATAATGTGTAGGGTGGGTTTTCATGGGTAGGGCTGTACAACGCAGAGTAGACAAGTAGTGATTCCACAGCATCTTAGTACATGCTGACAGACAGCGACTGTAACTGGGATTTGGTGGGGACTTGGTGAAGGGGGTAGACTAGTAAACAATGTTCTGCATGTGATTGTATATTAATGAGAACAAAAAAAATTTCAAATTGCAGTAAGAGCAAGGCTCTCAAATATCAGAATAAAAGTACAGGCTTTGAGTGCTAAAATCAAAAGACACAGGTTTAGAAGTACTGATGAAAACTCAAGACCACCTACGTGCTCCCTTACTGGAGACTCACTTGAGATCCAAAGGCACAGACAAACTACAAGCTGAATGGGCGTGGACAGGTATCCTATACAAGTGAATCTGAGAAACAAAGAAACAAATGGATTCTGTTTGAATTCCCAGAGACAGTCACTAGAAAATAGTCCTATCTAGCCACCGTGAATTCTTTTTCTTTGGTTTCAACAGTGCCCATGTATAGATTTAGTGGTACTGCAATGTCCTTCACATTTTTTCTCACCTCAACAAATGAATTGCTGTAAAAATATGCGTCTGGGCTTTTTAAATCAGTGGATTTTATGATATTCACGATTGTAAAGAAGTAATAACCACATAAAGAGGGAAGTTTGGACACTCAAACAAACACGTCTCTCCACAACACACACTTTGCTACCAAATGATCCTGTCTAGAAATAGGTGTTCCTTTTTATTTGTCCCTCCACCTACCAGTGGTGATCACGCCGATGTCCCTCAAACATGGTGGTTAGTAAAATATCAAGTATACTTTTCTGTCTACAACAGGCCCAGAGGAAGGATACTTGTGGTCTTCAGTGAGCACTTAGTCAATGAATGTGGCTAAATACAGTTAGCAAGCGAGAAGGAGGTAAAAGAGGACAGAGGACAGAGATACGGGTTCAAGTCACTGCAACAACATTTACTGGTTTTCTAAGCACACGCAGCTGTCTCAATCTGCAAGTGTCTCAGGGAGCCCAGTGATCTCCCTACGGCCTAGTGACATTGCAATGTTTTTGGAAGCATTATGTAGGGAAGTGACATAGGTGATGTTGTTAACTATTCTGTACATAAGGATGATGGGCAGACAGAAAGATGATTGATTCATAGATAGACATATATATAGATGACAGATGATAGATTGATAGATGATACACATGATAGATATATGATAGGAAGCTAGATAGATGGATAGATAAATACAGAGAAGGATAGATAGAGAGATAGATAGATTGTTATATAGAAATTAGGTAGATATACAGACAGAGCGATAGATAGATAGATACAGATACATATCGATTGACACAAAGCTATTGCTCATAACCAGGTGATGAATGGTGAAAGCACGTAGCTAAACTACAAACAAAAAGGAAGAATGAAATCCAGTTTACAAAGTGCAGTAAGCAGCCATAAGAAGAAAACAAATCCTACCATTTGCAATGACGTGGATGGAGCTAGATGGTAGAATGTTCAGAGAAATGGGCCAGGTGGAGAAAGACAAGTACCAAATGATTTCACTCATGTGTAGAGTATAACAACAAAGAAAAACTGAAGAAAATAACAGCAGCAGACTCACAGAACCCGAGAGTTGACTAAAAGTTACCAAAGGGAAAAGGACTGGGCAGGGTATGTCTGAAGGGAGGGATAAGTGTGGGGAGAAAGAATGGGGGCATTAGGATTAGCATGTATATTGCATGGGGTCGGAGGGGGCATGGGGAGTGCTGTACAACACAGAGAAGACTAGTAGAGATTATATAGCATCTTACTACTCGCTGATGGACAGCAACTGTAATGCTGTCTGTGGGGGTGTATATGTTGAAGGGGTCTACAGCATCCATCTACGCTAATGGACAGCGACAGTAAGATTTTTTGTGGGGGGAATTGTTGAAGGGGGAGCATAGTAAACATAATGTACTTCACGTGATTGTAGAACAGTGATAACAAAAAAAAATTTTTAAGTGCAATAAGGGCACAGTTCTGAATCCTCAGAATAAAAGGTCAGGCTCTGATTGCTGCAAACAAAAGACACAGGGTTAAAAGAAGGGATGAAAACTCAAGACACCTACGTGCTTACTTACAGGAGACTCACTTGAGATCCAAGCACAGAGACAAACTACAAGCTGAAGGTGTGGGGACAGGTAACCTACACAAGTGAAACTGAGAAACAAACAAACAAATGGATTCTGTTTGAGACCCCAGGAGAGTCAGTAGGAAATAGCCCTATCTAGCCACCGTGAATTCTTTTTGTTTGGTTTCAGCAAGGCCCAGGCATAGTTTTAGTGGTGCAGCAACGTACTTCTCATTTTCTTTCACCTCAAAAACTGAGTTGCTGTGATAATAAGAACCTGGGCTTTTGAAATCAGTGGGCTTTATGATGTTCACGAATGTGAAGATGTAATAACCACCTAAAGACAGAAGTTTGGACCCTCAAATAAACACTTCACTCCACAACACATTCTTTGTTCCCAACTGCTCCTGTCTTGAAATAGGTGTTCCTTTATATTTGTTCCTCCATCTAACAGCAGTGATCACGCCGCTGTCCCTCAAACATGGTGGTGTGCAAAGAACCAAGTACACTTTTCTGTCGACAACAGGCCCAGATGAAGGATACTTGAAGTCTTCAGTGAGCACTTAGTCCATGAATGTGGCTAAATACAGTGAGCAAGCGAGAAGGATGTAAAAGATGACAGAGGACAGAGATACGTGCTCAAGTCCCTGCATCACCATTTACTGGTTTTCTAAGCACACGCGGCTGACTCGACCTGCAAGTGTCTCGGTGAACCCAGTGCTCTCCTTACGGCCTAGTTACCTTACAAGATTTTTGGGAGCATAATGTAGGGAAGTGACATAGGCTATGTTGTTAACTGTTCTGTAGATAAGGATAGCTGTGCAGACAAAAAGATGATTGATTCATAGACAGAGAGGTAGACAGATGACAGATGAAAGATAGAGAGATAGGGACATAGATTGATAGATGATATACATCATAGATAGATGATACGAAGATAGATAGATAGATACATAGATACATAGATAGATAGATACATAGATAGACAGACAGACCGTTAGATAGAAGATACAGATACACATCGATTGATACAAAGCTATTGCTCATAACCAGTAGAAGAATGGTGAAAGCACATAGGTAAACTACAGACAAAAAGGAAGAATGAAATCCAGTTTAAAAAGTGCGGTTAGCAGCCTTAAGAAGTAAACAAATCCTACCGTTTGCAATGACGTGGATGGAGATGGAGAAATAGGCCAGGCGGAGAAAGACAAGTTCCAAGTGATTTCACTCATGTGTGGAGTATAACAGCAAAGAAAAACTGAAGGAAAAAAATAGCAGCAGACTCACAGAACCCGAGAGTTGACTAAAAGTTACCAAAGGGAAAAGGACTGGGCAGGGTGGTACTGAAGGGTGGGATAAGTGTGGGGAGAAAGAATGGGGGCATTAGGATTAGCATGTATAATGCGTGGTGTCGGTGTGCATGGGGAGTACTGTACAACACAGACAAGACTAGTAGAGATCATATAGCATCTTACTACTCGCTGATGGACAGCGACTGTAACGGGGTCTGTTGGGGGGTACATGGTGAAGGGGTCTAGAGCATCCAAATACGCTGATGGACAGCGACTGAAGAGGTTTTATGGGGGGACTTGGTGAAGGGGGGAGTATAGTAAACATAATGTTCTTCACGTGATCGTAGATTAATGATAAAAAAATTTTTTTAAGTGCAATAAGTGCACAGCTCTGAAACATCAGAATAAAAGGTCAGAATCTGAGTGCTGCAAACAAAAGACACAGGGTTAAAAGAAGGGATGAAAACTCAAGACACCTACGTGCTTACTTACAGGAGACTCACTTGAGATCCAAGGACACAGACAAACTACAAGCCGAAGGTGTGTGGACAAGTACCCTACAAGAGTGAAACTGAAAAACAAACAATCAAACAAACAGATTCTGTTTGAGTCCCCAGAGACAGTCAGTAGAAAATAGCCCTATCTGGCCACCGTGAATTATTTTTGTTTGGTTTCAGCAGTTCCCAGCCATAGATTTAATGGTGCAGCAAAAGACTTCTAATTTTCTCTCACCTCAACAACTGAGTTGCTGTAATAATAAGCATCTGGGCCTTTATATCAGTGGGCTTTATGATGTTCACGAATGTGAAGGTGTAATAACCACCTAAAGAGGGAAGTATGGACACTCAAATAAATACGTCAATCCACAATATACTCTTAGCTCCCAACTGCTCCTGTCTAGAAATTGGTTTTCCTTTTTATTTGACCCTCCGTCCTATCAGCGTTGATCACGCCGATGCCCTTCAAACATGGTGGTGAGCAAAGCAACAAGTTTACTTTTCTGTCGACAACAGGCCCAGAGGAAGGATACTTGTGGTCCTCAGGAATCACTTAGTCAAAGAATGTGGCTAAATACAGACAGCAAGTTAGAAGGAGATGAAAGAGGACAGAGGATAGAGACAAGGGTTCAAGTCTCTGCACAACCATTTCCTGTTTTGTAGGTACACGCGGTCGACTCGACCTGCAGGTGTCTCGGTGAACCCAGTTCTCTCCCTACAGCCTAGATACCTTGCAGGATTTTTGGAAGCATTATGTAGGAAAGTGATACAGGCTATATGGTTAACTGTTTTGTACACAAGGACAGATGGGCAGACAAAAAGATGACTGATTGATTGATAGATAGATAGACAGATAAATAGATATTGGTACATATCAATTAACACAAAGCTACTGCTCATAACCAGGAGAGCAATGGGGAAAGCACATAGTGAAACTACAAATAAGAAAGAAGTATGAAATCCAATTTAAAAAGTGCAGTAAGCAGCCATAAGAAGAAAACAATCCCATCTTTTGCAATAACGTGTATGGAGCTAGAGGGTATTTTGCTCAGTCAAATAGGCCAGGCGGAGAAATACATGTACCAAATGATTTCACTCATGTGTGGAGTATGATAACAAAGAAAAACTGAAGGAAAAAACAGCAGCAGACTCACAGAAAACGAGAGTGGACTAACAGTTAACAAAGAGAAAGGGAATGGGTAGGGTTTCTGGGAAGGGAGTAATAAGGGCGGGGGAAAAGAATGGGGGCATTAGGATTAGCATGTATAATGTGTAGGGTGGGTTTTCATGGGTAGGGCTGTACAACGCAGAGTAGACAAGTAGTGATTCCACAGCATCTTAGTACATGCTGACAGACAGCGACTGTAACTGGGATTTGGTGGGGACTTGGTGAAGGGGGTAGACTAGTAAACAATGTTCTGCATGTGATTGTATATTAATGAGAACAAAAAAAATTTCAAATTGCAGTAAGAGCAAGGCTCTCAAATATCAGAATAAAAGTACAGGCTTTGAGTGCTAAAATCAAAAGACACAGGTTTAGAAGTACTGATGAAAACTCAAGACCACCTACGTGCTCCCTTACTGGAGACTCACTTGAGATCCAAAGGCACAGACAAACTACAAGCTGAATGGGCGTGGACAGGTATCCTATACAAGTGAATCTGAGAAACAAAGAAACAAATGGATTCTGTTTGAATTCCCAGAGACAGTCACTAGAAAATAGTCCTATCTAGCCACCGTGAATTCTTTTTCTTTGGTTTCAACAGTGCCCATGTATAGATTTAGTGGTACTGCAATGTCCTTCACATTTTTTCTCACCTCAACAAATGAATTGCTGTAAAAATATGCGTCTGGGCTTTTTAAATCAGTGGATTTTATGATATTCACGATTGTAAAGAAGTAATAACCACATAAAGAGGGAAGCTTGGACACTCAAACAAACACGTCTCTCCACAACACACACTTTGCTACCAAATGATCCTGTCTAGAAATAGGTGTTCCTTTTTATTTGTCCCTCCACCTACCAGTGGTGATCACGCCGATGTCCCTCAAACATGGTGGTTAGTAAAATATCAAGTATACTTTTCTGTCTACAACAGGCCCAGAGGAAGGATACTTGTGGTCTTCAGTGAGCACTTAGTCAATGAATGTGGCTAAATACAGTTAGCAAGCGAGAAGGAGGTAAAAGAGGACAGAGGACAGAGATACGGGTTCAAGTCACTGCAACAACATTTACTGGTTTTCTAAGCACACGCAGCTGTCTCAATCTGCAAGTGTCTCAGGGAGCCCAGTGATCTCCCTACGGCCTAGTGACATTGCAATGTTTTTGGAAGCATAATGTAGGGAAGTGACATAGGTGATGTTGTTAACTATTCTGTACATAAGGATGATGGGCAGACAGAAAGATGATTGATTCATAGATAGACATATATATAGATGACAGATGATAGATTGATAGATGATACACATGATAGATATATGATAGGAAGCTAGATAGATGGATAGATAAATACAGAGAAGGACAGATAGAGAGATAGATAGATTGTTATATAGAAATTAGGTAGATATACAGACAGAGCGATAGATAGATAGATAGATACAGATACATATCGATTGACACAAAGCTATTGCTCATAACCAGGTGATGAATGGTGAAAGCACGTAGCTAAACTACAAACAAAAAGGAAGAATGAAATCCAGTTTACAAAGTGCAGTAAGCAGCCATAAGAAGAAAACAAATCCTACCATTTGCAATGACGTGGATGGAGCTAGATGGTAGAATGTTCAGAGAAATGGGCCAGGTGGAGAAAGACAAGTACCAAATGATTTCACTCATGTGTAGAGTATAACAACAAAGAAAAACTGAAGAAAATAACAGCAGCAGACTCACAGAACCCGAGAGTTGACTAAAAGTTACCAAAGGGAAAAGGACTGGGCAGGGTATGTCTGAAGGGAGGGATAAGTGTGGGGAGAAAGAATGGGGGCATTAGGATTAGCATGTATATTGCATGGGGTCGGAGGGGGCATGGGGAGTGCTGTACAACACAGAGAAGACTAGTAGAGATTATATAGCATCTTACTACTCGCTGATGGACAGCAACTGTAATGCTGTCTGTGGGGGTGTATATGTTGAAGGGGTCTACAGCATCCATCTACGCTAATGGACAGCGACAGTAAGATTTTTTGTGGGGGGAATTGTTGAAGGGGGAGCATAGTAAACATAATGTACTTCACGTGATTGTAGAACAGTGATAACAAAAAAAAATTTTTAAGTGCAATAAGGGCACAGTTCTGAATCCTCAGAATAAAAGGTCAGGCTCTGATTGCTGCAAACAAAAGACACAGGGTTAAAAGAAGGGATGAAAACTCAAGACACCTACGTGCTTACTTACAGGAGACTCACTTGAGATCCAAGCACAGAGACAAACTACAAGCTGAAGGTGTGGGGACAGGTAACCTACACAAGTGAAACTGAGAAACAAACAAACAAATGGATTCTGTTTGAGACCCCAGGAGAGTCAGTAGGAAATAGCCCTATCTAGCCACCGTGAATTCTTTTTGTTTGGTTTCAGCAAGGCCCAGGCATAGTTTTAGTGGTGCAGCAACGTACTTCTCATTTTCTTTCACCTCAAAAACTGAGTTGCTGTGATAATAAGAATCTGGGCTTTTGAAATCAGTGGGCTTTATGATGTTCACGAATGTGAAGATGTAATAACCACCTAAAGACAGAAGTTTGGACCCTCAAATAAACACTTCACTCCACAACACATTCTTTGTTCCCAACTGCTCCTGTCTTGAAATAGGTGTTCCTTTATATTTGTTCCTCCATCTAACAGCAGTGATCACGCCGCTGTCCCTCAAACATGGTGGTGTGCAAAGAACCAAGTACACTTTTCTGTCGACAACAGGCCCAGATGAAGGATACTTGAAGTCTTCAGTGAGCACTTAGTCCATGAATGTGGCTAAATACAGTGAGCAAGCGAGAAGGATGTAAAAGATGACAGAGGACAGAGATACGTGTTCAAGTCCCTGCATCACCATTTACTGGTTTTCTAAGCACACGCGGCTGACTCGACCTGCAAGTGTCTCGGTGAACCCAGTGCTCTCCTTACGGCCTAGTTACCTTACAAGATTTTTGGGAGCATAATGTAGGGAAGTGACATAGGCTATGTTGTTAACTGTTCTGTAGATAAGGATAGCTGTGCAGACAAAAAGATGATTGATTCATAGACAGAGAGGTAGACAGATGACAGATGAAAGATAGAGAGATAGGGACATAGATTGATAGATGATATACATCATAGATAGATGATACGAAGATAGATAGATAGATACATAGATACATAGATAGATAGATACATAGATAGACAGACAGACCGTTAGATAGAAGATACAGATACACATCGATTGATACAAAGCTATTGCTCATAACCAGTAGAAGAATGGTGAAAGCACATAGGTAAACTACAGACAAAAAGGAAGAATGAAATCCAGTTTAAAAAGTGCGGTTAGCAGCCTTAAGAAGTAAACAAATCCTACCGTTTGCAATGACGTGGATGGAGATGGAGAAATAGGCCAGGCGGAGAAAGACAAGTTCCAAGTGATTTCACTCATGTGTGGAGTATAACAGCAAAGAAAAACTGAAGGAAAAAAATAGCAGCAGACTCACAGAACCCGAGAGTTGACTAAAAGTTACCAAAGGGAAAAGGACTGGGCAGGGTGGTACTGAAGGGTGGGATAAGTGTGGGGAGAAAGAATGGGGGCATTAGGATTAGCATGTATAATGCGTGGTGTCGGTGTGCATGGGGAGTACTGTACAACACAGACAAGACTAGTAGAGATCATATAGCATCTTACTACTCGCTGATGGACAGCGACTGTAACGGGGTCTGTTGGGGGGTACATGGTGAAGGGGTCTAGAGCATCCAAATACGCTGATGGACAGCGACTGAAGAGGTTTTATGGGGGGACTTGGTGAAGGGGGGAGTATAGTAAACATAATGTTCTTCACGTGATCGTAGATTAATGATAAAAAAATTTTTTTAAGTGCAATAAGTGCACAGCTCTGAAACATCAGAATAAAAGGTCAGAATCTGAGTGCTGCAAACAAAAGACACAGGGTTAAAAGAAGGGATGAAAACTCAAGACACCTACGTGCTTACTTACAGGAGACTCACTTGAGATCCAAGGACACAGACAAACTACAAGCCGAAGGTGTGTGGACAAGTACCCTACAAGAGTGAAACTGAAAAACAAACAATCAAACAAACAGATTCTGTTTGAGTCCCCAGCGACAGTCAGTAGAAAATAGCCCTATCTGGCCACCGTGAATTATTTTTGTTTGGTTTCAGCAGTTCCCAGCCATAGATTTAATGGTGCAGCAAAAGACTTCTAATTTTCTCTCACCTCAACAACTGAGTTGCTGTAATAATAAGCATCTGGGCCTTTATATCAGTGGGCTTTATGATGTTCACGAATGTGAAGGTGTAATAACCACCTAAAGAGGGAAGTATGGACACTCAAATAAATACGTCAATCCACAATATACTCTTAGCTCCCAACTGCTCCTGTCTAGAAATTGGTTTTCCTTTTTATTTGACCCTCCGTCCTATCAGCGTTGATCACGCCGATGCCCTTCAAACATGGTGGTGAGCAAAGCAACAAGTTTACTTTTCTGTCGACAACAGGCCCAGAGGAAGGATACTTGTGGTCCTCAGGAATCACTTAGTCAAAGAATGTGGCTAAATACAGACAGCAAGTTAGAAGGAGATGAAAGAGGACAGAGGATAGAGACAAGGGTTCAAGTCTCTGCACAACCATTTCCTGTTTTGTAGGTACACGCGGTCGACTCGACCTGCAGGTGTCTCGGTGAACCCAGTTCTCTCCCTACAGCCTAGATACCTTGCAGGATTTTTGGAAGCATTATGTAGGAAAGTGATACAGGCTATATGGTTAACTGTTTTGTACACAAGGACAGATGGGCAGACAAAAAGATGACTGATTGATTGATAGATAGATAGACAGATAAATAGATATTGGTACATATCAATTAACACAAAGCTACTGCTCATAACCAGGAGAGCAATGGGGAAAGCACATAGTGAAACTACAAATAAGAAAGAAGTATGAAATCCAATTTAAAAAGTGCAGTAAGCAGCCATAAGAAGAAAACAATCCCATCTTTTGCAATAACGTGTATGGAGCTAGAGGGTATTTTGCTCAGTCAAATAGGCCAGGCGGAGAAATACATGTACCAAATGATTTCACTCATGTGTGGAGTATGATAACAAAGAAAAACTGAAGGAAAAAACAGCAGCAGACTCACAGAAAACGAGAGTGGACTAACAGTTAACAAAGAGAAAGGGAATGGGTAGGGTTTCTGGGAAGGGAGTAATAAGGGCGGGGGAAAAGAATGGGGGCATTAGGATTAGCATGTATAATGTGTAGGGTGGGTTTTCATGGGTAGGGCTGTACAACGCAGAGTAGACAAGTAGTGATTCCACAGCATCTTAGTACATGCTGACAGACAGCGACTGTAACTGGGATTTGGTGGGGACTTGGTGAAGGGGGTAGACTAGTAAACAATGTTCTGCATGTGATTGTATATTAATGAGAACAAAAAAAATTTCAAATTGCAGTAAGAGCAAGGCTCTCAAATATCAGAATAAAAGTACAGGCTTTGAGTGCTAAAATCAAAAGACACAGGTTTAGAAGTACTGATGAAAACTCAAGACCACCTACGTGCTCCCTTACTGGAGACTCACTTGAGATCCAAAGGCACAGACAAACTACAAGCTGAATGGGCGTGGACAGGTATCCTATACAAGTGAATCTGAGAAACAAAGAAACAAATGGATTCTGTTTGAATTCCCAGAGACAGTCACTAGAAAATAGTCCTATCTAGCCACCGTGAATTCTTTTTCTTTGGTTTCAACAGTGCCCATGTATAGATTTAGTGGTACTGCAATGTCCTTCACATTTTTTCTCACCTCAACAAATGAATTGCTGTAAAAATATGCGTCTGGGCTTTTTAAATCAGTGGATTTTATGATATTCACGATTGTAAAGAAGTAATAACCACATAAAGAGGGAAGCTTGGACACTCAAACAAACACGTCTCTCCACAACACACACTTTGCTACCAAATGATCCTGTCTAGAAATAGGTGTTCCTTTTTATTTGTCCCTCCACCTACCAGTGGTGATCACGCCGATGTCCCTCAAACATGGTGGTTAGTAAAATATCAAGTATACTTTTCTGTCTACAACAGGCCCAGAGGAAGGATACTTGTGGTCTTCAGTGAGCACTTAGTCAATGAATGTGGCTAAATACAGTTAGCAAGCGAGAAGGAGGTAAAAGAGGACAGAGGACAGAGATACGGGTTCAAGTCACTGCAACAACATTTACTGGTTTTCTAAGCACACGCAGCTGTCTCAATCTGCAAGTGTCTCAGGGAGCCCAGTGATCTCCCTACGGCCTAGTGACATTGCAATGTTTTTGGAAGCATAATGTAGGGAAGTGACATAGGTGATGTTGTTAACTATTCTGTACATAAGGATGATGGGCAGACAGAAAGATGATTGATTCATAGATAGACATATATATAGATGACAGATGATAGATTGATAGATGATACACATGATAGATATATGATAGGAAGCTAGATAGATGGATAGATAAATACAGAGAAGGACAGATAGAGAGATAGATAGATTGTTATATAGAAATTAGGTAGATATACAGACAGAGCGATAGATAGATAGATAGATACAGATACATATCGATTGACACAAAGCTATTGCTCATAACCAGGTGATGAATGGTGAAAGCACGTAGCTAAACTACAAACAAAAAGGAAGAATGAAATCCAGTTTACAAAGTGCAGTAAGCAGCCATAAGAAGAAAACAAATCCTACCATTTGCAATGACGTGGATGGAGCTAGATGGTAGAATGTTCAGAGAAATGGGCCAGGTGGAGAAAGACAAGTACCAAATGATTTCACTCATGTGTAGAGTATAACAACAAAGAAAAACTGAAGAAAATAACAGCAGCAGACTCACAGAACCCGAGAGTTGACTAAAAGTTACCAAAGGGAAAAGGACTGGGCAGGGTATGTCTGAAGGGAGGGATAAGTGTGGGGAGAAAGAATGGGGGCATTAGTATTAGCATGTATATTGCATGGGGTCGGAGGGGGCATGGGGAGTGCTGTACAACACAGAGAAGACTAGTAGAGATTATATAGCATCTTACTACTCGCTGATGGACAGCAACTGTAATGCTGTCTGTGGGGGTGTATATGTTGAAGGGGTCTACAGCATCCATCTACGCTAATGGACAGCGACAGTAAGATTTTTTGTGGGGGGAATTGTTGAAGGGGGAGCATAGTAAACATAATGTACTTCACGTGATTGTAGAACAGTGATAACAAAAAAAAATTTTTAAGTGCAATAAGGGCACAGTTCTGAATCCTCAGAATAAAAGGTCAGGCTCTGATTGCTGCAAACAAAAGACACAGGGTTAAAAGAAGGGATGAAAACTCAAGACACCTACGTGCTTACTTACAGGAGACTCACTTGAGATCCAAGCACAGAGACAAACTACAAGCTGAAGGTGTGGGGACAGGTAACCTACACAAGTGAAACTGAGAAACAAACAAACAAATGGATTCTGTTTGAGACCCCAGGAGAGTCAGTAGGAAATAGCCCTATCTAGCCACCGTGAATTCTTTTTGTTTGGTTTCAGCAAGGCCCAGGCATAGTTTTAGTGGTGCAGCAACGTACTTCTCATTTTCTTTCACCTCAAAAACTGAGTTGCTGTGATAATAAGAATCTGGGCTTTTGAAATCAGTGGGCTTTATGATGTTCACGAATGTGAAGATGTAATAACCACCTAAAGACAGAAGTTTGGACCCTCAAATAAACACTTCACTCCACAACACATTCTTTGTTCCCAACTGCTCCTGTCTTGAAATAGGTGTTCCTTTATATTTGTTCCTCCATCTAACAGCAGTGATCACGCCGCTGTCCCTCAAACATGGTGGTGTGCAAAGAACCAAGTACACTTTTCTGTCGACAACAGGCCCAGATGAAGGATACTTGAAGTCTTCAGTGAGCACTTAGTCCATGAATGTGGCTAAATACAGTGAGCAAGCGAGAAGGATGTAAAAGATGACAGAGGACAGAGATACGTGTTCAAGTCCCTGCATCACCATTTACTGGTTTTCTAAGCACACGCGGCTGACTCGACCTGCAAGTGTCTCGGTGAACCCAGTGCTCTCCTTACGGCCTAGTTACCTTACAAGATTTTTGGGAGCATAATGTAGGGAAGTGACATAGGCTATGTTGTTAACTGTTCTGTAGATAAGGATAGCTGTGCAGACAAAAAGATGATTGATTCATAGACAGAGAGGTAGACAGATGACAGATGAAAGATAGAGAGATAGGGACATAGATTGATAGATGATATACATCATAGATAGATGATACGAAGATAGATAGATAGATACATAGATACATAGATAGATAGATACATAGATAGACAGACAGACCGTTAGATAGAAGATACAGATACACATCGATTGATACAAAGCTATTGCTCATAACCAGTAGAAGAATGGTGAAAGCACATAGGTAAACTACAGACAAAAAGGAAGAATGAAATCCAGTTTAAAAAGTGCGGTTAGCAGCCTTAAGAAGTAAACAAATCCTACCGTTTGCAATGACGTGGATGGAGATGGAGAAATAGGCCAGGCGGAGAAAGACAAGTTCCAAGTGATTTCACTCATGTGTGGAGTATAACAGCAAAGAAAAACTGAAGGAAAAAAATAGCAGCAGACTCACAGAACCCGAGAGTTGACTAAAAGTTACCAAAGGGAAAAGGACTGGGCAGGGTGGTACTGAAGGGTGGGATAAGTGTGGGGAGAAAGAATGGGGGCATTAGGATTAGCATGTATAATGCGTGGTGTCGGTGTGCATGGGGAGTACTGTACAACACAGACAAGACTAGTAGAGATCATATAGCATCTTACTACTCGCTGATGGATAGCGACTGTAACAGGGTCTGTGTTGGGTACATGGTGAAGGGGTCTAGAGCATCCAAATACGCTGATGGACAGCGACTGAAGAGGTTTTATGGGGGGACTTGGTGAAGGGGGGAGTATAGTAAACATAATGTTCTTCACGTGATCGTAGATTAATGATAAAAAAAATTTTTTAAGTGCAATAAGTGCACAGCTCTGAATCATCAGAATAAAAGGTCAGAATCTGAGTGCTGCAAACAAAAGACACAGGGTTAAAAGAAGGGATGAAAACTCAAGACACCTATGTGCTTACTTACAGGAGACTCACTTGAGATCCAAGGACACAGACAAACTACAAGCCGAAGGTGTGTGGACAAGTACCCTACAAGAGTGAAACTGAAAAACAAACAATCAAACAAACAGATTCTGTTTGAGTCCCCAGAGACATTCAGTAGAAAATAGCCCTATCTGGCCACCGTGAATTATTTTTGTTTGGTTTCAGCAGTTCCCAGCCATAGATTTAATGGTGCAGCAAAAGACTTCTAATTTTCTCTCACCTCAACAACTGAGTTGCTGTAATAATAAGCATCTGGGCCTTTATATCAGTGGGCTTTATGATGTTCACGAATGTGAAGGTGTAATAACCACCTAAAGAGGGAAGTATGGACACTCAAATAAATACGTCAATCCACAATAAACTCTTAGCTCCCAACTGCTCCTGTCTAGAAATTGGTTTTCCTTTTTATTTGACCCTCCGTCCTATCAGCGTTGATCACGCCGATGCCCTTCAAACATGGTGGTGAGCAAAGCAACAAGTTTACTTTTCTGTCGACAACAGGCCCAGAGGAAGGATACTTGTGGTCCTCAGGAATCACTTAGTCAAAGAATGTGGCTAAATACAGACAGCAAGTTAGAAGGAGATGAAAGAGGACAGAGGATAGAGACAAGGGTTCAAGTCTCTGCACAACCATTTCCTGTTTTGTAGGTACACGCGGACGACTCGACCTGCAGGTGTCTCGGTGAACCCAGTTCTCTCCCTACAGCCTAGATACCTTGCAGGATTTTTGAAAGCATTATGTAGGAAAGTGATACAGGCTATATGGTTAACTGTTTTGTACACAAGGACAGATGGACAGACAAAAAGATGACTGATTGATTGATAGATAGATAGACAGACAGATAAATAGATATTGGTACATATCGATTAACACAAAGCTACTGCTCATAACCAGGAGAGCAATGGGGAAAGCACATAGTGAAACTACAAATAAGAAAGAAGAATGAAATCCAATTTAAAAAGTGCAGTAAGCAGCATTAAGAAGAAAACAATCCCATCTTTTGCAATAACGTGTATGGAGCTAGAGGGTATTTTGCTCAGTCAAATAGGCCAGGCGGAGAAATACATGTACCAAATGATTTCACTCATGTGTGGAGTATGATAACAAAGAAAAACTGAAGGAAAAAACAGCAGCAGACTCACAGAAAACGAGAGTGGACTAACAGTTAACAAAGAGAAAGGGAATGGGTAGGGTTTCTGGGAAGGGAGTAATAAGGGCGGGGGAAAAGAATGGGGGCATTAGGATTAGCATGTATAATGTGTAGGGTGGGTTTTCATGGGTAGGGCTGTACAACACAGAGTAGACAAGTAGTGATTCCACAGCAACTTAGTACATGCTGACAGACAGCGACTGTAACTGGGATTTGGTGGGGACTTGGTGAAGGGGGTAGACTAGTAAACAATGTTCTGCATGTGATTGTATATTAATGAGAACAAAAAAATTTCAAATTGCAGTAAGAGCAAGGCTCTCAAATATCAGAATAAAAGTACAGGCTTTGAGTGCTAACATCAAAACACACAGGTTTAGAAGTACTGATGAAAACTCAAGACCACCTACGTGCTCCCTTACTGGAGACTCACTTGAGATCCAAAGGCACAGACAAACTACAAGCTGAATGGGCGTGGACAGGTATCCTATACAAGTGAATCTGAGAAACAAAGAAACAAATGGATTCTGTTTGAATTCCCAGAGACAGTCACTAGAAAATAGTCCTATCTAGCCACCGTGAATTCTTTTTCTTTGGTTTCAACAGTGCCCATGTATAGATTTAGTGGTACTGCAATGTCCTTCACATTTTTTCTCACCTCAACAAATGAATTGCTGTAAAAATATGCGTCTGGGCTTTTTAAATCAGTGGATTTTATGATATTCACGATTGTAAAGAAGTAATAACCACATAAAGAGGGAAGTTTGGACACTCAAACAAACAGGTCTCTCCACAACACACACTTTGCTACCAAATGATCCTGTCTAGAAATAGGTGTTCCTTTTTATTTGTCCCTCCACCTACCAGTGGTGATCACGCCGATGTCCCTCAAACATGGTGGTTAGTAAAATATCAAGTATACTTTTCTGTCTACAACAGGCCCAGAGGAAGGATACTTGTGGTCTTCAGTGAGCACTTAGTCAATGAATGTGGCTAAATACAGTTAGCAAGCGAGAAGGAGGTAAAAGAGGACAGAGGACAGAGATACGGGTTCAAGTCACTGCAACAACATTTACTGGTTTTCTAAGCACACGCAGCTGTCTCAATCTGCAAGTGTCTCAGGGAGCCCAGTGATCTCCCTACGGCCTAGTGACATTGCAATGTTTTTGGAAGCATAATGTAGGGAAGTGACATAGGTGATGTTGTTAACTATTCTGTACATAAGGATGATGGGCAGACAGAAAGATGATTGATTCATAGATAGACATATATATAGATGACAGATGATAGATTGATAGATGATACACATGATAGATATATGATAGGAAGCTAGATAGATGGATAGATAAATACAGAGAAGGATAGATAGAGGGATATATTGCTATATAGAAAGTTAGATATATATACAGACAGAGCGATAGATAGATAGATACAGATACATATCGATTGACACAAAGCTATTGCTCATAACCAGGTGATGAATGGTGAAAGCACGTAGCTAAACTACAAACAAAAAGGAAGAATGAAATCCAGTTTACAAAGTGCAGTAAGCAGCCATAAGAAGAAAACAAATCCTACCATTTGCAATGACGTGGATGGAGCTAGATGGTAGAATGTTCAGAGAAATGGGCCAGGTGGAGAAAGACAAGTACCAAATGATTTCACTCATGTGTAGAGTATAACAACAAAGAAAAACTGAAGAAAATAACAGCAGCAGACTCACAGAACCCGAGAGTTGACTAAAAGTTACCAAAGGGAAAAGGACTGGGCAGGGTATGTCTGAAGGGAGGGATAAGTGTGGGGAGAAAGAATGGGGGCATTAGTATTAGCATGTATATTGCATGGGGTCGGAGGGGGCATGGGGAGTGCTGTACAACACAGAGAAGACTAGTAGAGATTATATAGCATCTTACTACTCGCTGATGGACAGCAACTGTAATGCTGTCTGTGGGGGTGTATATGTTGAAGGGGTCTACAGCATCCATCTACGCTAATGGACAGCGACAGTAAGATTTTTTGTGGGGGGAATTGTTGAAGGGGGAGCATAGTAAACATAATGTACTTCACGTGATTGTAGAACAGTGATAACAAAAAAAAATTTTTAAGTGCAATAAGGGCACAGTTCTGAATCCTCAGAATAAAAGGTCAGGCTCTGATTGCTGCAAACAAAAGACACAGGGTTAAAAGAAGGGATGAAAACTCAAGACACCTACGTGCTTACTTACAGGAGACTCACTTGAGATCCAAGCACAGAGACAAACTACAAGCTGAAGGTGTGGGGACAGGTAACCTACACAAGTGAAACTGAGAAACAAACAAACAAATGGATTCTGTTTGAGACCCCAGGAGAGTCAGTAGGAAATAGCCCTATCTAGCCACCGTGAATTCTTTTTGTTTGGTTTCAGCAAGGCCCAGGCATAGTTTTAGTGGTGCAGCAACGTACTTCTCATTTTCTTTCACCTCAAAAACTGAGTTGCTGTGATAATAAGAATCTGGGCTTTTGAAATCAGTGGGCTTTATGATGTTCACGAATGTGAAGATGTAATAACCACCTAAAGACAGAAGTTTGGATCCTCAAATAAACACTTCACTCCACAACACATTCTTTGTTCCCAACTGCTCCTGTCTTGAAATAGGTGTTCCTTTATATTTGTTCCTCCATCTAACAGCAGTGATCACGCCGCTGTCCCTCAAACATGGTGGTGTGCAAAGAACCAAGTACACTTTTCTGTCGACAACAGGCCCAGATGAAGGATACTTGAAGTCTTCAGTGAGCACTTAGTCCATGAATGTGGCTAAATACAGTGAGCAAGCGAGAAGGATGTAAAAGATGACAGAGGACAGAGATACGTGTTCAAGTCCCTGCATCACCATTTACTGGTTTTCTAAGCACACGCAGCTGACTCGACCTGCAAGTGTCTCGGTGAACCCAGTGCTCTCCTTACGGCCTAGTTACCTTACAAGATTTTTGGGAGCATAATGTAGGAAGTGACATAGGCTATGTTGTTAACTGTTCTTTAGATAAGGATAGCTGTGCAGACAAAAAGATGATTGATTCATAGACAGATAGGTAGACAGATGACAGATGAAAGATAGAGAGATAGGGACATAGATTGATAGATGATATACATCATAGATAGATGATACGAAGATAGATAGATAGATACATAGATACATAGATAGATAGATACATAGATAGACAGACAGACCGTTAGATAGAAGATACAGATACACATCGATTGATACAAAGCTATTGCTCATAACCAGTAGAAGAATGGTGAAAGCACATAGGTAAACTACAGACAAAAAGGAAGAATGAAATCCAGTTTAAAAAGTGCGGTTAGCAGCCTTAAGAAGTAAACAAATCCTACCGTTTGCAATGACGTGGATGGAGATGGAGAAATAGGCCAGGCGGAGAAAGACAAGTTCCAAGTGATTTCACTCATGTGTGGAGTATAACAGCAAAGAAAAACTGAAGGAAAAAAATAGCAGCAGACTCACAGAACCTGAGAGTTGACTAAAAGTTACCAAAGGGAAAAGGACTGGGCAGGGTGGTACTGAAGGGTGGGATAAGTGTGGGGAGAAAGAATGGGGGCATTAGGATTAGCATGTATAATGCGTGGTGTCGGTGTGCATGGGGAGTACTGTACAACACAGAGAAGACTAGTAGAGATCATATAGCATCTTACTACTCGCTGATGGACAGCGACTGTAACGGGGTCTGTTGGGGGGTACATGGTGAAGGGGTCTAGAGCATCCAAATACGCTGATGGACAGCGACTGAAGAGGTTTTATGGGGGGACTTGGTGAAGGGGGGAGTATAGTAAACATAATGTTCTTCACGTGATCGTAGATTAATGATAAAAAAAATTTTTTAAGTGCAATAAGTGCACAGCTCTGAATCATCAGAATAAAAGGTCAGAATCTGAGTGCTGCAAACAAAAGACACAGGGTTAAAAGAAGGGATGAAAACTCAAGACACCTACGTGCTTACTTACAGGAGACTCACTTGAGATCCAAGGACACAGACAAACTACAAGCCGAAGGTGTGTGGACAAGTACCCTACAAGAGTGAAACTGAAAAACAAACAATCAAACAAACAGATTCTGTTTGAGTCCCCAGAGACAGTCAGTAGAAAATAGCCCTATCTGGCCACCGTGAATTATTTTTGTTTGGTTTCAGCAGTTCCCAGCCATAGATTTAATGGTGCAGCAAAAGACTTCTAATTTTCTCTCACCTCAACAACTGAGTTGCTGTAATAATAAGCATCTGGGCCTTTATATCAGTGGGCTTTATGATGTTCACGAATGTGAAGGTGTAATAACCACCTAAAGAGGGAAGTATGGACACTCAAATAAATACGTCAATCCACAATATACTCTTAGCTCCCAACTGCTCCTGTCTAGAAATTGGTTTTCCTTTTTATTTGACCCTCCGTCCTATCAGCGTTGATCACGCCGATGCCCTTCAAACATGGTGGTGAGCAAAGCAACAAGTTTACTTTTCTGTCGACAACAGGCCCAGAGGAAGGATACTTGTGGTCCTCAGGAATCACTTAGTCAAAGAATGTGGCTAAATACAGACAGCAAGTTAGAAGGAGATGAAAGAGGACAGAGGATAGAGACAAGGGTTCAAGTCTCTGCACAACCATTTCCTGTTTTGTAGGTACACGCGGACGACTCGACCTGCAGGTGTCTCGGTGAACCCAGTTCTCTCCCTACAGCCTAGATACCTTGCAGGATTTTTGGAAGCATTATGTAGGAAAGTGATACAGGCTATATGGTTAACTGTTTTGTACACAAGGACAGATGGGCAGACAAAAAGATGACTGATTGATTGATAGATAGATAGACAGACAGATAAATAGATATTGGTACATATCGATTAACACAAAGCTACTGCTCATAACCAGGAGAGCAATGGGGAAAGCACATAGTGAAACTACAAATAAGAAAGAAGAATGAAATCCAATTTAAAAAATGCAGTAAGCAGCATTAAGAAGAAAACAATCCCATCTTTTGCAATAACGTGTATGGAGCTAGAGGGTATTTTGCTCAGTCAAATAGGCCAGGCGGAGAAATACATGTACCAAATGATTTCACTCATGTGTGGAGTATGATAACAAAGAAAAACTGAAGGAAAAAACAGCAGCAGACTCACAGAAAACGAGAGTGGACTAACAGTTAACAAAGAGAAAGGGAATGGGTAGGGTTTCTGGGAAGGGAGTAATAAGGGCGGGGGAAAAGAATGGGGGCATTAGGATTAGCATGTATAATGTGTAGGGTGGGTTTTCATGGGTAGGGCTGTACAACGCAGAGTAGACAAGTAGTGATTCCACAGCATCTTAGTACATGCTGACAGACAGCGACTGTAACTGGGATTTGGTGGGGACTTGGTGAAGGGGGTAGACTAGTAAACAATGTTCTGCATGTGATTGTATATTAATGAGAACAAAAAAATTTCAAATTGCAGTAAGAGCAAGGCTCTCAAATATCAGAATAAAAGTACAGGCTTTGAGTGCTAAAATCAAAAGACACAGGTTTAGAAGTACTGATGAAAACTCAAGACCACCTACGTGCTCCCTTACTGGAGACTCACTTGAGATCCAAAGGCACAGACAAACTACAAGCTGAATGGGCGTGGACAGGTATCCTATACAAGTGAATCTGAGAAACAAAGAAACAAATGGATTCTGTTTGAATTCCCAGAGACAGTCACTAGAAAATAGTCCTATCTAGCCACCGTGAATTCTTTTTCTTTGGTTTCAACAGTGCCCATGTATAGATTTAGTGGTACTGCAATGTCCTTCACATTTTTTCTCACCTCAACAAATGAATTGCTGTAAAAATATGCGTCTGGGCTTTTTAAATCAGTGGATTTTATGATATTCACGATTGTAAAGAAGTAATAACCACATAAAGAGGGAAGCTTGGACACTCAAACAAACACGTCTCTCCACAACACACACTTTGCTACCAAATGATCCTGTCTAGAAATAGGTGTTCCTTTTTATTTGTCCCTCCACCTACCAGTGGTGATCACGCCGATGTCCCTCAAACATGGTGGTTAGTAAAATATCAAGTATACTTTTCTGTCTACAACAGGCCCAGAGGAAGGATACTTGTGGTCTTCAGTGAGCACTTAGTCAATGAATGTGGCTAAATACAGTTAGCAAGCGAGAAGGAGGTAAAAGAGGACAGAGGACAGAGATACGGGTTCAAGTCACTGCAACAACATTTACTGGTTTTCTAAGCACACGCAGCTGTCTCAATCTGCAAGTGTCTCAGGGAGCCCAGTGATCTCCCTACGGCCTAGTGACATTGCAATGTTTTTGGAAGCATAATGTAGGGAAGTGACATAGGTGATGTTGTTAACTATTCTGTACATAAGGATGATGGGCAGACAGAAAGATGATTGATTCATAGATAGACATATATATAGATGACAGATGATAGATTGATAGATGATACACATGATAGATATATGATAGGAAGCTAGATAGATGGATAGATAAATACAGAGAAGGATAGATAGAGAGATAGATAGATTGTTATATAGAAATTAGGTAGATATACAGACAGAGCGATAGATAGATAGATACAGATACATATCGATTGACACAAAGCTATTGCTCATAACCAGGTGATGAATGGTGAAAGCACGTAGCTAAACTACAAACAAAAAGGAAGAATGAAATCCAGTTTACAAAGTGCAGTAAGCAGCCATAAGAAGAAAACAAATCCTACCATTTGCAATGACGTGGATGGAGCTAGATGGTAGAATGTTCAGAGAAATGGGCCAGGTGGAGAAAGACAAGTACCAAATGATTTCACTCATGTGTAGAGTATAACAACAAAGAAAAACTGAAGAAAATAACAGCAGCAGACTCACAGAACCCGAGAGTTGACTAAAAGTTACCAAAGGGAAAAGGACTGGGCAGGGTATGTCTGAAGGGAGGGATAAGTGTGGGGAGAAAGAATGGGGGCATTAGGATTAGCATGTATATTGCATGGGGTCGGAGGGGGCATGGGGAGTGCTGTACAACACAGAGAAGACTAGTAGAGATTATATAGCATCTTACTACTCGCTGATGGACAGCAACTGTAATGCTGTCTGTGGGGGTGTATATGTTGAAGGGGTCTACAGCATCCATCTACGCTAATGGACAGCGACAGTTTTTTGTGGGGGGAATTGTTGAAGGGGGAGCATAGTAAACATAATGTACTTCACGTGATTGTAGAACAGTGATAACAAAAAAAAATTTTTAAGTGCAATAAGGGCACAGTTCTGAATCCTCAGAATAAAAGGTCAGGCTCTGATTGCTGCAAACAAAAGACACAGGGTTAAAAGAAGGGATGAAAACTCAAGACACCTACGTGCTTACTTACAGGAGACTCACTTGAGATCCAAGCACAGAGACAAACTACAAGCTGAAGGTGTGGGGACAGGTAACCTACACAAGTGAAACTGAGAAACAAACAAACAAATGGATTCTGTTTGAGACCCCAGGAGAGTCAGTAGGAAATAGCCCTATCTAGCCACCGTGAATTCTTTTTGTTTGGTTTCAGCAAGGCCCAGGCATAGTTTTAGTGGTGCAGCAACGTACTTCTCATTTTCTTTCACCTCAAAAACTGATTTGCTGTGATAATAAGAACCTGGGCTTTTGAAATCAGTGGGCTTTATGATGTTCACGAATGTGAAGATGTAATAACCACCTAAAGACAGAAGTTTGGACCCTCAAATAAACACTTCACTCCACAACACATTCTTTGTTCCCAACTGCTCCTGTCTCGAAATAGGTGTTCCTTTATATTTGTTCCTCCATCTAACAGCAGTGATCACGCCGCTGTCCCTCAAACATGGTGGTGTGCAAAGAACCAAGTACACTTTTCTGTCGACAACAGGCCCAGATGAAGGATACTTGAAGTCTTCAGTGAGCACTTAGTCCATGAATGTGGCTAAATACAGTGAGCAAGCGAGAAGGATGTAAAAGATGACAGAGGACAGAGATACGTGTTCAAGTCCCTGCATCACCATTTACTGGTTTTCTAAGCACACGCGGCTGACTCGACCTGCAAGTGTCTCGGTGAACCCAGTGCTCTCCTTACGGCCTAGTTACCTTACAAGATTTTTGGGAGCATAATGTAGGGAAGTGACATAGGCTATGTTGTTAACTGTTCTGTAGATAAGGATAGCTGTGCAGACAAAAAGAAGATTGATTCATAGACAGATATGTAGACAGATGACAGATGAAAGATAGAGAGATAGGGACATAGATTGATAGATGATATACATCATAGATAGATGATACGAAGATAGATAGATAGATACATAGATACATAGATAGATAGATACATAGATAGACAGACAGACCGTTAGATAGAAGATACAGATACACATCGATTGATACAAAGCTATTGCTCATAACCAGTAGAAGAATGTTGAAAGCACATAGGTAAACTACAGTCAAAAAGGAAGAATGAAATCCAGTTTAAAAAGTGCGGTTAGCAGCCTTAAGAAGTAAACAAATCCTACCGTTTGCAATGACGTGGATGGAGATGGAGAAATAGGCCAGGCGGAGAAAGACAAGTTCCAAGTGATTTCACTCATGTGTGGAGTATAACAGCAAAGAAAAACTGAAGGAAAAAAATAGCAGCAGACTCACAGAACCCGAGAGTTGACTAAAAGTTACCAAAGGGAAAAGGACTGGGCAGGGTGGTACTGAAGGGTGGGATAAGTGTGGGGAGAAAGAATGGGGGCATTAGGATTAGCATGTATAATGCGTGGTGTCGGTGTGCATGGGGAGTACTGTACAACACAGAGAAGACTAGTAGAGATCATATAGCATCTTACTACTCGCTGATGGACAGCGACTGTAACGGGGTCTGTTGGGGTGTACATGGTGAAGGGGTCTAGAGCATCCAAATACGCTGATGGACAGCGACTGAAGAGGTTTTATGGGGGGACTTGGTGAAGGGGGGAGTATAGTAAACATAATGTTCTTCACGTGATCGTAGATTAATGATAAAAAAAGTTTTTTAAGTGCAATAAGTGCACAGCTCTGAATCATCAGAATAAAAGGTCAGAATCTGAGTGCTGCAAACAAAAGACACAGGGTTAAAAGAAGGGATGAAAACTCAAGACACCTACGTGCTTACTTACAGGAGACTCACTTGAGATCCAAGGACACAGACAAACTACAAGCCGAAGGTGTGTGGACAAGTACCCTACAAGAGTGAAACTGAAAAACAAACAATCAAACAAACAGATTCTGTTTGAGTCCCCAGCGACAGTCAGTAGAAAATAGCCCTATCTGGCCACCGTGAATTATTTTTGTTTGGTTTCAGCAGTTCCCAGCCATAGATTTAATGGTGCAGCAAAAGACTTCTAATTTTCTCTCACCTCAACAACTGAGTTGCTGTAATAATAAGCATCTGGGCCTTTATATCAGTGGGCTTTATGATGTTCACGAATGTGAAGGTGTAATAACCACCTAAAGAGGGAAGTATGGACACTCAAATAAATACGTCAATCCACAATATACTCTTAGCTCCCAACTGCTCCTGTCTAGAAATTGGTTTTCCTTTTTATTTGACCCTCCGTCCTATCAGCGTTGATCACGCCGATGCCCTTCAAACATGGTGGTGAGCAAAGCAACAAGTTTACTTTTCTGTCGACAACAGGCCCAGAGGAAGGATACTTGTGGTCCTCAGGAATCACTTAGTCAAAGAATGTGGCTAAATACAGACAGCAAGTTAGAAGGAGATGAAAGAGGACAGAGGATAGAGACAAGGGTTCAAGTCTCTGCACAACCATTTCCTGTTTTGTAGGTACACGCGGTCGACTCGACCTGCAGGTGTCTCGGTGAACCCAGTTCTCTCCCTACAGCCTAGATACCTTGCAGGATTTTTGGAAGCATTATGTAGGAAAGTGATACAGGCTATATGGTTAACTGTTTTGTACACAAGGACAGATGGGCAGACAAAAAGAAGACTGATTGATTGATAGATAGATAGACAGATAAATAGATATTGGTACATATCAATTAACACAAAGCTACTGCTCATAACCAGGAGAGCAATGGGGAAAGCACATAGTGAAACTACAAATAAGAAAGAAGTATGAAATCCAATTTAAAAAGTGCAGTAAGCAGCCATAAGAAGAAAACAATCCCATCTTTTGCAATAACGTGTATGGAGCTAGAGGGTATTTTGCTCAGTCAAATAGGCCAGGCGGAGAAATACATGTACCAAATGATTTCACTCATGTGTGGAGTATGATAACAAAGAAAAACTGAAGGAAAAAACAGCAGCAGACTCACAGAAAACGAGAGTGGACTAACAGTTAACAAAGAGAAAGGGAATGGGTAGGGTTTCTGGGAAGGGAGTAATAAGGGCGGGGGAAAAGAATGGGGGCATTAGGATTAGCATGTATAATGTGTAGGGTGGGTTTTCATGGGTAGGGCTGTACAACGCAGAGTAGACAAGTAGTGATTCCACAGCATCTTAGTACATGCTGACAGCGACTGTAACTGGGATTTGGTGGGGACTAGGTGAAGGGGGTAGACTAGTAAACAATGTTCTGCATGTGATTGTATATTAATGAGAACAAAAAAAAAATTCAAATTGCAGTAAGAGCAAGGCTCTCAAATATCAGAATAAAAGTACAGGCTTTGAGTGCTAAAATCAAAAGACACAGGTTTAGAAGTACTAATGAAAACTCAAGACCACCTACGTGCTCCCTTACTGGAGACTCACTTGAGATCCAAAGGCACAGACAAACTACAAGCTGAATGGGCGTGGACAGGTATCCTATACAAGTGAATCTGAGAAACAAAGAAACAAATGGATTCTGTTTGAGTTCCCAGAGACAGTCACTAGAAAATAGTCCTATCTAGCCACCGTGAATTCTTTTTCTTTGGTTTCAACAGTGCCCATGTATAGATTTAGTGGTACTGCAATGTCCTTCACATTTTTTCTCACCTCAACAAATGAATTGCTGTAAAAATATGCGTCTGGGCTTTTTAAATCAGTGGGTTTTATGATATTCACGATTGTAAAGAAGTAATAACCACATAAAGAGGGAAGTTTGGACACTCAAACAAACACGTCTCTCCACAACACACACTTTGCTACCAAATGATCCTGTCTAGAAATAGGTGTTCCTTTTTATTTGTCCCTCCACCTACCAGTGGTGATCACGCCGATGTCCCTCAAACATGGTGGTTAGTAAAATATCAAGTATACTTTTCTGTCTACAACAGGCCCAGAGGAAGGATACTTGTGGTCTTCAGTGAGCACTTAGTCAATGAATGTGGCTAAATACAGTTAGCAAGCGAGAAGGAGGTAAAAGAGGACAGAGGACAGAGATAGGGGTTCAAGTCACTGCAACAACATTTACTGGTTTTCTAAGCACACGCAGCTGTCTCAATCTGCAAGTGTCTCAGGGAGCCCAGTGATCTCCCTACGGCCTAGTGACATTGCAATGTTTTTGGAAGCATAATGTAGGGAAGTGACATAGGTGATGTTGTTAACTATTCTGTACATAAGGATGATGGGCAGACAGAAAGATGATTGATTCATAGATAGACATATATATAGATGACAGATGATAGATTGATAGATGATACACATGATAGATATATGATAGGAAGCTAGATAGATGGATAGATAAATACAGAGAAGGATAGATAGAGAGATAGATAGATTGTTATATAGAAATTAGGTAGATATACAGACAGAGCGATAGATAGATAGATACAGATACATATCGATTGACACAAAGCTATTGCTCATAACCAGGTGATGAATGGTGAAAGCACGTAGCTAAACTGCAAACAAAAAGGAAGAATGAAATCCAGTTTACAAAGTGCAGTAAGCAGCCATAAGAAGAAAACAAATCCTACCATTTGCAATGACGTGGATGGAGCTAGATGGTAGAATGTTCAGAGAAATGGGCCAGGTGGAGAAAGACAAGTACCAAATGATTTCACTCATGTGTAGAGTATAACAACAAAGAAAAACTGAAGAAAATAACAGCAGCAGACTCACAGAACCCGAGAGTTGACTAAAAGTTACCAAAGGGAAAAGGACTGGGCAGGGTATGTCTGAAGGGAGGGATAAGTGTGGGGAGAAAGAATGGGGGCATTAGGATTAGCACGTATATTGCATGGGGTCGGAGGGGGCATGGGGAGTGCTGTACAACACAGAGAAGACTAGTAGAGATTATATAGCATCTTACTACTCGCTGATGGACAGCAACTGTAATGCTGTCTGTGGGGGTGTATATGTTGAAGGGGTCTACAGCATCCATCTACGCTAATGGAGAGCGACAGTAAGATTTTTTGTGGGGGGAATTGTTGAAGGGGGAGCATAGTAAACATAATGTACTTCACGTGATTGTAGAACAGTGATAACAAAAAAAAAATTTTAAGTGCAATAAGGGCACAGTTCTGAATCCTCAGAATAAAAGGTCAGGCTCTGATTGCTGCAAACAAAAGACACAGGGTTAAAAGAAGGGATGAAAACTCAAGACACCTACGTGCTTACTTACAGGAGACTCACTTGAGATCCAAGCACAGAGACAAACTACAAGCTGAAGGTGTGGGGACAGGTAACCTACACAAGTGAAACTGAGAAACAAACAAACAAATGGATTCTGTTTGAGACCCCAGGAGAGTCAGTAGGAAATAGCCCTATCTAGCCACCGTGAATTCTTTTTGTTTGGTTTCAGCAAGGCCCAGGCATAGTTTTAGTGGTGCAGCAACGTACTTCTCATTTTCTTTCACCTCAAAAACTGATTTGCTGTGATAATAAGAACCTGGGCTTTTGAAATCAGTGGGCTTTATGATGTTCACGAATGTGAAGATGTAATAACCACCTAAAGACAGAAGTTTGGACCCTCAAATAAACACTTCACTCCACAACACATTCTTTGTTCCCAACTGCTCCTGTCTCGAAATAGGTGTTCCTTTATATTTGTTCCTCCATCTAACAGCAGTGATCACGCCGCTGTCCCTCAAACATGGTGGTGTGCAAAGAACCAAGTACACTTTTCTGTCGACAACAGGCCCAGATGAAGGATACTTGAAGTCTTCAGTGAGCACTTAGTCCATGAATGTGGCTAAATACAGTGAGCAAGCGAGAAGGATGTAAAAGATGACAGAGGACAGAGATACGTGTTCAAGTCCCTGCATCACCATTTACTGGTTTTCTAAGCACACGCGGCTGACTCGACCTGCAAGTGTCTCGGTGAACCCAGTGCTCTCCTTACGGCCTAGTTACCTTACAAGATTTTTGGGAGCATAATGTAGGGAAGTGACATAGGCTATGTTGTTAACTGTTCTGTAGATAAGGATAGCTGTGCAGACAAAAAGAAGATTGATTCATAGACAGATAGGTAGACAGATGACAGATGAAAGATAGAGAGATAGGGACATAGATTGATAGATGATATACATCATAGATAGATGATACGAAGATAGATAGATAGATACATAGATACATAGATAGATAGATACATAGATAGACAGACAGACCGTTAGATAGAAGATACAGATACACATCGATTGATACAAAGCTATTGCTCATAACCAGTAGAAGAATGTTGAAAGCACATAGGTAAACTACAGTCAAAAAGGAAGAATGAAATCCAGTTTAAAAAGTGCGGTTAGCAGCCTTAAGAAGTAAACAAATCCTACCGTTTGCAATGACGTGGATGGAGATGGAGAAATAGGCCAGGCGGAGAAAGACAAGTTCCAAGTGATTTCACTCATGTGTGGAGTATAACAGCAAAGAAAAACTGAAGGAAAAAAATAGCAGCAGACTCACAGAACCCGAGAGTTGACTAAAAGTTACCAAAGGGAAAAGGACTGGGCAGGGTGGTACTGAAGGGTGGGATAAGTGTGGGGAGAAAGAATGGGGGCATTAGGATTAGCATGTATAATGCGTGGTGTCGGTGTGCATGGGGAGTACTGTACAACACAGAGAAGACTAGTAGAGATCATATAGCATCTTACTACTCGCTGATGGACAGCGACTGTAACGGGGTCTGTTGGGGTGTACATGGTGAAGGGGTCTAGAGCATCCAAATACGCTGATGGACAGCGACTGAAGAGGTTTTATGGGGGGACTTGGTGAAGGGGGGAGTATAGTAAACATAATGTTCTTCACGTGATCGTAGATTAATGATAAAAAAAGTTTTTTAAGTGCAATAAGTGCACAGCTCTGAATCATCAGAATAAAAGGTCAGAATCTGAGTGCTGCAAACAAAAGACACAGGGTTAAAAGAAGGGATGAAAACTCAAGACACCTACGTGCTTACTTACAGGAGACTCACTTGAGATCCAAGGACACAGACAAACTACAAGCCGAAGGTGTGTGGACAAGTACCCTACAAGAGTGAAACTGAAAAACAAACAATCAAACAAACAGATTCTGTTTGAGTCCCCAGCGACAGTCAGTAGAAAATAGCCCTATCTGGCCACCGTGAATTATTTTTGTTTGGTTTCAGCAGTTCCCAGCCATAGATTTAATGGTGCAGCAAAAGACTTCTAATTTTCTCTCACCTCAACAACTGAGTTGCTGTAATAATAAGCATCTGGGCCTTTATATCAGTGGGCTTTATGATGTTCACGAATGTGAAGGTGTAATAACCACCTAAAGAGGGAAGTATGGACACTCAAATAAATACGTCAATCCACAATATACTCTTAGCTCCCAACTGCTCCTGTCTAGAAATTGGTTTTCCTTTTTATTTGACCCTCCGTCCTATCAGCGTTGATCACGCCGATGCCCTTCAAACATGGTGGTGAGCAAAGCAACAAGTTTACTTTTCTGTCGACAACAGGCCCAGAGGAAGGATACTTGTGGTCCTCAGGAATCACTTAGTCAAAGAATGTGGCTAAATACAGACAGCAAGTTAGAAGGAGATGAAAGAGGACAGAGGATAGAGACAAGGGTTCAAGTCTCTGCACAACCATTTCCTGTTTTGTAGGTACACGCGGTCGACTCGACCTGCAGGTGTCTCGGTGAACCCAGTTCTCTCCCTACAGCCTAGATACCTTGCAGGATTTTTGGAAGCATTATGTAGGAAAGTGATACAGGCTATATGGTTAACTGTTTTGTACACAAGGACAGATGGGCAGACAAAAAGATGACTGATTGATTGATAGATAGATAGACAGATAAATAGATATTGGTACATATCAATTAACACAAAGCTACTGCTCATAACCAGGAGAGCAATGGGGAAAGCACATAGTGAAACTACAAATAAGAAAGAAGTATGAAATCCAATTTAAAAAGTGCAGTAAGCAGCCATAAGAAGAAAACAATCCCATCTTTTGCAATAACGTGTATGGAGCTAGAGGGTATTTTGCTCAGTCAAATAGGCCAGGCGGAGAAATACATGTACCAAATGATTTCACTCATGTGTGGAGTATGATAACAAAGAAAAACTGAAGGAAAAAACAGCAGCAGACTCACAGAAAACGAGAGTGGACTAACAGTTAACAAAGAGAAAGGGAATGGGTAGGGTTTCTGGGAAGGGAGTAATAAGGGCGGGGGAAAAGAATGGGGGCATTAGGATTAGCATGTATAATGTGTAGGGTGGGTTTTCATGGGTAGGGCTGTACAACGCAGAGTAGACAAGTAGTGATTCCACAGCATCTTAGTACATGCTGACAGCGACTGTAACTGGGATTTGGTGGGGACTAGGTGAAGGGGGTAGACTAGTAAACAATGTTCTGCATGTGATTGTATATTAATGAGAACAAAAAAAAAATTCAAATTGCAGTAAGAGCAAGGCTCTCAAATATCAGAATAAAAGTACAGGCTTTGAGTGCTAAAATCAAAAGACACAGGTTTAGAAGTACTAATGAAAACTCAAGACCACCTACGTGCTCCCTTACTGGAGACTCACTTGAGATCCAAAGGCACAGACAAACTACAAGCTGAATGGGCGTGGACAGGTATCCTATACAAGTGAATCTGAGAAACAAAGAAACAAATGGATTCTGTTTGAGTTCCCAGAGACAGTCACTAGAAAATAGTCCTATCTAGCCACCGTGAATTCTTTTTCTTTGGTTTCAACAGTGCCCATGTATAGATTTAGTGGTACTGCAATGTCCTTCACATTTTTTCTCACCTCAACAAATGAATTGCTGTAAAAATATGCGTCTGGGCTTTTTAAATCAGTGGGTTTTATGATATTCACGATTGTAAAGAAGTAATAACCACATAAAGAGGGAAGTTTGGACACTCAAACAAACACGTCTCTCCACAACACACACTTTGCTACCAAATGATCCTGTCTAGAAATAGGTGTTCCTTTTTATTTGTCCCTCCACCTACCAGTGGTGATCACGCCGATGTCCCTCAAACATGGTGGTTAGTAAAATATCAAGTATACTTTTCTGTCTACAACAGGCCCAGAGGAAGGATACTTGTGGTCTTCAGTGAGCACTTAGTCAATGAATGTGGCTAAATACAGTTAGCAAGCGAGAAGGAGGTAAAAGAGGACAGAGGACAGAGATAGGGGTTCAAGTCACTGCAACAACATTTACTGGTTTTCTAAGCACACGCAGCTGTCTCAATCTGCAAGTGTCTCAGGGAGCCCAGTGATCTCCCTACGGCCTAGTGACATTGCAATGTTTTTGGAAGCATAATGTAGGGAAGTGACATAGGTGATGTTGTTAACTATTCTGTACATAAGGATGATGGGCAGACAGAAAGATGATTGATTCATAGATAGACATATATATAGATGACAGATGATAGATTGATAGATGATACACATGATAGATATATGATAGGAAGCTAGATAGATGGATAGATAAATACAGAGAAGGATAGATAGAGAGATAGATAGATTGTTATATAGAAATTAGGTAGATATACAGAGCGATAGATAGATAGATACAGATACATATCGATTGACACAAAGCTATTGCTCATAACCAGGTGATGAATGGTGAAAGCACGTAGCTAAACTGCAAACAAAAAGGAAGAATGAAATCCAGTTTACAAAGTGCAGTAAGCAGCCATAAGAAGAAAACAAATCCTACCATTTGCAATGACGTGGATGGAGCTAGATGGTAGAATGTTCAGAGAAATGGGCCAGGTGGAGAAAGACAAGTACCAAATGATTTCACTCATGTGTAGAGTATAACAACAAAGAAAAACTGAAGAAAATAACAGCAGCAGACTCACAGAACCCGAGAGTTGACTAAAAGTTACCAAAGTGAAAAGGACTGGGCAGGGTATGTCTGAAGGGAGGGATAAGTGTGGGGAGAAAGAATGGGGGCATTAGGATTAGCACGTATATTGCATGGGGTCGGAGGGGGCATGGGGAGTGCTGTACAACACAGAGAAGACTAGTAGAGATTATATAGCATCTTACTACTCGCTGATGGACAGCAACTGTAATGCTGTCTGTGGGGGTGTATATGTTGAAGGGGTCTACAGCATCCATCTACGCTAATGGAGAGCGACAGTAAGATTTTTTGTGGGGGGAATTGTTGAAGGGGGAGCATAGTAAACATAATGTACTTCACGTGATTGTAGAACAGTGATAACAAAAAAAAAATTTTAAGTGCAATAAGGGCACAGTTCTGAATCCTCAGAATAAAAGGTCAGGCTCTGATTGCTGCAAACAAAAGACACAGGGTTAAAAGAAGGGATGAAAACTCAAGACACCTACGTGCTTACTTACAGGAGACTCACTTGAGATCCAAGCACAGAGACAAACTACAAGCTGAAGGTGTGGGGACAGGTAACCTACACAAGTGAAACTGAGAAACAAACAAACAAATGGATTCTGTTTGAGACCCCAGGAGAGTCAGTAGGAAATAGCCCTATCTAGCCACCGTGAATTCTTTTTGTTTGGTTTCAGCAAGGCCCAGGCATAGTTTTAGTGGTGCAGCAACGTACTTCTCATTTTCTTTCACCTCAAAAACTGATTTGCTGTGATAATAAGAACCTGGGCTTTTGAAATCAGTGGGCTTTATGATGTTCACGAATGTGAAGATGTAATAACCACCTAAAGACAGAAGTTTGGACCCTCAAATAAACACTTCACTCCACAACACATTCTTTGTTCCCAACTGCTCCTGTCTCGAAATAGGTGTTCCTTTATATTTGTTCCTCCATCTAACAGCAGTGATCACGCCGCTGTCCCTCAAACATGGTGGTGTGCAAAGAACCAAGTACACTTTTCTGTCGACAACAGGCCCAGATGAAGGATACTTGAAGTCTTCAGTGAGCACTTAGTCCATGAATGTGGCTAAATACAGTGAGCAAGCGAGAAGGATGTAAAAGATGACAGAGGACAGAGATACGTGTTCAAGTCCCTGCATCACCATTTACTGGTTTTCTAAGCACACGCGGCTGACTCGACCTGCAAGTGTCTCGGTGAACCCAGTGCTCTCCTTACGGCCTAGTTACCTTACAAGATTTTTGGGAGCATAATGTAGGGAAGTGACATAGGCTATGTTGTTAACTGTTCTGTAGATAAGGATAGCTGTGCAGACAAAAAGAAGATTGATTCATAGACAGATAGGTAGACAGATGACAGATGAAAGATAGAGAGATAGGGACATAGATTGATAGATGATATACATCATAGATAGATGATACGAAGATAGATAGATAGATACATAGATACATAGATAGATAGATACATAGATAGACAGACAGACCGTTAGATAGAAGATACAGATACACATCGATTGATACAAAGCTATTGCTCATAACCAGTAGAAGAATGTTGAAAGCACATAGGTAAACTACAGTCAAAAAGGAAGAATGAAATCCAGTTTAAAAAGTGCGGTTAGCAGCCTTAAGAAGTAAACAAATCCTACCGTTTGCAATGACGTGGATGGAGATGGAGAAATAGGCCAGGCGGAGAAAGACAAGTTCCAAGTGATTTCACTCATGTGTGGAGTATAACAGCAAAGAAAAACTGAAGGAAAATAATAGCAGCAGACTCACAGAACCCGAGAGTTGACTAAAAGTTACCAAAGGGAAAAGGACTGGGCAGGGTGGTACTGAAGGGTGGGATAAGTGTGGGGAGAAAGAATGGGGGCATTAGGATTAGCATGTATAATGCGTGGTGTCGGTGTGCATGGGGAGTACTGTACAACACAGAGAAGACTAGTAGAGATCATATAGCATCTTACTACTCGCTGATGGACAGCGACTGTAACGGGGTCTGTTGGGGGGTACATGGTGAAGGGGTCTAGAGCATCCAAATACGCTGATGGACAGCGACTGAAGAGGTTTTATGGGGGGACTTGGTGAAGGGGGGAGTATAGTAAACATAATGTTCTTCACGTGATCGTAGATTAATGATAAAAAAAGTTTTTTAAGTGCAATAAGTGCACAGCTCTGAATCATCAGAATAAAAGGTCAGAATCTGAGTGCTGCAAACAAAAGACACAGGGTTAAAAGAAGGGATGAAAACTCAAGACACCTACGTGCTTACTTACAGGAGACTCACTTGAGATCCAAGGACACAGACAAACTACAAGCCGAAGGTGTGTGGACAAGTACCCTACAAGAGTGAAACTGAAAAACAAACAATCAAACAAACAGATTCTGTTTGAGTCCCCAGCGACAGTCAGTAGAAAATAGCCCTATCTGGCCACCGTGAATTATTTTTGTTTGGTTTCAGCAGTTCCCAGCCATAGATTTAATGGTGCAGCAAAAGACTTCTAATTTTCTCTCACCTCAACAACTGAGTTGCTGTAATAATAAGCATCTGGGCCTTTATATCAGTGGGCTTTATGATGTTCACGAATGTGAAGGTGTAATAACCACCTAAAGAGGGAAGTATGGACACTCAAATAAATACGTCAATCCACAATATACTCTTAGCTCCCAACTGCTCCTGTCTAGAAATTGGTTTTCCTTTTTATTTGACCCTCCGTCCTATCAGCGTTGATCACGCCGATGCCCTTCAAACATGGTGGTGAGCAAAGCAACAAGTTTACTTTTCTGTCGAAAACAGGCCCAGAGGAAGGATACTTGTGGTCCTCAGGAATCACTTAGTCAAAGAATGTGGCTAAATACAGACAGCAAGTTAGAAGGAGATGAAAGAGGACAGAGGATAGAGACAAGGGTTCAAGTCTCTGCACAACCATTTCCTGTTTTGTAGGTACACGCGGTCGACTCGACCTGCAGGTGTCTCGGTGAACCCAGTTCTCTCCCTACAGCCTAGATACCTTGCAGGATTTTTGGAAGCATTATGTAGGAAAGTGATACAGGCTATATGGTTAACTGTTTTGTACACAAGGACAGATGGGCAGACAAAAAGATGACTGATTGATTGATAGATAGATAGACAGATAAATAGATATTGGTACATATCAATTAACACAAAGCTACTGCTCATAACCAGGAGAGCAATGGGGAAAGCACATAGTGAAACTACAAATAAGAAAGAAGTATGAAATCCAATTTAAAAAGTGCAGTAAGCAGCCATAAGAAGAAAACAATCCCATCTTTTGCAATAACGTGTATGGAGCTAGAGGGTATTTTGCTCAGTCAAATAGGCCAGGCGGAGAAATACATGTACCAAATGATTTCACTCATGTGTGGAGTATGATAACAAAGAAAAACTGAAGGAAAAAACAGCAGCAGACTCACAGAAAACGAGAGTGGACTAACAGTTAACAAAGAGAAAGGGAATGGGTAGGGTTTCTGGGAAGGGAGTAATAAGGGCGGGGGAAAAGAATGGGGGCATTAGGATTAGCATGTATAATGTGTAGGGTGGGTTTTCATGGGTAGGGCTGTACAACGCAGAGTAGACAAGTAGTGATTCCACAGCATCTTAGTACATGATGACAGCGACTGTAACTGGGATTTGGTGGGGACTTGGTGAAGGGGGTAGACTAGTAAACAATGTTCTGCATGTGATTGTATATTAATTAGAACAAAAAAAAAATTCAAATTGCAGTAAGAGCAAGGCTCTCAAATATCAGAATAAAAGTACAGGCTTTGAGTGCTAAAATCAAAAGACACAGGTTTAGAAGTACTAATGAAAACTCAAGACCACCTACGTGCTCCCTTACTGGAGACTCACTTGAGATCCAAAGGCACAGACAAACTACAAGCTGAATGGGCGTGGACAGGTATCCTATACAAGTGAATCTGAGAAACAAAGAAACAAATGGATTCTGTTTGAGTTCCCAGAGACAGTCACTAGAAAATAGTCCTATCTAGCCACCGTGAATTCTTTTTCTTTGGTTTCAACAGTGCCCATGTATAGATTTAGTGGTACTGCAATATCCTTCACATTTTTTCTCACCTCAACAAATGAATTGCTGTAAAAATATGCGTCTGGGCTTTTTAAATCAGTGGGTTTTATGATATTCACGATTGTAAAGAAGTAATAACCACATAAAGAGGGAAGTTTGGACACTCAAACAAACACGTCTCTCCACAACACACACTTTGCTACCAAATGATCCTGTCTAGAAATAGGTGTTCCTTTTTATTTGTCCCTCCACCTACCAGTGGTGATCACGCCGATGTCCCTCAAACATGGTGGTTAGTAAAATATCAAGTATACTTTTCTGTCTACAACAGGCCCAGAGGAAGGATACTTGTGGTCTTCAGTGAGCACTTAGTCAATGAATGTGGCTAAATACAGTTAGCAAGCGAGAAGGAGGTAAAAGAGGACAGAGGACAGAGATAGGGGTTCAAGTCACTGCAACAACATTTACTGGTTTTCTAAGCACACGCAGCTGTCTCAATCTGCAAGTGTCTCAGGGAGCCCAGTGATCTCCCTACGGCCTAGTGACATTGCAATGTTTTTGGAAGCATAATGTAGGGAAGTGACATAGGTGATGTTGTTAACTATTCTGTACATAAGGATGATGGGCAGACAGAAAGATGATTGATTCATAGATAGTCATATATATAGATGACAGATGATAGATTGATAGATGATACACATGATAGATATATGATAGGAAGCTAGATAGATGGATATATAAATACAGAGAAGGATAGAGAGATAGATAGATTGTTATATAGAAATTAGGTAGATATACAGACAGAGCGATAGATAGATAGATACAGATACATATCGATTGACACAAAGCTATTGCTCATAACCAGGTGATGAATGGTGAAAGCACGTAGCTAAACTACAAACAAAAAGGAAGAATGAAATCCAGTTTACAAAGTGCAGTAAGCAGCCATAAGAAGAAAACAAATCCTACCATTTGCAATGACGTGGATGGAGCTAGATGGTAGAATGTTCAGAGAAATGGGCCAGGTGGAGAAAGACAAGTACCAAATGATTTCACTCATGTGTAGAGTATAACAACAAAGAAAAACTGAAGAAAATAACAGCAGCAGACTCACAGAACCCGAGAGTTGACTAAAAGTTACCAAAGGGAAAAGGACTGGGCAGGGTATGTCTGAAGGGAGGGATAAGTGTGGGGAGAAAGAATGGGGGCATTAGGATTAGCACGTATATTGCATGGGGTCGGAGGGGGCATGGGGAGTGCTGTACAACACAGGGAAGACTAGTAGAGATTATATAGCATCTTACTACTCGCTGATGGACAGCAACTGTAATGCTGTCTGTGGGGGTGTATATGTTGAAGGGGTCTACAGCATCCATCTACGCTAATGGAGAGCGACAGTAAGATTTTTTGTGGGGGGAATTGTTGAAGGGGGAGCATAGTAAACATAATGTACTTCACGTGATTGTAGAACAGTGATAACAAAAAAAAATTTTTAAGTGCAATAAGGGCACAGTTCTGAATCCTCAGAATAAAAGGTCAGGCTCTGATTGCTGCAAACAAAAGACACAGGGTTAAAAGAAGGGATGAAAACTCAAGACACCTACGTGCTTACTTACAGGAGACTCACTTGAGATCCAAGCACAGAGACAAACTACAAGCTGAAGGTGTGGGGACAGGTAACCTACACAAGTGAAACTGAGAAACAAACAAACAAATGGATTCTGTTTGAGACCCCAGGAGAGTCAGTAGGAAATAGCCCTATCTAGCCACCGTGAATTCTTTTTGTTTGGTTTCAGCAAGGCCCAGGCATAGTTTTAGTGGTGCAGCAACGTACTTCTCATTTTCTTTCACCTCAAAAACTGATTTGCTGTGATAATAAGAACCTGGGCTTTTGAAATCAGTGGGCTTTATGATGTTCACGAATGTGAAGATGTAATAACCACCTAAAGACAGAAGTTTGGACCCTCAAATAAACACTTCACTCCACAACACATTCTTTGTTCCCAACTGCTCCTGTCTCGAAATAGGTGTTCCTTTATATTTGTTCCTCCATCTAACAGCAGTGATCACGCCGCTGTCCCTCAAACATGGTGGTGTGCAAAGAACCAAGTACACTTTTCTGTCGACAACAGGCCCAGATGAAGGATACTTGAAGTCTTCAGTGAGCACTTAGTCCATGAATGTGGCTAAATACAGTGAGCAAGCGAGAAGGATGTAAAAGATGACAGAGGACAGAGATACGTGTTCAAGTCCCTGCATCACCATTTACTGGTTTTCTAAGCACACGCGGCTGACTCGACCTGCAAGTGTCTCGGTGAACCCAGTGCTCTCCTTACGGCCTAGTTACCTTACAAGATTTTTGGGAGCATAATGTAGGGAAGTGACATAGGCTATGTTGTTAACTGTTCTGTAGATAAGGATAGCTGTGCAGACAAAAAGAAGATTGATTCATAGACAGATAGGTAGACAGATGACAGATGAAAGATAGAGAGATAGGGACATAGATTGATAGATGATATACATCATAGATAGATGATACGAAGATAGATAGATAGATACATAGATACATAGATAGATAGATACATAGATAGACAGACAGACCGTTAGATAGAAGATACAGATACACATCGATTGATACAAAGCTATTGCTCATAACCAGTAGAAGAATGTTGAAAGCACATAGGTAAACTACAGTCAAAAAGGAAGAATGAAATCCAGTTTAAAAAGTGCGGTTAGCAGCCTTAAGAAGTAAACAAATCCTACCGTTTGCAATGACGTGGATGGAGATGGAGAAATAGGCCAGGCGGAGAAACACAAGTTCCAAGTGATTTCACTCATGTGTGGAGTATAACAGCAAAGAAAAACTGAAGGAAAAAAATAGCAGCAGACTCACAGAACCCGAGAGTTGACTAAAAGTTACCAAAGGGAAAAGGACTGGGCAGGGTGGTACTGAAGGGTGGGATAAGTGTGGGGAGAAAGAATGGGGGCATTAGGATTAGCATGTATAATGCGTGGTGTCTGTGTGCATGGGGAGTACTGTACAACACAGAGAAGACTAGTAGAGATCATATAGCATCTTACTACTCGCTGATGGACAGCGACTGTAACGGGGTCTGTTGGGGGGTACATGGTGAAGGGGTCTAGAGCATCCAAATACGCTGATGGACAGCGACTGAAGAGGTTTTATGGGGGGACTTGGTGAAGGGGGGAGTATAGTAAACATAATGTTCTTCACGTGATCGTAGATTAATGATAAAAAAAGTTTTTTAAGTGCAATAAGTGCACAGCTCTGAATCATCAGAATAAAAGGTCAGAATCTGAGTGCTGCAAACAAAAGACACAGGGTTAAAAGAAGGGATGAAAACTCAAGACACCTACGTGCTTACTTACAGGAGACTCACTTGAGATCCAAGGACACAGACAAACTACAAGCCGAAGGTGTGTGGACAAGTACCCTACAAGAGTGAAACTGAAAAACAAACAATCAAACAAACAGATTCTGTTTGAGTCCCCAGCGACAGTCAGTAGAAAATAGCCCTATCTGGCCACCGTGAATTATTTTTGTTTGGTTTCAGCAGTTCCCAGCCATAGATTTAATGGTGCAGCAAAAGACTTCTAATTTTCTCTCACCTCAACAACTGAGTTGCTGTAATAATAAGCATCTGGGCCTTTATATCAGTGGGCTTTATGATGTTCACGAATGTGAAGGTGTAATAACCACCTAAAGAGGGAAGTATGGACACTCAAATAAATACGTCAATCCACAATATACTCTTAGCTCCCAACTGCTCCTGTCTAGAAATTGGTTTTCCTTTTTATTTGACCCTCCGTCCTATCAGCGTTGATCACGCCGATGCCCTTCAAACATGGTGGTGAGCAAAGCAACAAGTTTACTTTTCTGTCGACAACAGGCCCAGAGGAAGGATACTTGTGGTCCTCAAGAATCACTTAGTCAAAGAATGTGGCTAAATACAGACAGCAAGTTAGAAGGAGATGAAAGAGGACAGAGGATAGAGACAAGGGTTCAAGTCTCTGCACAACCATTTCCTGTTTTGTAGGTACACGCGGTCGACTCGACCTGCAGGTGTCTCGGTGAACCCAGTTCTCTCCCTACAGCCTAGATACCTTGCAGGATTTTTGGAAGCATTATGTAGGAAAGTGATACAGGCTATATGGTTAACTGTTTTGTACACAAGGACAGATGGGCAGACAAAAAGATGACTGATTGATTGATAGATAGATAGACAGATAAATAGATATTGGTACATATCGATTAACACAAAGCTACTGCTCATAACCAGGAGAGCAATGGGGAAAGCACATAGTGAAACTACAAATAAGAAAGAAGTATGAAATCCAATTTAAAAAGTGCAGTAAGCAGCCATAAGAAGAAAACAATCCCATCTTTTGCAATAACGTGTATGGAGCTAGAGGGTATTTTGCTCAGTCAAATAGGCCAGGCGGAGAAATACATGTACCAAATGATTTCACTCATGTGTGGAGTATGATAACAAAGAAAAACTGAAGGAAAAAACAGCAGCAGACTCACAGAAAACGAGAGAGTTTACTAACAGTTAACAAAGAGAAAGGGAATGGGTAGGGTTTCTGGGAAGGGAGTAATAAGGGCGGGGGAAAAGAATGGGGGCATTAGGATTAGCATGTATAATGTGTAGGGTGGGTTTTCATGGGTAGGGCTGTACAACGCAGAGTAGACAAGTAGTGATTCCACAGCATCTTAGTACATGCTGACAGCGACTGTAACTGGGATTTGGTGGGGACTAGGTGAAGGGGGTAGACTAGTAAACAATGTTCTGCATGTGATTGTATATTAATGAGAACAAAAAAAAAATTCAAATTGCAGTAAGAGCAAGGCTCTCAAATATCAGAATAAAAGTACAGGCTTTGAGTGCTAAAATCAAAAGACACAGGTTTAGAAGTACTAATGAAAACTCAAGACCACCTACGTGCTCCCTTACTGGAGACTCACTTGAGATCCAAAGGCACAGACAAACTACAAGCTGAATGGGCGTGGACAGGTATCCTATACAAGTGAATCTGAGAAACAAAGAAACAAATGGATTCTGTTTGAGTTCCCAGAGACAGTCACTAGAAAATAGTCCTATCTAGCCACCGTGAATTCTTTTTCTTTGGTTTCAACAGTGCCCATGTATAGATTTAGTGGTACTGCAATGTCCTTCACATTTTTTCTCACCTCAACAAATGAATTGCTGTAAAAATATGCGTCTGGGCTTTTTAAATCAGTGGGTTTTATGATATTCACGATTGTAAAGAAGTAATAACCACATAAAGAGGGAAGTTTGGACACTCAAACAAACACGTCTCTCCACAACACACACTTTGCTACCAAATGATCCTGTCTAGAAATAGGTGTTCCTTTTTATTTGTCCCTCCACCTACCAGTGGTGATCACGCCGATGTCCCTCAAACATGGTGGTTAGTAAAATATCAAGTATACTTTTCTGTCTACAACAGGCCCAGAGGAAGGATACTTGTGGTCTTCAGTGAGCACTTAGTCAATGAATGTGGCTAAATACAGTTAGCAAGCGAGAAGGAGGTAAAAGAGGACAGAGGACAGAGATAGGGGTTCAAGTCACTGCAACAACATTTACTGGTTTTCTAAGCACACGCAGCTGTCTCAATCTGCAAGTGTCTCAGGGAGCCCAGTGATCTCCCTACGGCCTAGTGACATTGCAATGTTTTTGGAAGCATAATGTAGGGAAGTGACATAGGTGATGTTGTTAACTATTCTGTACATAAGGATGATGGGCAGACAGAAAGATGATTGATTCATAGATAGACATATATATAGATGACAGATGATAGATTGATAGATGATACACATGATAGATATATGATAGGAAGCTAGATAGATGGATAGATAAATACAGAGAAGGATAGATAGAGAGATAGATAGATTGTTATATAGAAATTAGGTAGATATACAGACAGAGCGATAGATAGATAGATACAGATACATATCGATTGACACAAAGCTATTGCTCATAACCAGGTGATGAATGGTGAAAGCACGTAGCTAAACTGCAAACAAAAAGGAAGAATGAAATCCAGTTTACAAAGTGCAGTAAGCAGCCATAAGAAGAAAACAAATCCTACCATTTGCAATGACGTGGATGGAGCTAGATGGTAGAATGTTCAGAGAAATGGGCCAGGTGGAGAAAGACAAGTACCAAATGATTTCACTCATGTGTAGAGTATAACAACAAAGAAAAACTGAAGAAAATAACAGCAGCAGACTCACAGAACCCGAGAGTTGACTAAAAGTTACCAAAGGGAAAAGGACTGGGCAGGGTATGTCTGAAGGGAGGGATAAGTGTGGGGAGAAAGAATGGGGGCATTAGGATTAGCACGTATATTGCATGGGGTCGGAGGGGGCATGGGGAGTGCTGTACAACACAGAGAAGACTAGTAGAGATTATATAGCATCTTACTACTCGCTGATGGACAGCAACTGTAATGCTGTCTGTGGGGGTGTATATGTTGAAGGGGTCTACAGCATCCATCTACGCTAATGGACAGCGACAGTAAGATTTTTTGTGGGGGGAATTGTTGAAGGGGGTGCATAGTAAACATAATGTACTTCACGTGATTGTAGAACAGTGATAACAAAAAAAAATTTTTAAGTGCAATAAGGGCACAGTTCTGAATCCTCAGAATAAAAGGTCAGGCTCTGATTGCTGCAAACAAAAGACACAGGGTTAAAAGAAGGGATGAAAACTCAAGACACCTACGTGCTTACTTACAGGAGACTCACTTGAGATCCAAGCACAGAGACAAACTACAAGCTGAAGGTGTGGGGACAGGTAACCTACACAAGTGAAACTGAGAAACAAACAAACAAATGGATTCTGTTTGAGACCCCAGGAGAGTCAGTAGGAAATAGCCCTATCTAGCCACCGTGAATTCTTTTTGTTTGGTTTCAGCAAGGCCCAGGCATAGTTTTAGTGGTGCAGCAACGTACTTCTCATTTTCTTTCACCTCAAAAACTGATTTGCTGTGATAATAAGAACCTGGGCTTTTGAAATCAGTGGGCTTTATGATGTTCACGAATGTGAAGATGTAATAACCACCTAAAGACAGAAGTTTGGACCCTCAAATAAACACTTCACTCCACAACACATTCTTTGTTCCCAACTGCTCCTGTCTCGAAATAGGTGTTCCTTTATATTTGTTCCTCCATCTAACAGCAGTGATCACGCCACTGTCCCTCAAACATGGTGGTGTGCAAAGAACCAAGTACACTTTTCTGTCGACAACAGGCCCAGATGAAGGATACTTGAAGTCTTCAGTGAGCACTTAGTCCATGAATGTGGCTAAATACAGTGAGCAAGCGAGAAGGATGTAAAAGATGACAGAGGACAGAGATACGTGTTCAAGTCCCTGCATCACCATTTACTGGTTTTCTAAGCACACGCGGCTGACTCGACCTGCAAGTGTCTCGGTGAACCCAGTGCTCTCCTTACGGCCTAGTTACCTTACAAGATTTTTGGGAGCATAATGTAGGGAAGTGACATAGGCTATGTTGTTAACTGTTCTGTAGATAAGGATAGCTGTGCAGACAAAAAGAAGATTGATTCATAGACAGATAGGTAGACAGATGACAGATGAAAGATAGAGAGATAGGGACATAGATTGATAGATGATATACATCATAGATAGATGATACGAAGATAGATAGATAGATACATAGATACATAGATAGATAGATACATAGATAGACACACAGACCGTTAGATAGAAGATACAGATACACATCGATTGATACAAAGCTATTGCTCATAACCAGTAGAAGAATGGTGAAAGCACATAGGTAAACTACAGACAAAAAGGAAGAATGAAATCCAGTTTAAAAAGTGCGGTAAGCAGCCTTAAGAAGTAAAAAAATCCTACCGTTTGCAATGACGTGGATGGAGATGGAGAAATAGGCCAGGCGGAGAAAGACAAGTTCCAAGTGATTTCACTCATGTGTGGAGTATAACAGCAAAGAAAAACTGAAGGAAAAAAATAGCAGCAGACTCACAGAACCCGAGAGTTGACTAAAAGTTACCAAAGGGAAAAGGACTGGGCAGGGTGGTACTGAAGGGTGGGATAAGTGTGGGGAGAAAGAATGGGGGCATTAGGATTAGCATGTATAATGCGTGGTGTCGGTGTGCATGGGGAGTACTGTACAACACAGACAAGACTAGTAGAGATCATATAGCATCTTACTACTCGCTGATGGACAGCGACTGTAACGGGGTCTGTTGGGGGGTACATGGTGAAGGGGTCTAGAGCATCCAAATACGCTGATGGACAGCGACTGAAGAGGTTTTATGGGGGGACTTGGTGAAGGGGGGAGTATAGTAAACATAATGTTCTTCACGTGATTGTAGATTAATGATTAAAAAAATTTTTTAAGTGCAATAAGTGCACAGCTCTGAATCATCAGAATAAAAGGTCAGAATCTGAGTGCTGCAAACAAAAGACACAGGGTTAAAAGAAGGGATGAAAACTCAAGACACCTACGTGCTTACTTACAGGAGACTCACTTGAGATCCAAGGACACAGACAAACTACAAGCCGAAGGTGTGTGGACAAGTACCCTACAAGAGTGAAACTGAAAAACAAACAATCAAACAAACAGATTCTGTTTGAGTCCCCAGCGACAGTCAGTAGAAAATAGCCCTATCTGGCCACCGTGAATTATTTTTGTTTGGTTTCAGCAGTTCCCAGCCATAGATTTAATGGTGCAGCAAAAGACTTCTAATTTTCTCTCACCTCAACAACTGAGTTGCTGTAATAATAAGCATCTGGGCCTTTTATATCAGTGGGCTTTATGATGTTCACGAATGTGAAGGTGTAATAACCACCTAAAGAGGGAAGTATGGACACTCAAATAAATACGTCAATCCACAATATACTCTTAGCTCCCAACTGCTCCTGTCTAGAAATTGGTTTTCCTTTTTATTTGACCCTCCGTCCTATCAGCGTTGATCACGCCGATGCCCTTCAAACATGGTGGTGAGCAAAGCAACAAGTTTACTTTTCTGTCGACAACAGGCCCAGAGGAAGGATACTTGTGGTCCTCAGGAATCACTTAGTCAAAGAATGTGGCTAAATACAGACAGCAAGTTAGAAGGAGATGAAAGAGGACAGAGGATAGAGACAAGGGTTCAAGTCTCTGCACAACCATTTCCTGTTTTGTAGGTACACGCGGTCGACTCGACCTGCAGGTGTCTCGGTGAACCCAGTTCTCTCCCTACAGCCTAGATACCTTGCAGGATTTTTGGAAGCATTATGTAGGAAAGTGATACAGGCTATATGGTTAACTGTTTTGTACACAAGGACAGATGGGCAGACAAAAAGATGACTGATTGATTGATAGATAGATAGACAGATAAATAGATATTGGTACATATCAATTAACACAAAGCTACTGCTCATAACCAGGAGAGCAATGGGGAAAGCACATAGTGAAACTACAAATAAGAAAGAAGTATGAAATCCAATTTAAAAAGTGAAGTAAGCAGCCATAAGAAGAAAACAATCCCATCTTTTGCAATAACGTGTATGGAGCTAGAGGGTATTTTGCTCAGTCAAATAGGCCAGGCGGAGAAATACATGTACCAAATGATTTCACTCATGTGTGGAGTATGATAACAAAGAAAAACTGAAGGAAAAAACAGCAGCAGACTCACAGAAAACGAGAGTGGACTAACAGTTAACAAAGAGAAAGGGAATGGGTAGGGTTTCTGGGAAGGGAGTAATAAGGGCGGGGGAAAAGAATGGGGGCATTAGGATTAGCATGTATAATGTGTAGGGTGGGTTTTCATGGGTAGGGCTGTACAACGCAGAGTAGACAAGTAGTGATTCCACAGCATCTTAGTACATGCTGACAGACAGCGACTGTAACTGGGATTTGGTGGGGACTTGGTGAAGGGGGTAGACTAGTAAACAATGTTCTGCATGTGATTGTATATTAATGAGAACAAAAAAAATTTCAAATTGCAGTAAGAGCAAGGCTCTCAAATATCAGAATAAGAGTATAGGCTTTGAGTGCTAAAATCAAAAGACACAGGTTTAGAAGTACTAATGAAAACTCAAGACCACCTACGTTCTCCCTTACTGGAGACTCACTTGAGATCCAAAGGCACAGACAAACTACAAGCTGAATGGGCGTGGACAGGTATCCTATACAAGTGAATCTGAGAAACAAAGAAACAAATGGATTCTGTTTGAGTTCCCAGAGACAGTCACTAGAAAATAGTCCTATCTAGCCACCGTGAATTCTTTTTCTTTGGTTTCAACAGTGCCCATGTATAGATTTAGTGGTACTGCAATGTCCTTCACATTTTTTCTCACCTCAACAAATGAATTGCTGTAAAAATATGCGTCTGGGCTTTTTAAATCAGTGGGTTTTATGATATTCACGATTGTAAAGAAGTAATAACCACATAAAGAGGGAAGTTTGGACACTCAAACAAACACGTCTCTCCACAACACACACTTTGCTACCAAATGATCCTGTCTAGAAATAGGTGTTCCTTTTTATTTGTCCCTCCACCTACCAGTGGTGATCACGCCGATGTCCCTCAAACATGGTGGTTAGTAAAATATCAAGTATACTTTTCTGTCTACAACAGGCCCAGAGGAAGGATACTTGTGGTCTTCAGTGAGCACTTAGTCAATGAATGTGGCTAAATACAGTTAGCAAGCGAGAAGGAGGTAAAAGAGGACAGAGGACAGAGATAGGGGTTCAAGTCACTGCAACAACATTTACTGGTTTTCTAAGCACACGCAGCTGTCTCAATCTGCAAGTGTCTCAGGGAGCCCAGTGATCTCCCTACGGCCTAGTGACATTGCAATGTTTTTGGAAGCATAATGTAGGGAAGTGACATAGGTGATGTTGTTAACTATTCTGTACATAAGGATGATGGGCAGACAGAAAGATGATTGATTCATAGATAGACATATATATAGATGACAGATGATAGATTGATAGATGATACACATGATAGATATATGATAGGAAGCTAGATAGATGGATAGATAAATACAGAGAAGGATAGATAGAGAGATAGATAGATTGTTATATAGAAATTAGGTAGATATACAGACAGAGCGATAGATAGATAGATACAGATACATATCGATTGACACAAAGCTATTGCTCATAACCAGGTGATGAATGGTGAAAGCACGTAGCTAAACTACAAACAAAAAGGAAGAATGAAATCCAGTTTACAAAGTGCAGTAAGCAGCCATAAGAAGAAAACAAATCCTACCATTTGCAATGACGTGGATGGAGCTAGATGGTAGAATGTTCAGAGAAATGGGCCAGGTGGAGAAAGACAAGTACCAAATGATTTCACTCATGTATAGAGTATAACAACAAAGAAAAACTGAAGAAAATAACAGCAGCAGACTCACAGAACCCGAGAGTTGACTAAAAGTTACCAAAGGGAAAAGGACTGGGCAGGGTATGTCTGAAGGGAGGGATAAGTGTGGGGAGAAAGAATGGGGGCATTAGGATTAGCACGTATATTGCATGGGGTCGGAGGGGGCATGGGGAGTGCTGTACAACACAGAGAAGACTAGTAGAGATTATATAGCATCTTACTACTCGCTGATGGACAGCAACTGTAATGCTGTCTGTGGGGGTGTATATGTTGAAGGGGTCTACAGCATCCATCTACGCTAATGGACAGCGACAGTAAGATTTTTTGTGGGGGGAATTGTTGAAGGGGGAGCATAGTAAACATAATGTACTTCACGTGATTGTAGAACAGTGATAACAAAAAAAAATTTTTAAGTGCAATAAGGGCACAGTTCTGAATCCTCAGAATAAAAGGTCAGGCTCTGATTGCTGCAAACAAAAGACACAGGGTTAAAAGAAGGGATGAAAACTCAAGACACCTACGTGCTTACTTACAGGAGACTCACTTGAGATCCAAGCACAGAGACAAACTACAAGCTGAAGGTGTGGGGACAGGTAACCTACACAAGTGAAACTGAGAAACAAACAAACAAATGGATTCTGTTTGAGACCCCAGGAGAGTCAGTAGGAAATAGCCCTATCTAGCCACCGTGAATTCTTTTTGTTTGGTTTCAGCAAGGCCCAGGCATAGTTTTAGTGGTGCAGCAACGTACTTCTCATTTTCTTTCACCTCAAAAACTGATTTGCTGTGATAATAAGAACCTGGGCTTTTGAAATCAGTGGGCTTTATGATGTTCATGAATGTGAAGATGTAATAACCACCTAAAGACAGAAGTTTGGACCCTCAAATAAACACTTCACTCCACAACACATTCTTTGTTCCCAACTGCTCCTGTCTCGAAATAGGTGTTCCTTTATATTTGTTCCTCCATCTAACAGCAGTGATCACGCCGCTGTCCCTCAAACATGGTGGTGTGCAAAGAACCAAGTACACTTTTCTGTCGACAACAGGCCCAGATGAAGGATACTTGAAGTCTTCAGTGAGCACTTAGTCCATGAATGTGGCTAAATACAGTGAGCAAGCGAGAAGGATGTAAAAGATGACAGAGGACAGAGATACGTGTTCAAGTCCCTGCATCACCATTTACTGGTTTTCTAAGCACACGCGGCTGACTCGACCTGCAAGTGTCTCAGTGAACCCAGTGCTCTCCTTACGGCCTAGTTACCTTACAAGATTTTTGGGAGCATAATGTAGGGAAGTGACATAGGCTATGTTGTTAACTGTTCTGTAGATAAGGATAGCTGTGCAGACAAAAAGAAGATTGATTCATAGACAGATAGGTAGACAGATGACAGATGAAAGATAGAGAGATAGGGACATAGATTGATAGATGATATACATCATAGATAGATGATACGAAGATAGATAGATAGATACATAGATACATAGATAGATAGATACATAGATAGACAGACAGACCGTTAGATAGAAGATACAGATACACATCGATTGATACAAAGCTATTGCTCATAACCAGTAGAAGAATGGTGAAAGCACATAGGTAATCTACAGACAAAAAGGAAGAATGAAATCCAGTTTAAAAAGTGCGGTTAGCAGCCTTAAGAAGTAAACAAATCCTACCGTTTGCAATGACGTGGATGGAGATGGAGAAATAGGCCAGGCGGAGAAAGACAAGTTCCAAGTGATTTCACTCATGTGTGGAGTATAACAGCAAAGAAAAACTGAAGGAAAAAAATAGCAGCAGACTCACAGAACCCGAGAGTTGACTAAAAGTTACCAAAGGGAAAAGGACTGGGCAGGGTGGTACTGAAGGGTGGGATAAGTGTGGGGAGAAAGAATGGGGGCATTAGGATTAGCATGTATAATGCGTGGTGTCGGTGTGCATGGGGAGTACTGTACAACACAGAGAAGACTAGTAGAGATCATATAGCATCTTACTACTCGCTGATGGACAGCGACTGTAACGGGGTCTGTTGGGGGGTACATGGTGAAGGGGTCTAGAGAATCCAAATACGCTGATGGACAGCGACTGAAGAGGTTTTATGGGGGGACTTGGTGAAGGGGGGAGTATAGTAAACATAATGTTCTTCACGTGATTGTAGATTAATGATTAAAAAAATTTTTTAAGTGCAATAAGTGCACAGCTCTGAATCATCAGAATAAAAGGTCAGAATCTGAGTGCTGCAAACAAAAGACACAGGGTTAAAAGAAGGGATGAAAACTCAAGACACCTACGTGCTTACTTACAGGAGACTCACTTGAGATCCAAGGACACAGACAAACTACAAGCCGAAGGTGTGTGGACAAGTACCCTACAAGAGTGAAACTGAAAAACAAACAATCAAACAAACAGATTCTGTTTGAGTCCCCAGCGACAGTCAGTAGAAAATAGCCCTATCTGGCCACCGTGAATTATTTTTGTTTGGTTTCAGCAGTTCCCAGCCATAGATTTAATGGTGCAGCAAAAGACTTCTAATTTTCTCTCACCTCAACAACTGAGTTGCTGTAATAATAAGCATCTGGGCCTTTATATCAGTGGGCTTTATGATGTTCACGAATGTGAAGGTGTAATAACCACCTAAAGAGGGAAGTATGGACACTCAAATAAATACGTCAATCCACAATATACTCTTAGCTCCCAACTTCTCCTGTCTAGAAATTGGTTTTCCTTTTTATTTGACCCTCCGTCCTATCAGCGTTGATCACGCCGATGCCCTTCAAACATGGTGGTGAGCAAAGCAACAAGTTTACTTTTCTGTCGACAACAGGCCCAGAGGAAGGATACTTGTGGTCCTCAGGAATCACTTAGTCAAAGAATGTGGCTAAATACAGACAGCAAGTTAGAAGGAGATGAAAGAGGACAGAGGATAGAGACAAGGGTTCAAGTCTCTGCACAACCATTTCCTGTTTTGTAGGTACACGCGGACGACTCGACCTGCAGGTGTCTCGGTGAACCCAGTTCTCTCCCTACAGCCTAGATACCTTGCAGGATATTTGGAAGCATTATGTAGGAAAGTGATACAGGCTATATGGTTAACTGTTTTGTACACAAGGACAGATGGGCAGACAAAAAGTTGACTGATTGATTGATAGATAGATAGACAGACAGATAAACAGATATTGGTACATATCGATTAACACAAAGCTACTGCTCATAACCAGGAGAGCAATGGGGAAAGCACATAGTGAAACTACAAATAAGAAAGAAGTATGAAATCCAATTTAAAAAGTGCAGTAAGCAGCCATAAGAAGAAAACAATCCCATCTTTTGCAATAACGTGTATGGAGCTAGAGGGTATTTTGCTCAGTCAAATAGGCCAGGCGGAGAAATACATGTACCAAATGATTTCACTCATGTGTGGAGTATGATAACAAAGAAAAACTGAAGGAAAAAACAGCAGCAGACTCACAGAAAACGAGAGTGGACTAACAGTTAACAAAGAGAAAGGGAATGGGTAGGGTTTCTGGGAAGGGAGTAATAAGGGCGGGGGAAAAGAATGGGGGCATTAGGATTAGCATGTATAATGTGTAGGGTGGGTTTTCATGGGTAGGGCTGTACAACGCAGAGTAGACAAGTAGTGATTCCACAGCATCTTAGTACATGCTGACAGACAGCGACTGTAACTGGGATTTGGTGGGGACTTGGTGAAGGGGATAGACTAGTAAACAATGTTCTGCATGTGATTGTATATTAATGAGAACAAAAAAAATTTCAAATTGCAGTAAGAGCAAGGCTCTCAAATATCAGAATAAAAGTACAGGCTTTGAGTGCTAAAATCAAAAGACACAGGTTTAGAAGTACTGATGAAAACTCAAGACCACCTACGTGCTCCCTTACTGGAGACTCACTTGAGTTCCAAAGGCACAGACAAACTACAAGCTGAATGGGCGTGGACAGGTATCCTATACAAGTGAATCTGAGAAACAAAGAAACAAATGGATTCTGTTTGAGTTCCCAGAGACAGTCACTAGAAAATAGTCCTATCTAGCCACCGTGAATTCTTTTTCTTTGGTTTCAACAGTGCCCATGTATAGATTTAGTGGTACTGCAATGTCCTTCACATTTTTTCTCACCTCAACAAATGAATTGCTGTAAAAATATGCGTCTGGGCTTTTTAAATCAGTGGGTTTTATGATATTCACGATTGTAAAGAAGTAATAACCACATAAAGAGGGAAGTTTGGACACTCAAACAAACACGTCTCTCCACAACACACACTTTGCTACCAAATGATCCTGTCTAGAAATAGGTGTTCCTTTTTATTTGTCCCTCCACCTACCAGTGGTGATCACGCCGATGTCCCTCAAACATGGTGGTTAGTAAAATATCAAGTATACTTTTCTGTCTACAACAGGCCCAGAGGAAGGATACTTGTGGTCTTCAGTGAGCACTTAGTCAATGAATGTGGCTAAATACAGTTAGCAAGCGAGAAGGAGGTAAAAGAGGACAGAGGACAGAGATAGGGGTTCAAGTCACTGCAACAACATTTACTGGTTTTCTAAGCACACGCAGCTGTCTCAATCTGCAAGTGTCTCAGGGAGCCCAGTGATCTCCCTACGGCCTAGTGACATTGCAATGTTTTTGGAAGCATAATGTAGGGAAGTGACATAGGTGATGTTGTTAACTATTCTGTACATAAGGATGATGGGCAGACAGAAAGATGATTGATTCATAGATAGACATATATATAGATGACAGATGATAGATTGATAGATGATACACATGATAGATATATGATAGGAAGCTAGATAGATGGATAGATAAATACAGAGAAGGATAGAGAGATAGATAGATAGATTGTTATATAGAAATTAGGTAGATATACAGACAGAGCGATAGATAGATAGATACAGATACATAACGATTGACACAAAGCTATTGCTCATAACCAGGTGATGAATGGTGAAAGCACGTAGCTAAACTACAAACAAAAAGGAAGAATGAAATCCAGTTTACAAAGTGCAGTAAGCAGCCATAAGAAGAAAACAAATCCTACCATTTGCAATGACGTGGATGGAGCTAGATGGTAGAATGTTCAGAGAAATGGGCCAGGTGGAGAAAGACAAGTACCAAATGATTTCACTCATGTGTAGAGTATAACAACAAAGAAAAACTGAAGAAAATAACAGCAGCAGACTCACAGAACCCGAGAGTTGACTAAAAGTTACCAAAGGGAAAAGGACTGGGCAGGGTATGTCTGAAGGGAGGGATAAGTGTGGGGAGAAAGAATGGGGGCATTAGGATTAGCACGTATATTGCATGGGGTCGGAGGGGGCATGGGGAGTGCTGTACAACACAGAGAAGACTAGTAGAGATTATATAGCATCTTACTACTCGCTGATGGACAGCAACTGTAATGCTGTCTGTGGGGGTGTATATGTTGAAGGGGTCTACAGCATCCATCTACGCTAATGGAGAGCGACAGTAAGATTTTTTGTGGGGGGAATTGTTGAAGGGGGAGCATAGTAAACATAATGTACTTCACGTGATTGTAGAACAGTGATAACAAAAAAAAATTTTTAAGTGCAATAAGGGCACAGTTCTGAATCCTCAGAATAAAAGGTCAGGCTCTGATTGCTGCAAACAAAAGACACAGGGTTAAAAGAAGGGATGAAAACTCAAGACACCTACGTGCTTACTTACAGGAGACTCACTTGAGATCCAAGCACAGAGACAAACTACAAGCTGAAGGTGTGGGGACAGGTAACCTACACAAGTGAAACTGAGAAACAAACAAACAAATGGATTCTGTTTGAGACCCCAGGAGAGTCAGTAGGAAATAGCCCTATCTAGCCACCGTGAATTCTTTTTGTTTGGTTTCAGCAAGGCCCAGGCATAGTTTTAGTGGTGCAGCAACGTACTTCTCATTTTCTTTCACCTCAAAAACTGATTTGCTGTGATAATAAGAACCTGGGCTTTTGAAATCAGTGGGCTTTATGATGTTCACGAATGTGAAGATGTAATAACCACCTAAAGACAGAAGTTTGGACCCTCAAATAAACACTTCACTCCACAACACATTCTTTGTTCCCAACTGCTCCTGTCTCGAAATAGGTGTTCCTTTATATTTGTTCCTCCATCTAACAGCAGTGATCACGCCGCTGTCCCTCAAACATGGTGGTGTGCAAAGAACCAAGTACACTTTTCTGTCGACAACAGGCCCAGATGAAGGATACTTGAAGTCTTCAGTGAGCACTTAGTCCATGAATGTGGCTAAATACAGTGAGCAAGCGAGAAGGATGTAAAAGATGACAGAGGACAGAGATACGTGTTCAAGTCCCTGCATCACCATTTACTGGTTTTCTAAGCACACGCGGCTGACTCGACCTGCAAGTGTCTCGGTGAACCCAGTGCTCTCCTTACGGCCTAGTTACCTTACAAGATTTTTGGGAGCATAATGTAGGGAAGTGACATAGGCTATGTTGTTAACTGTTCTGTAGATAAGGATAGCTGTGCAGACAAAAAGAAGATTGATTCATAGACAGATAGGTAGACAGATGACAGATGAAAGATAGAGAGATAGGGACATAGATTGATAGATGATATACATCATAGATAGATGATACGAAGATAGATAGATAGATAGATAGATACATAGATAGATAGATACATAGATAGACAGACAGACCGTTAGATAGAAGATACAGATACACATCGATTGATACAAAGCTATTGCTCATAACCAGTAGAAGAATGGTGAAAGCACATAGGTAAACTACAGACAAAAAGGAAGAATGAAATCCAGTTTAAAATGTGCGGTTAGCAGCCTTAAGAAGTAAACAAATCCTACCGTTTGCAATGACGTGGATGGAGATGGAGAAATAGGCCAGGCGGAGAAAGACAAGTTCCAAGTGATTTCACTCATGTGTGGAGTATAACAGCAAAGAAAAACTGAAGGAAAAAAATAGCAGCAGACTCACAGAACCCGAGAGTTGACTAAAAGTTACCAAAGGGAAAAGGACTGGGCAGGGTGGTACTGAAGGGTGGGATAAGTGTGGGGAGAAAGAATGGGGGCATTAGGATTAGCATGTATAATGCGTGGTGTCGGTGTGCATGGGGAGTACTGTACAACACAGAGAAGACTAGTAGAGATCATATAGCATCTTACTACTCGCTGATGGACAGCGACTGTAACGGGGTCTGTTGGGGGGTACATGGTGAAGGGGTCTAGAGAATCCAAATACGCTGATGGACAGCGACTGAAGAGGTTTTATGGGGGGACTTGGTGAAGGGGGGAGTATAGTAAACAGAATGTTCTTCACGTGATTGTAGATTAATGATTAAAAAAATTTTTTAAGTGCAATAAGTGCACAGCTCTGAATCATCAGAATAAAAGGTCAGAATCTGAGTGCTGCAAACAAAAGACACAGGGTTAAAAGAAGGGATGAAAACTCAAGACACCTACGTGCTTACTTACAGGAGACTCACTTGAGATCCAAGGACACAGACAAACTACAAGCCGAAGGTGTGTGGACAAGTACCCTACAAGAGTGAAACTGAAAAACAAACAATCAAACAAACAGATTCTGTTTGAGTCCCCAGCGACAGTCAGTAGAAAATAGCCCTATCTGGCCACCGTGAATTATTTTTGTTTGGTTTCAGCAGTTCCCAGCCATAGATTTAATGGTGCAGCAAAAGACTTCTAATTTTCTCTCACCTCAACAACTGAGTTGCTGTAATAATAAGCATCTGGGCCTTTATATCAGTGGGCTTTATGATGTTCACGAATGTGAAGGTGTAATAACCACCTAAAGAGGGAAGTATGGACACTCAAATAAATACGTCAATCCACAATATACTCTTAGCTCCCAACTGCTCCTGTCTAGAAATTGGTTTTCCTTTTTATTTGACCCTCCGTCCTATCAGCGTTGATCACGCCGATGCCCTTCAAACATGGTGGTGAGCAAAGCAACAAGTTTACTTTTCTGTCGACAACAGGCCCAGAGGAAGGATACTTGTGGTCCTCAGGAATCACTTAGTCAAAGAATGTGGCTAAATACAGACAGCAAGTTAGAAGGAGATGAAAGAGGACAGAGGATAGAGACAAGGGTTCAAGTCTCTGCACAACCATTTCCTGTTTTGTAGGTACACGCGGACGACTCGACCTGCAGGTGTCTCGGTGAACCCAGTTCTCTCCCTACAGCCTAGATACCTTGCAGGATATTTGGAAGCATTATGTAGGAAAGTGATACAGGCTATATGGTTAACTGTTTTGTACACAAGGACAGATGGGCAGACAAAAAGTTGACTGATTGATTGATAGATAGATAGACAGACAGATAAACAGATATTGGTACATATCGATTAACACAAAGCTACTGCTCATAACCAGGAGAGCAATGGGGAAAGCACATAGTGAAACTACAAATAAGAAAGAAGTATGAAATCCAATTTAAAAAGTGCAGTAAGCAGCCATAAGAAGAAAACAATCCCATCTTTTGCAATAACGTGTATGGAGCTAGAGGGTATTTTGCTCAGTCAAATAGGCCAGGCGGAGAAATACATGTACCAAATGATTTCACTCATGTGTGGAGTATGATAACAAAGAAAAACTGAAGGAAAAAACAGCAGCAGACTCACAGAAAACGAGAGTGGACTAACAGTTAACAAAGAGAAAGGGAATGGGTAGGGTTTCTGGGAAGGGAGTAATAAGGGCGGGGGAAAAGAATGGGGGCATTAGGATTAGCATGTATAATGTGTAGGGTGGGTTTTCATGGGTAGGGCTGTACAACGCAGAGTAGACAAGTAGTGATTCCACAGCATCTTAGTACATGCTGACAGACAGCGACTGTAACTGGGATTTGGTGGGGACTTGGTGAAGGGGGTAGACTAGTAAACAATGTTCTGCATGTGATTGTATATTAATGAGAACAAAAAAAATTTCAAATTGCAGTAAGAGCAAGGCTCTCAAATATCAGAATAAAAGTACAGGCTTTGAGTGCTAAAATCAAAAGACACAGGTTTAGAAGTACTGATGAAAACTCAAGACCACCTACGTGCTCCCTTACTGGAGACTCACTTGAGTTCCAAAGGCACAGACAAACTACAAGCTGAATGGGCGTGGACAGGTATCCTATACAAGTGAATCTGAGAAACAAAGAAACAAATGGATTCTGTTTGAGTTCCCAGAGACAGTCACTAGAAAATAGTCCTATCTAGCCAACGTGAATTCTTTTTCTTTGGTTTCAACAGTGCCCATGTATAGATTTAGTGGTACTGCAATGTCCTTCACATTTTTTCTCACCTCAACAAATGAATTGCTGTAAAAATATGCGTCTGGGCTTTTTAAATCAGTGGATTTTATGATATTCACGATTGTAAAGAAGTAATAACCACATAAAGAGGGAAGTTTGGACACTCAAACAAACACGTCTCTCCACAACACACACTTTGCTACCAAATGATCCTGTCTAGAAATAGGTGTTCCTTTTTATTTGTCCCTCCACCTACCAGTGGTGATCACGCCGATGTCCCTCAAACATGGTGGTTAGTAAAATATCAAGTATACTTTTCTGTCTACAACAGGCCCAGAGGAAGGATACTTGTGGTCTTCAGTGAGCACTTAGTCAATGAATGTGGCTAAATACAGTTAGCAAGCGAGAAGGAGGTAAAAGAGGACAGAGGACAGAGATAGGGGTTCAAGTCACTGCAACAACATTTACTGGTTTTCTAAGCACACGCAGCTGTCTCAATCTGCAAGTGTCTCAGGGAGCCCAGTGATCTCCCTACGGCCTAGTGACATTGCAATGTTTTTGGAAGCATAATGTAGGGAAGTGACATAGGTGATGTTGTTAACTATTCTGTACATAAGGATGATGGGCAGACAGAAAGATGATTGATTCATAGATAGACATATACATAGATGACAGATGATAGATTGATAGATGATACACATGATAGATATATGATAGGAAGCTAGATAGATGGATAGATAAATACAGAGAAGGATAGATAGAGAGATAGATAGATTGTTATATAGAAATTAGGTAGATATACAGACAGAGCGATAGATAGATAGATACAGATACATATCGATTGACACAAAGCTATTGCTCATAACCAGGTGATGAATGGTGAAAGCACGTAGCTAAACTACAAACAAAAAGGAAGAATGAAATCCAGTTTACAAAGTGCAGTAAGCAGCCATAAGAAGAAAACAAATCCTACCATTTGCAATGACGTGGATGGAGCTAGATGGTAGAATGTTCAGAGAAATGGGCCAGGTGGAGAAAGACAAGTACCAAATGATTTCACTCATGTGTAGAGTATAACAACAAAGAAAAACTGAAGAAAATAACAGCAGCAGACTCACAGAACCCGAGAGTTGACTAAAAGTTACCAAAGGGAAAAGGACTGGGCAGGGTATGTCTGAAGGGAGGGATAAGTGTGGGGAGAAAGAATGGGGGCATTAGGATTAGCACGTATATTGCATGGGGTCGGAGGGGGCATGGGGAGTGCTGTACAACACAGAGAAGACTAGTAGAGATTATATAGCATCTTACTACTCGCTGATGGACAGCAACTGTAATGCTGTCTGTGGGGGTGTATATGTTGAAGGGGTCTACAGCATCCATCTACGCTAATGGAGAGCGACAGTAAGATTTTTTGTGGGGGGAATTGTTGAAGGGGGAGCATAGTAAACATAATGTACTTCACGTGATTGTAGAACAGTGATAACAAAAAAAAATTTTTAAGTGCAATAAGGGCACAGTTCTGAATCCTCAGAATAAAAGGTCAGGCTCTGATTGCTGCAAACAAAAGACACAGGGTTAAAAGAAGGGATGAAAACTCAAGACACCTACGTGCTTACTTACAGGAGACTCACTTGAGATCCAAGCACAGAGACAAACTACAAGCTGAAGGTGTGGGGACAGGTAACCTACACAAGTGAAACTGAGAAACAAACAAACAAATGGATTCTGTTTGAGACCCCAGGAGAGTCAGTAGGAAATAGCCCTATCTAGCCACCGTGAATTCTTTTTGTTTGGTTTCAGCAAGGCCCAGGCATAGTTTTAGTGGTGCAGCAACGTACTTCTCATTTTCTTTCACCTCAAAAACTGATTTGCTGTGATAATAAGAACCTGGGCTTTTGAAATCAGTGGGCTTTATGATGTTCACGAATGTGAAGATGTAATAACCACCTAAAGACAGAAGTTTGGACCCTCAAATAAACACTTCACTCCACAACACATTCTTTGTTCCCAACTGCTCCTGTCTCGAAATAGGTGTTCCTTTATATTTGTTCCTCCATCTAACAGCAGTGATCACGCCGCTGTCCCTCAAACATGGTGGTGTGCAAAGAACCAAGTACACTTTTCTGTCGACAACAGGCCCAGATGAAGGATACTTGAAGTCTTCAGTGAGCACTTAGTCCATGAATGTGGCTAAATACAGTGAGCAAGCGAGAAGGATGTAAAAGATGACAGAGGACAGAGATACGTGTTCAAGTCCCTGCATCACCATTTACTGGTTTTCTAAGCACACGCGGCTGACTCGACCTGCAAGTGTCTCGGTGAACCCAGTGGTCTCCTTACGGCCTAGTTACCTTACAAGATTTTTGGGAGCATAATGTAGGGAAGTGACATAGGCTATGTTGTTAACTGTTCTGTAGATAAGGATAGCTGTGCAGACAAAAAGATGATTGATTCATAGACAGAGAGGTAGACAGATGACAGATGAAAGATAGAGAGATAGGGACATAGATTGATAGATGATATACATCATAGATAGATGATACGAAGATAGATAGATAGATACATAGATACATAGATAGATAGATACATAGATAGACAGACAGACCGTTAGATAGAAGATACAGATACACATCGATTGATACAAAGCTATTGCTCATAACCAGTAGAAGAATGGTGAAAGCACATAGGTAAACTACAGTCAAAAAGGAAGAATGAAATCCAGTTTAAAAAGTGCGGTTAGCAGCCTTAAGAAGTAAACAAATCCTACCGTTTGCAATGACGTGGATGGAGATGGAGAAATAGGCCAGGCGGAGAAAGACAAGTTCCAAGTGATTTCACTCATGTGTGGAGTATAACAGCAAAGAAAAACTGAAGGAAAAAAATAGCAGCAGACTCACAGAACCCGAGAGTTGACTAAAAGTTACCAAAGGGAAAAGGACTGGGCAGGGTGGTACTGAAGGGTGGGATAAGTGTGGGGAGAAAGAATGGGGGCATTAGGATTAGCATGTATAATGCGTGGTGTCGGTGTGCATGGGGAGTACTGTACAACACAGAGAAGACTAGTAGAGATCATATAGCATCTTACTACTCGCTGATGGACAGCGACTGTAACGGGGTCTGTTGGGGGGTACATGGTGAAGGGGTCTAGAGAATCCAAATACGCTGATGGACAGCGACTTTAAGAGGTTTTTGCTGGTGGACTTGGTTAAGGGGGAGCATAGTAAACATAATGTTTTTCACGTGATTGTAGATTAATGATGACAAAAAAAATTTTTTAAGTGCAATAAGTGCACAGCTCTGAATCATCAGAATAAAAGGTCAGAATCTGAGTGCTGCAAACAAAAGACACAGGGTTAAAAGAAGGGATGAAAACTCAAGACACCTACGTGCTTACTTACAGGAGACTCACTTGAGATCCAAGGACACAGACAAACTACAAGCCGAAGGTGTGTGGACAAGTACCCTACAAGAGTGAAACTGAAAAACAAACAATCAAACAAACAGATTCTGTTTGAGTCCCCAGCGACAGTCAGTAGAAAATAGCCCTATCTGGCCACCGTGAATTATTTTTGTTTGGTTTCAGCAGTTCCCAGCCATAGATTTAATGGTGCAGCAAAAGACTTCTAATTTTCTCTCACCTCAACAACTGAGTTGCTGTAATAATAAGCATCTGGGCCTTTATATCAGTGGGCTTTATGATGTTCACGAATGTGAAGGTGTAATAACCACCTAAAGAGGGAAGTATGGACACTCAAATAAATACGTCAATCCACAATATACTCTTAGCTCCCAACTGCTCCTGTCTAGAAATTGGTTTTCCTTTTTATTTGACCCTCCGTCCTATCAGCGTTGATCACGCCGATGCCCTTCAAACATGGTGGTGAGCAAAGCAACAAGTTTACTTTTCTGTCGACAACAGGCCCAGAGGAAGGATACTTGTGGTCCTCAGGAATCACTTAGTCAAAGAATGTGGCTAAATACAGACAGCAAGTTAGAAGGAGATGAAAGAGGACAGAGGATAGAGACAAGGGTTCAAGTCTCTGCACAACCATTTCCTGTTTTGTAGGTACACGCGGACGACTCGACCTGCAGGTGTCTCGGTGAACCCAGTTCTCTCCCTACAGCCTAGATACCTTGCAGGATATTTGGAAGCATTATGTAGGAAAGTGATACAGGCTATATGGTTAACTGTTTTGTACACAAGGACAGATGGGCAGACAAAAAGTTGACTGATTGATTGATAGATAGATAGACAGACAGATAAACAGATATTGGTACATATCGATTAACACAAAGCTACTGCTCATAACCAGGAGAGCAATGGGGAAAGCACATAGTGAAACTACAAATAAGAAAGAAGTATGAAATCCAATTTAAAAAGTGCAGTAAGCAGCCATAAGAAGAAAACAATCCCATCTTTTGCAATAACGTGTATGGAGCTAGAGGGTATTTTGCTCAGTCAAATAGGCCAGGCGGAGAAATACATGTACCAAATGATTTCACTCATGTGTGGAGTATGATAACAAAGAAAAACTGAAGGAAAAAACAGCAGCAGACTCACAGAAAACGAGAGTGGACTAACAGTTAACAAAGAGAAAGGGAATGGGTAGGGTTTCTGGGAAGGGAGTAATAAGGGCGGGGGAAAAGAATGGGGGCATTAGGATTAGCATGTATAATGTGTAGGGTGGGTTTTCATGGGTAGGGCTGTACAACGCAGAGTAGACAAGTAGTGATTCCACAGCATCTTAGTACATGCTGACAGACAGCGACTGTAACTGGGATTTGGTGGGGACTTGGTGAAGGGGGTAGACTAGTAAACAATGTTCTGCATGTGATTGTATATTAATGAGAACAAAAAAAATTTCAAATTGCAGTAAGAGCAAGGCTCTCAAATATCAGAATAAAAGTACAGGCTTTGAGTGCTAAAATCAAAAGACACAGGTTTAGAAGTACTGATGAAAACTCAAGACCACCTACGTGCTCCCTTACTGGAGACTCACTTGAGTTCCAAAGGCACAGACAAACTACAAGCTGAATGGGCGTGGACAGGTATCCTATACAAGTGAATCTGAGAAACAAAGAAACAAATGGATTCTGTTTGAGTTCCCAGAGACAGTCACTAGAAAATAGTCCTATCTAGCCAACGTGAATTCTTTTTCTTTGGTTTCAACAGTGCCCATGTATAGATTTAGTGGTACTGCAATGTCCTTCACATTTTTTCTCACCTCAACAAATGAATTGCTGTAAAAATATGCGTCTGGGCTTTTTAAATCAGTGGATTTTATGATATTCACGATTGTAAAGAAGTAATAACCACATAAAGAGGGAAGTTTGGACACTCAAACAAACACGTCTCTCCACAACACACACTTTGCTACCAAATGATCCTGTCTAGAAATAGGTGTTCCTTTTTATTTGTCCCTCCACCTACCAGTGGTGATCACGCCGATGTCCCTCAAACATGGTGGTTAGTAAAATATCAAGTATACTTTTCTGTCTACAACAGGCCCAGAGGAAGGATACTTGTGGTCTTCAGTGAGCACTTAGTCAATGAATGTGGCTAAATACAGTTAGCAAGCGAGAAGGAGGTAAAAGAGGACAGAGGACAGAGATAGGGGTTCAAGTCACTGCAACAACATTTACTGGTTTTCTAAGCACACGCAGCTGTCTCAATCTGCAAGTGTCTCAGGGAGCCCAGTGATCTCCCTACGGCCTAGTGACATTGCAATGTTTTTGGAAGCATAATGTAGGGAAGTGACATAGGTGATGTTGTTAACTATTCTGTACATAAGGATGATGGGCAGACAGAAAGATGATTGATTCATAGATAGACATATACATAGATGACAGATGATAGATTGATAGATGATACACATGATAGATATATGATAGGAAGCTAGATAGATGGATAGATAAATACAGAGAAGGATAGATAGAGAGATAGATAGATTGTTATATAGAAATTAGGTAGATATACAGACAGAGCGATAGATAGATAGATACAGATACATATCGATTGACACAAAGCTATTGCTCATAACCAGGTGATGAATGGTGAAAGCACGTAGCTAAACTACAAACAAAAAGGAAGAATGAAATCCAGTTTACAAAGTGCAGTAAGCAGCCATAAGAAGAAAACAAATCCTACCATTTGCAATGACGTGGATGGAGCTAGATGGTAGAATGTTCAGAGAAATGGGCCAGGTGGAGAAAGACAAGTACCAAATGATTTCACTCATGTGTAGAGTATAACAACAAAGAAAAACTGAAGAAAATAACAGCAGCAGACTCACAGAACCCGAGAGTTGACTAAAAGTTACCAAAGGGAAAAGGACTGGGCAGGGTATGTCTGAAGGGAGGGATAAGTGTGGGGAGAAAGAATGGGGGCATTAGGATTAGCACGTATATTGCATGGGGTCGGAGGGGGCATGGGGAGTGCTGTACAACACAGAGAAGACTAGTAGAGATTATATAGCATCTTACTACTCGCTGATGGACAGCAACTGTAATGCTGTCTGTGGGGGTGTATATGTTGAAGGGGTCTACAGCATCCATCTACGCTAATGGAGAGCGACAGTAAGATTTTTTGTGGGGGGAATTGTTGAAGGGGGAGCATAGTAAACATAATGTACTTCACGTGATTGTAGAACAGTGATAACAAAAAAAAATTTTTAAGTGCAATAAGGGCACAGTTCTGAATCCTCAGAATAAAAGGTCAGGCTCTGATTGCTGCAAACAAAAGACACAGGGTTAAAAGAAGGGATGAAAACTCAAGACACCTACGTGCTTACTTACAGGAGACTCACTTGAGATCCAAGCACAGAGACAAACTACAAGCTGAAGGTGTGGGGACAGGTAACCTACACAAGTGAAACTGAGAAACAAACAAACAAATGGATTCTGTTTGAGACCCCAGGAGAGTCAGTAGGAAATAGCCCTATCTAGCCACCGTGAATTCTTTTTGTTTGGTTTCAGCAAGGCCCAGGCATAGTTTTAGTGGTGCAGCAACGTACTTCTCATTTTCTTTCACCTCAAAAACTGATTTGCTGTGATAATAAGAACCTGGGCTTTTGAAATCAGTGGGCTTTATGATGTTCACGAATGTGAAGATGTAATAACCACCTAAAGACAGAAGTTTGGACCCTCAAATAAACACTTCACTCCACAACACATTCTTTGTTCCCAACTGCTCCTGTCTCGAAATAGGTGTTCCTTTATATTTGTTCCTCCATCTAACAGCAGTGATCACGCCGCTGTCCCTCAAACATGGTGGTGTGCAAAGAACCAAGTACACTTTTCTGTCGACAACAGGCCCAGATGAAGGATACTTGAAGTCTTCAGTGAGCACTTAGTCCATGAATGTGGCTAAATACAGTGAGCAAGCGAGAAGGATGTAAAAGATGACAGAGGACAGAGATACGTGTTCAAGTCCCTGCATCACCATTTACTGGTTTTCTAAGCACACGCGGCTGACTCGACCTGCAAGTGTCTCGGTGAACCCAGTGGTCTCCTTACGGCCTAGTTACCTTACAAGATTTTTGGGAGCATAATGTAGGGAAGTGACATAGGCTATGTTGTTAACTGTTCTGTAGATAAGGATAGCTGTGCAGACAAAAAGATGATTGATTCATAGACAGAGAGGTAGACAGATGACAGATGAAAGATAGAGAGATAGGGACATAGATTGATAGATGATATACATCATAGATAGATGATACGAAGATAGATAGATAGATACATAGATACATAGATAGATAGATACATAGATAGACAGACAGACCGTTAGATAGAAGATACAGATACACATCGATTGATACAAAGCTATTGCTCATAACCAGTAGAAGAATGGTGAAAGCACATAGGTAAACTACAGTCAAAAAGGAAGAATGAAATCCAGTTTAAAAAGTGCGGTTAGCAGCCTTAAGAAGTAAACAAATCCTACCGTTTGCAATGACGTGGATGGAGATGGAGAAATAGGCCAGGCGGAGAAAGACAAGTTCCAAGTGATTTCACTCATGTGTGGAGTATAACAGCAAAGAAAAACTGAAGGAAAAAAATAGCAGCAGACTCACAGAACCCGAGAGTTGACTAAAAGTTACCAAAGGGAAAAGGACTGGGCAGGGTGGTACTGAAGGGTGGGATAAGTGTGGGGAGAAAGAATGGGGGCATTAGGATTAGCATGTATAATGCGTGGTGTCGGTGTGCATGGGGAGTACTGTACAACACAGAGAAGACTAGTAGAGATCATATAGCATCTTACTACTCGCTGATGGACAGCGACTGTAACGGGGTCTGTTGGGGGGTACATGGTGAAGGGGTCTAGAGAATCCAAATACGCTGATGGACAGCGACTTTAAGAGGTTTTTGCTGGTGGACTTGGTTAAGGGGGAGCATAGTAAACATAATGTTTTTCACGTGATTGTAGATTAATGATGACAAAAAAAATTTTTTAAGTGCAATAAGTGCACAGCTCTGAATCATCAGAATAAAAGGTCAGAATCTGAGTGCTGCAAACAAAAGACACAGGGTTAAAAGAAGGGATGAAAACTCAAGACACCTACGTGCTTACTTACAGGAGACTCACTTGAGATCCAAGGACACAGACAAACTACAAGCCGAAGGTGTGTGGACAAGTACCCTACAAGAGTGAAACTGAAAAACAAACAATCAAACAAACAGATTCTGTTTGAGTCCCCAGCGACAGTCAGTAGAAAATAGCCCTATCTGGCCACCGTGAATTATTTTTGTTTGGTTTCAGCAGTTCCCAGCCATAGATTTAATGGTGCAGCAAAAGACTTCTAATTTTCTCTCACCTCAACAACTGAGTTGCTGTAATAATAAGCATCTGGGCCTTTATATCAGTGGGCTTTATGATGTTCACGAATGTGAAGGTGTAATAACCACCTAAAGAGGGAAGTATGGACACTCAAATAAATACGTCAATCCACAATATACTCTTAGCTCCCAACTGCTCCTGTCTAGAAATTGGTTTTCCTTTTTATTTGACCCTCCGTCCTATCAGCGTTGATCACGCCGATGCCCTTCAAACATGGTGGTGAGCAAAGCAACAAGTTTACTTTTCTGTCGAAAACAGGCCCAGAGGAAGGATACTTGTGGTCCTCAGGAATCACTTAGTCAAAGAATGTGGCTAAATACAGACAGCAAGTTAGAAGGAGATGAAAGAGGACAGAGGATAGAGACAAGGGTTCAAGTCTCTGCACAACCATTTCCTGTTTTGTAGGTACACGCGGTCGACTCGACCTGCAGGTGTCTCGGTGAACCCAGTTCTCTCCCTACAGCCTAGATACCTTGCAGGATTTTTGGAAGCATTATGTAGGAAAGTGATACAGGCTATATGGTTAACTGTTTTGTACACAAGGACAGATGGGCAGACAAAAAGATGACTGATTGATTGATAGATAGATAGACAGATAAATAGATATTGGTACATATCGATTAACACAAAGCTACTGCTCATAACCAGGAGAGCAATGGGGAAAGCACATAGTGAAACTACAAATAAGAAAGAAGTATGAAATCCAATTTAAAAAGTGCAGTAAGCAGCCATAAGAAGAAAACAATCCCATCTTTTGCAATAACGTGTATGGAGCTAGAGGGTATTTTGCTCAGTCAAATAGGCCAGGCGGAGAAATACATGTACCAAATGATTTCACTCATGTGTGGAGTATGATAACAAAGAAAAACTGAAGGAAAAAACAGCAGCAGACTCACAGAAAACGAGAGAGTTTACTAACAGTTAACAAAGAGAAAGGGAATGGGTAGGGTTTCTGGGAAGGGAGTAATAAGGGCGGGGGAAAAGAATGGGGGCATTAGGATTAGCATGTATAATGTGTAGGGTGGGTTTTCATGGGTAGGGCTGTACAACGCAGAGTAGACAAGTAGTGATTCCACAGCATCTTAGTACTTGCTGACAGACAGCGACTGTAACTGGGATTTGGTGGGGACTTGGTGAAGGGGGTAGACTAGTAAACAATGTTCTGCATGTGATTGTATATTAATGAGAACAAAAAAAATTTCAAATTGCAGTAAGAGCAAGGCTCTCAAATATCAGAATAAAAGTACAGGCTTTGAGTGCTAAAATCAAAAGACACAAGTTTAGAAGTACTGATGAAAACTCAAGACCACCTACGTGCTCCCTTACTGGAGACTCACTTGAGTTCCAAAGGCACAGACAAACTACAAGCTGAATGGGCGTGGACAGGTATCCTATACAAGTGAATCTGAGAAACAAAGAAACAAATGGATTCTGTTTGAGTTCCCAGAGACAGTCACTAGAAAATAGTCCTATCTAGCCACCGTGAATTCTTTTTCTTTGGTTTCAACAGTGCCCATGTATAGATTTAGTGGTACTGCAATGTCCTTCACATTTTTTCTCACCTCAACAAATGAATTGCTGTAAAAATATGCGTCTGGGCTTTTTAAATCAGTGGGTTTTATGATATTCACGATTGTAAAGAAGTAATAACCACATAAAGAGGGAAGTTTGGACACTCAAACAAACACGTCTCTCCACAACACACACTTTGCTACCAAATGATCCTGTCTATAAATAGGTGTTCCTTTTTATTTGTCCCTCCACATATAAGTGGTGATCACGCCGATGTCCCTCAAACATGGTGGTTAGTAAAATATCAAGTATACTTTTCTGTCTACAACAGGCCCAGAGGAAGGATACTTGTGGTCTTCAGTGAGCACTTAGTCAATGAATGTGGCTAAATACAGTTAGCAAGCGAGAAGGAGGTAAAAGAGGACAGAGGACAGAGATACGGGTTCAAGTCACTGCAACAACATTTACTGGTTTTCTAAGCACACGCAGCTGTCTCAATCTGCAAGTGTCTCAGGGAGCCCAGTGATCTCCCTACGGCCTATTTAGATTGCAATGTTTTTGGAAGCATAATGTAGGGAAGTGACATAGGTGATGTTGTTAACTATTCTGTACATAAGGATGATGGGCAGACAGAAAGATGATTGATTCATAGATAGACATATATATAGATGACAGATGATAGATAGATAGATGATACACATGATAGATATATGATAGGAAGCTAGATAGATGGATAGATAAATACAGAGAAGGATATATAGAGGGATAGATTGCTATATAGAAAGTTAGATATATATACAGACAGAGCGATAGATAGATAGATACAGATACATATCGATTGACACAAAGCTATTGCTCATAACCAGGTGATGAATGGTGAAAGCACGTAGCTAAACTACAAACAAAAAGGAAGAATGAAATCCAGTTTACAAAGTGCAGTAAGCAGCCTTAAGAAGAAAACAAATCCTACCATTTGCAATGACGTGGATGGAGCTAGATGGTAGAATGTTCAGAGAAATGGGCCAGGTGGAGAAAGACAAGTACCAAATGATTTCACTCATGTGTAGAGTATAACAACAAAGAAAAACTGAAGAAAAAACAGCAGCAGACTCACAGAACCCGAGAGTTGACTAAAAGTTACCAAAGGGAAAAGGACTGGGCAGGGATTGTCTGAAGGGAGGGACAAGTGTGGGGAGAAAGAATGGGGGGATTAGGATTAGCATGTATATTGCATGGGGTCGGAGAGGGCATGGGGAGTGCTGTACAACACAGAGAAGACTAGTAGAGATTATATAGCATCTTAATACTCGCTGAAGGACAGCAACTGTAATGGTGTCTGTGGGGGGGTATATGTTGAAGGGGTCTACAGCATCCATCTACGCTGATGGACAGCAACAGTAAGAGGTTTTGTTGGGGACTTGTTGAAGGTGTAGCATAGTAAACATAATGTACTTCACGTGATTGTAGAACAATGATAACAAAAAAATTTTTTTAAGTCCAATAAGGGCACAGTTCTGAATCCTCAGAATAAAAGGTCAGGCTCTGATTGCTGCAAACAAAAGACACAGGGTTAAAATTAGGGATGAAAACTCAAGACACCTACGTGCTTACTTACAGGAGACTCACTTGAGATCCAAGCACAGAGAGAAACTACAAGCTGAAGGTGTGGGGACAGGTAACCTACACAAGTGAAACTGAGAAACAAACAAACAAATGGATTCTGTTTGAGACCCCAGGAGAGTCAGTAGGAAATAGACCTATCTAGCCACCGTGAATTCTTTTTGTTTGGTTTCAGCAAGGCCCAGGCATAGTTTTAGTGGTGCAGCAACGTACTTCTCATTTTCTTTCACCTCAAAAACTGAGTTGCTGTGATAATAAGAACCTGGGCTTTTGAAATCAGTGGGCTTTATGATGTTCACGAATGTGAAGATGTAATAACCACCTAAAGACAGAAGTTTGGACCCTCAAATAAACACTTCACTCCACAACACATTCTTTGTTCCCAACTGCTCCTGTCTCGAAATAGGTGTTCCTTTATATTTGTTCCTCCATCTAACAGCAGTGATCACGCCGCTGTCCCTCAAACATGGTGGTGTGCAAAGAACCAAGTACACTTTTCTGTCGACAACAGGCCCAGATGAAGGATACTTGAAGTCTTCAGTGAGCACTTAGTCCATGAATGTGGCTAAATACAGTGAGCAAGCGAGAAGGATGTAAAAGATGACAGAGGACAGAGATACGTGTTCAAGTCCCTGCATCACCATTTACTGGTTTTCTAAGCACACGCGGCTGACTCGACGTGCAAGTGTCTCGGTGAACCTAGTGCTCTCCTTATGGCCTAGTTACCTTACAAGATTTTTGGGAGCATAATGTAGGGAAGTGACATAGGCTATGTTGTTAACTGTTCTGTAGATAAGGATAGCTGTGCAGACAAAAAGATGATTGATTCATAGACAGATAGGTAGACAGATGACAGATGAAAGATAGAGAGATAGGGACATAGATTGATAGATGATATACATCATAGATAGATGATATGAAGATAGATAGATAGATACATAGATACATAGATAGATAGATACATAGATAGACAGACAGACCGTTAGATAGAAGATACAGATACACATCGATTGATACAAAGCTATTGCTCATAACCAGTAGAAGAATGGTGAAAGCACATAGGTAAACTACAGACAAAAAGGAAGAATGAAATCCAGTTTGAAAAGTGCGGTAAGCAGCCTTAAAAGTAAACAAATCCTACCGTTTGCAATGACGTGGATGGAGATGGAGAAATAGGCCAGGCGGAGAAAGACAAGTTCCAAGTGATTTCACTCATGTGTGGAGTATAACAGCAAAGAAAAACTGAAAGAAAAAAATAGCAGCAGACTCACAGAACCCGAGAGTTGACTAAAAGTTACCAAAGGGAAAAGGACTGGGCAGGGTGGTTCTGAAGGGTGGGATAAGTGTGGGGAGAAAGAATGGGGTCATTAGGATTAGCATGTATAATGCGTTGTGTCGGTGTGCATGGGGAGTACTGTACAACACAGAGAAGACTAGTAGAGATCATATAGCATCTTACTACTCGCTGATGGACAGCGACTGTAACGGGGTCTGTTGGGGGTTACATGGTGAAGGGGTCTAGAGCATCCAAATACGCTGATGGACAGCGACTGAAGAGGTTTTATGGGGGGACTTGGTGAAGGGGGGAGTATAGTAAACATAATGTTCTTCACGTGATTGTAGATTAATGATAAAAAAAATTTTTTAAGTGCAATAAGTGCACAGCTGTGAATCATCAGAATAAAAGGTCAGAATCTGAGTGCTGCAAACAAAAGACACAGGGTTAAAAGAAGGGATGAAAACTCAAGACACCTACGTGCTTACTTACAGGAGACTCACTTGAGATCCAAGGACACAGACAAACTACAAGCCGAAGGTGTGTGGACAAGTACCCTACAAGAGTGAAACTGAAAAACAAACAATCAAACAAACAGATTCTGTTTGAGTCCCCAGAGACAGTCAGTAGAAAATAGCCCTATCTGGCCACCGTGAATTATTTTTGTTTGGTTTCAGCAGTTCCCAGCCATAGATTAAGTGGTGCAGCAACGGACTTCTAATTTTCTCTCACCTCAACAACTGAGTTGCTGTAATAATAAGCATCTGGGCCTTTTATATCAGTTGGCTTTATGATGTTCACGAATGTGAAGGTGTAATAACCACCTAAAGAGGGAAGTATGGACACTCAAATAAATACGTCAATCCACAATACACTCTTAGCTCCCAACTGCTCCTGTCTAGAAATTGGTTTTCCTTTTTATTTGACCCTCCGTCCTATCAGCGTTGATCACGCCGATGCCCTTCAAACATGGTGGTGACCAAAGCAACAAGTTTACTTTTCTGTCGACAACAGGCCCAGAGGAAGGATACTTGTGGTCTTCAGGAATCACTTAGTCAATGAATGTGGCTAAATACAGACAGCAAGTTAGAAGGAGATGAAAGAGGACAGAGGATAGAGACACGGGTTCAAGTCTCTGCACAACCATTTCCTGTTTTGTAGGTACACGCGGACGACTCGACCTGCAGGTGTCTCGGTGAACCCAGTGCTCTCCCTACAGCCTAGATACCTTGCAGGATTTTTGGAAGCATAATGTAGGAAAGTGATACAGGCTACATGGTTAACTGTTTTGTGCACAAGGACAGATGGGCAGACAAAAAGATGATTGATTGATTGATAGATAGATAGACAGATAAATAGATATTGGTACATATCAATTAACACAAAGCTACTGCTCATAACCAGGAGAGCAATGGGGAAAGCACATAGTGAAACTACAAATAAGAAAGAAGTATGAAATCCAATATAAAAAGTGCAGTAAGCAGCCATAAGAAGAAAACAATCCCATCTTTTGCAATAACGTGTATGGAGCTAGAGGGTATTTTGCTCAGTCAAATAGGCCAGGCGGAGAAATACATGTACCAAATGATTTCACTCAGGTGTGGAGTATGATAACAAAGAAAAAATGAAGGAAAAAACAGCAGCAGACTCACAGAAAACGAGAGTGGACTAACAGTTAACAAAGAGAAATGGAATGGGTAGGGTTTCTGGGAAGGGAGTAATAAGGGCGGGGGAAAAGAATGGGGGCATTAGGATTAGCATGTATAATGTGTAGGGTGGGTTTTCATGGGTAGGGCTGTACAACGCAGAGTAGACAAGTAGTGATTCCACAGCATCTTAGTACTTGCTGACAGACAGCGACTGTAACTGGGATTTGGTCGGGACTTGGTGAAGGGGGTAGACTAGTAAACAATGTTCTGCATGTGATTGTATATTAATGAGAACAAAAAAAATTTCAAATTGCAGTAAGAGCAAGGCTCTCAAATATCAGAATAAAAGTACAGGCTTTGAGTGCTAAAATCAAAAGACACAGGTTTAGAAGTACTGATGAAAACTCAAGACCACCTACGTGCTCCCTTACTGGAGACTCACTTGAGTTCCAAAGGCACAGACAAACTACAAGCTGAATGGGCGTGGACAGGTATCCTATACAAGTGAATCTGAGAAACAAAGAAACAAATGGATTCTGTTTGAGTTCCCAGAGACAGTCACTAGAAAATAGTCCTATCTAGCCAACGTGAATTCTTTTTCTTTGGTTTCAACAGTGCCCATGTATAGATTTAGTGGTACTGCAATGTCCTTCACATTTTTTCTCACCTCAACAAATGAATTGCTGTAAAAATATGCGTCTGGGCTTTTTAAATCAGTAGGTTTTATGATATTCACGATTGTAAAGAAGTAATAACCACATAAAGAGGGAAGTTTGGACACTCAAACAAACACGTCTCTCCACAACACACACTTTGCTACCAAATGATCCTCTCTAGAAATAGGTGTTCCTTTTTATTAGTCCCTCCACCTACCAGTGGTGATCACGCCTATGTCCCTCAAACATGGTGGTTAGTAAAAAATCAAGTATACTTTTCTGTCTACAACAGGCCCAGAGGAAGGATTCTTGTGGTCTTCAGTGAGCACTTAGTCAATGAATGTGGCTAAATACAGTTAGCAAGCGAGAAGGAGGTAAAAGAGGACAGAGGACAGAGATACGGGTTCAAGTCACTGCAACAACATTTACTGGTTTTCTAAGCACACGCAGCTGACTCAATCTGCAAGTGTCTCAGGGAGCCCAGTGATCTCCCTACGGCCTAGTGACATTGCCATGTTTTTGGGAGCATAATGTAGGGAAGTGACATAGGGGATATTGTTAACTATTCTGTACATAAGGACGATGGGCAGACAGAAAGATGATTGATTCATAGATAGACATATATATAGATGACAGATGATAGATAGATAGATGATACACATGATAGATATATGATAGGAAGCTAGATAGATGGATAGATAAATACAGAGAAGGATAGATAGAGAGATAGATAGAATGATATATAGAAAGATAGATATACAGAGTGATAATTAGATAGATACAGATACATATCGATTGACACAAAGCTATTGCTCATAACCAGGTGATGAATGGTGAAAGCACGTAGCTAAACTACAAACAAAAAGGAAGAATGAAATCCAGTTTAAAAAGTGCAATAAGCAGCCATAAGAAGAAAACAAATCGTACCATTTGCAATGACGTGGATGGAGCTAGATGGTAGAATGTTCAGAGAAATGGACCAGGTGGTGAAAGACAAGTACCAAATGATTTCACTCATGTGTAGAGTATAACAACAAAGAAAAACTGAAGAAAAAACAGCAGCAGACTCACAGAACCCGAGAGTTGACTAAAAGTTACCAAAGGGAAAAGGACAAGGCAGGGTTTGTCTGAAGGGAGGGATAAGTGTGGGGAGAAAGAATGGGGGCATTAGGATTAGCATGTATATTGCATGGGGTCGGAGGGGGCATGGGGAGTGCTGTACAACACAGAGAAGACTAGTAGAGATTATATAGCATCTTACTACTCGCTGATGGACAGCAACTGTAATGGTGTCTGTGGGGGGGTACATGGTGAAGGGGTCTACAGCATCCATCTACGCTGATGGACAGTGACAGTAAGAGGATTTCGGGGGGGACTTGTTGAAGGGGGAACATAGTAAACATAATGTACTTCACGTGATTGTAGAACAATGATAACAAAAAAATTTTTTAAGTGCAATAAGGGCACAGTTCTGAATCCTCAGAATAAAAGGTCAGGCTCTGATTGCTGCAAACAAAAGACACAGGGTTAAAAGAAGGGATGAAAACTCAAGACACCAACGTGCTTACTTACAGGAGACTCACTTGAGATCCAAGGACACAGACAAACTACAAGCTGAAGGTGTGTGGACAGGTAACCTACACAAGTGAAACTGAGAAACAAACAAACAAATGGATTCTGTTTGAGTCCCCAGGAGAGTCAGTAGGAAATAGCCCTATCTAGCCACCGTGAATTCTTTTTGTTTGGTTTCAGCAAGGCCCAGGCATAGTTTTAGTGGTGCAGCAACGTACTTCTCATTTTCTCTCACCTAAAAACTGAGTTGCTGTGATAATAAGAATCTGGGCTTTTGAAATCAGTGGGCTTTATGATGTTCACGAATGTGAAGATGTAATAACCACCTAAAGACAGAAGTTTGTACCCTCAAATAAACACTTCAATCCACAACACATTCTTTGTTCCCAACTGCTCCTCTCTCGAAATAGGTGTTCCTTTATATTTGTTCCTCCACCTAACAGCAGTGATCACGCCGATGTCCCTCAAACATGGTGGTGTGCAAAGAACCAAGTACACTTTTCTGTCGACAACAGGCCCAGATGAAGGATACTTGAGGTTTTCAGTGAGCACTTAGTCCATGAACGTGGCTAAATACAGTGAGCAAGCGAGAAGGAGGTAAAAGATGACAGAGGACAGAGATACGTGTTCAAGTCCCTGCAACACCATTTACTGGTTTTCTAAGCACACGCGGCTGAATCGACCTGCAAGTGTCTCGGTGAACCCAGTGCTCTCCTTACGGCCTAGTTACCTTACAAGATTTTTGGGAGCATAATGTCGGGAAGTGACATAGGCTATGTTGTTAACTGTTCTGTAGATAAGGATAGCTGTGCAGACAAAAAGATGATTGATTCATAGACAGAGAGGTAGAGAGATGACAGATGAAAGATAGAGAGATAGGGACATAGATTGATCTATGATAGACATCATAGATAGATGATACGAAGATAGATAGATAGATACACAGATACAAAGATAGATAGATACATAGATAGACAGATAGAACGTTAGATAGAAGATACAGATACACATCGATTGATACAAAGCTATTGCTCATAACCAGTAGAAGAATGGTGAAAGCACATAGGTAAACTACAGACAAAAAGGAAGAATGAAATCCAGTTTAAAAAGTGCGGTAAGCAGCCTTAAGAAGTAAACAAATCCTACCGTTTGCAATGACGTGGATGGAGATAGAGAAATAGGCCAGGCGGAGAAAGACAAGTACCAAGTGATTTCACTCATGTGTGAAGTATAACAGCAAAGAAAAACTGAAGGAAAAAAATAGCAGCAGACTCACAGAACCCGACAGTTGACTAAAAGTTACCAAAGGGAAAAGGACTGGGCATTGTGGTTCTGAAGGGTGGGATAAGTGTGGGGAGAAAGAATGGGGGCATTAGGATTAGCATGTATAATGCATGGTGTCGGGTGTGCATGGGGAGTACTGTACAACACAGAGAAGACTAGTAGAGATCATATAGCATCTTACTACTCGCTGATGGACAGCGACTGTAACGGGGTCTGTTGGGGGGTACATGGTGAAAGGGTTTAAAGCATCCAACTATGCTGATGGACAGCGACTTTAAGAGGTTTTTGCTGGTGGACTTGGTTAAGGGGGAGCATAGTAAACATAATGTTTTTCACGTGATTGTAGATTAATGATGACAAAAAAAATTTTTTAAGTGCAATAAGTGCACAGCTCTGAATCATCAGAATAAAAGGTCAGAATCTGAGTGCTGCAAACAAAAGACACAGGGTTAAAAGAAGGGATGAAAACTCAAGACACCTACGTGCTTACTTACAGGAGACTCACTTGAGATCCAAGGACACAGACAAACTACAAGCCGAAGGTGTGTGGACAAGTACCCTACAAGAGTGAAACTGAAAAACAAACAATCAAACAAACAGATTCTGTTTGAGTCCCCAGAGACAGTCAGTAGAAAATAGCCCTATCTGGCCACCGTGAATTATTTTTGTTTGGTTTCAGCAGTTCCCAGCCATAGATTTAGTGGTGCAGTAACGGACTTCTAATTTTCTCTCACCTCAACAACTGAGTTGCTGTAATAATAAGCATCTGGGCCTTTTATATCAGTGGGCTTTATGATGTTCACGAATGTGAAGGTGTAATAACCACCTAAAGAGGGAAGTATGAACACTCAAATAAATACGTCAATCCACAATACACTCTTAGCTCCCAACTGCTCCTGTCTAGAAATTGGTTTTCCTTTTTATTTGACCCTCCGTCCTATCAGCGTTGATCACGCCGAAGCCCTTCAAACATGGTGGTGAGCAAAGCAACAAGTTTACTTTTCTGTCGAAAACAGGCCCAGAGGAAGGATACTTGTGGTCCTCAGGAATCACTTAGTCAATGAATGTGGCTAAATACAGACAGCAAGTAAGAACGAGATGAAAGAGGACAGAGGATAGAGACTCGGGTTCAAGTCTCTGCACAACCATTTCCTGTTTTGTAGGTACACGCGGACGACTCGACCTGCAGGTGTCTCGGTGAACCCAGTGCTCTCCCTACAGCCTAGATACCTTGCAGGATTTTTGGAAGCATAATGTTGGAAAGTGATACAGGCTATATGGTTAACTGTTTTGTGCACAAGGACAGATGGTCAGACAAAAAGATGATTGATTGATTGATAGACAGATAAATAGATATTGGTACATATCGATTAAAACAAAACTACTGCTCATAACCAGGAGAGCAATGGGGAAAGCACATAGTGAAACTACAAATAAGAAAGAAGTATGAAATCCAATTTAAAAAGTTCAGTAAGCAGCCATAAGAAGAAAACAATCCCATCTTTTGCAATAACGTGTATGGAGCTAGAGGGTATTTTGCTCAGTCAAATAGGCCAGGCGGAGAAATACATGTACCAAATGATTTCACTCAGGTGTGGAGTATGATAACAAAGAAAAAATGAAGGAAAAAACAGCAGCAGACTCACAGAAAACGAGAGTGGACTAACAGTTAACAAAGAGAAATGGAATGGGTAGGGTTTCTGGGAAGGGAGTAATAAGGGCGGGGGAAAAGAATGGGGGCATTAGGATTAGCATGTATAATGTGTAGGGTGGGTTTTCATGGGTAGGGCTGTACAACGCAGAGTAGACAAGTAGTGATTCCACAGCATCTTAGTACTTGCTGACAGACAGCGACTGTAACTGGGATTTGGTCGGGACTTGGTGAAGGGGGTAGACTAGTAAACAATGTTCTGCATGTGATTGTATATTAATGAGAACAAAAAAAATTTCAAATTGCAGTAAGAGCAAGGCTCTCAAATATCAGAATAAAAGTACAGGCTTTGAGTGCTAAAATCAAAAGACACAGGTTTAGAAGTACTGATGAAAACTCAAGACCACCTACGTGCTCCCTTACTGGAGACTCACTTGAGTTCCAAAGGCACAGACAAACTACAAGCTGAATGGGCGTGGACAGGTATCCTATACAAGTGAATCTGAGAAACAAAGAAACAAATGGATTCTGTTTGAGTTCCCAGAGACAGTCACTAGAAAATAGTCCTATCTAGCCAACGTGAATTCTTTTTCTTTGGTTTCAACAGTGCCCATGTATAGATTTAGTGGTACTGCAATGTCCTTCACATTTTTTCTCACCTCAACAAATGAATTGCTGTAAAAATATGCGTCTGGGCTTTTAAAATCAGTGGGTTTTATGATATTCACGATTGTAAAGAAGTAATAACCACATAAAGAGGGAAGTTTGGACACTCAAACAAACACGTCTCTCCACAACACACACTTTGCTACCAAATGATCCTGTCTAGAAATAGGTGTTCCTTTTTATTAGTCCCTCCACCTACCAGTGGTGATCACGCCTATGTCCCTCAAACATGGTGGTTAGTAAAAAATCAAGTATGCTTTTCTGTCTACAACAGGCCCAGAGGAAGGATACTTGTGGTCTTCAGTGAGCACTTAGTCAATGAATGTGGCTAAATACAGTTAGCAAGCGAGAAGGAGGTAAAAGAGGACAGAGGACAGAGATACGGGTTCAAGTCACTGCAACAACATTTACTGGTTTTCTAAGCACACGCAGCTGACTCAATCTGCAAGTGTCTCAGGGAGCCCAGTGATCTCCCTACGGCCTAGTGACATTGCAATGTTTTTGGAAGCATAATGTAGGGAAGTGACATAGGGGATATTGTTAACTATTCTGTACATAAGGTCGATGGGCAGACAGAAAGATGATTGATTCATAGATAGACATATATATAGATGACAGATGATAGATAGATAGATGATACACATGATAGATATATGATAGGAAGCTAGATAGATGGATAGATAAATACAGAGAAGGATAGATAGAGAGATAGATAGAATGATATATAGAAAGATAGATATACAGAGTGATAATTAGATAGATACAGATACATATCGATTGACACAAAGCTATTGCTCATAACCAGGTGATGAATGGTGAAAGCACGTGGCTAAACTACAAACAAAAAGGAAGAATGAAATCCAGTGTACAAAGTGCAGTAAGCAGCCATAAGAAGAAAACAAATCGTACCATTTGCAATGACGTGGATGGAGCTAGATGGTAGAATGTTCAGAGAAATGGGCCAGGTGGTGAAAGACAAGTACCAAATGATTTCACTCATGTGTAGAGTATAACAACAAAGAAAAACTGAAGAAAAAAACAGCACCAGACTCACAGAACCCGAGAGTTGACTAAAAGTTACCAAAGGGAAAAGGACTGGGCAGGGTTTGTCTGAAGGGAGGGATAAGTGTGGGGAGAAAGAATGGGGTCGGAGGGGGCATGGGGAGTGCTGTACAACACAGAGAAGACTAGTAGAGATTATACTGCATCTTACTACTCGCTGTTGGACAGCAACTGTAATGGTGTCTGTGGGGGGGTACATGGTGAAGGGGTCTACAGCATCCATCTATGCTGATGGACAGCGACAGTAAGAGGTTTTGGGGGGGACTTGTTGAAGGGGGAGCATAGTAAACATAATGTACTTCACGTGATTGTAGAACAATGATAACAAAAAAAAATTTTCAAGTGCAATAAGTGCACAGTTCTGAATCCTCAGAATAAAAGGTCAGGCTCTGATTGCTGCAAACAAAAGACACAGGGTTAAAAGAAGGGATGAAAACTCAAGACACCTACGTGCTTACTTACAGGAGACTCACTTGAGATCCAAGGACACAGACAAACTACAAGCTGAAGGTGTGGGTCAGGTAACCTACACAAGTGAAACTGAGAAACAAACAAACAAATGGATTCTGTTTGAGTCCCCAGGAGAGTCAGTAGGAAATAGCCCTATCTAGCAACCGTGAATTCTTTTTGTTTGGTTTCAGCAAGGCCCAGGCATAGTTTCAGTGGTGCAGCAACGTACTTCTCATTTTCTCTCACCTCAAAAACTGAGTTGCTGTGATAATAAGAATCTGGGCTTTTGAAATCAGTGGGCTTTATGATGTTCACGAATGTGAAGATGTAATAACCACCTAAAGACAGAAGTTTGTACCCTCAAATAAACACTTCACTCCACAAAACATTCTTTGTTCCCAACTGCTCCTGTCTCGAAATAGGTGTTCCTTTATATTTGTTCCTCCACCTAACAGCAGTGATCACGCCGATGTCCCTCAAACATGGTGGTGTGCAAAGAACCAAGTACACTTTCTGTCGACAACAGGCACAGATGAAGGATACTTGAGGTCTTCAGTGAGCACTTAGTCCATGAATGTGGCTAAATACAGTGAGCAAGCGAGAAGGAGGTTAAAGATGACAGAGGACAGAGATACGTGTTCAAGTCCCTGCAACACCATTTACTGGTTTTCTAAGCACACGCGGCTGAATCGACCTGCAAGTGTCTCGGTGAACCCAGTGCTCTCCTTACGGCCTAGTTACCTTACAAGATTTTTGGGAGCATAATGTCGGGAAGTGACATAGGCTATGTTGTTAACTGTTCTGTAGATAAGGATAGCTGTGCAGACAAAAAGATGATTGATTCATAGACAGAGAGGTAGACAGATGACAGATGAAAGATAGAGAGATAGGGACATAGATTGATCTATGATAGACATCATAGATAGATGATACGAAGATAGATAGATAGATACACAGATACAAAGATAGATAGATACATAGATAGACAGATAGACTGTTAGATAGAAGATACAGATACACATCGATTGATACAAAGCTATTGCTCATAACCAGTAGAAGAATGGTGAAAGCACATAGGTAAACTACAGACAAAAAGGAAGAATGAAATCCAGTTTAAAAAGTGCGGTAAGCAGCCTTAAGAAGTAAACAAATCCTACCGTTTGCAATGACGTGGATGGAGATAGAGAAATAGGCCAGGCGGAGAAAGACAAGTACCAAGTGATTTCACTCATGTGTGGAGTATAACAGCAAAGAAAAACTGAAGGAAAAAAATAGCAGCAGACTCACAGAACCCGACAGTTGACTAAAAGTTACCAAAGGGAAAAGGACTGGGCATTGTGGTTCTGAAGGGTGGGATAAGTGTGGGGAGAAAGAATGGGGGCATTAGGATTAGCATGTATAATGCATGGTGTCGGGTGTGCATGGGCAGTACTGTACAACACAGAGAAGACTAGTAGAGATCATATAGCATCTTACTACTCGCTGATGGACAGCGACTGTAACGGGGTCTGTTGGGGGGTACATGGTGAAGGGTTCTAGAGCATCCAAATACGCTGATGGACAGCGACTGAAGAGGTTTTATGGGGGGACTTGGTGAAGGGGGGAGTATAGTAAACATAATGTTCTTCACGTGATTGTAGATTAATGATAAAAAAAATTTTTTAAGTGCAATAAGTGCACAGCTCTGAATCATCAGAATAAAAGGTCAGAATCTGAGTGCTGCAAACAAAAGACACAGGGTTAAAAGAAGGGATGAAAACTCAAGACACCTACGTGCTTACTTACAGGAGACTCACTTGAGATCCAAGGACACAGACAAACTACAAGCCGAAGGTGTGTGGACAAGTACCCTACAAGAGTGAAACTGAAAAACAAACAATCAAACAAACAGATTCTGTTTGAGTCCCCAGAGACAGTCAGTAGAAAATAGCCCTATCTGGCCACCGTGAATTATTTTTGTTTGGTTTCAGCAGTTCCCAGCCATAGATTTAGTGGTGCAGCAACGGACTTCTAATTTTCTCTCACCTCAACAACTGAGTTGCTGTAATAATAAGCATCTGGGCCTTTTATATCAGTGGGCTTTATGATGTTCACGAATGTGAAGGTGTAATAACCACCTAAAGAGGGAAGTATGGACACTCAAATAAATACGTCAATCCACAATACACTCTTAGCTCCCAACTGCTCCTGTCTAGAAATTGGTTTTCCTTTTTATTTGACCCTCCGTCCTATCAGCGTTGATCACGCCGATGCCCTTCAAACATGGTGGTGAGCAAAGCAACAAGTTTACTTTTCTGTCGACAACAGGCCCAGAGGAAGGATACTTGTGGTCCTCAGGAATCACTTAGTCAAAGAATGTGGCTAAATACAGACAGCAAGTTAGAAGGAGATGAAAGAGGACAGAGGATAGAGACAAGGGTTCAAGTGTCTGCACAACCATTTCCTGTTTTGTAGGTACACGCGGACGACTCGACCTGCAGGTGTCTCGGTGAACCCAGTTCTCTCCCTACAGCCTAGATACCTTGCAGGATTTTTGGAAGCATTATGTAGGAAAGTGATACAGGCTATATGGTTAACTGTTTTGTACACAAGGACAGATGGGCAGACAAAAAGATGACTGATTGATTGATAGATAGATAGACAGATAAATAGATATTGGTACATATCGATTAACACAAAGCTACTGCTCATAACCAGGAGAGCAATGGGGAAAGCACATAGTGAAACTACAAATAAGAAAGAAGTATGAAATCCAATTTAAAAAGTTCAGTAAGCAGCCATAAGAAGAAAACAATCCCATCTTTTGCAATAACGTGTATGGAGCTAGAGGGTATTTTGCTCAGTCAAATAGGCCAGGCGGAGAAATACATGTACCAAATGATTTCACTCAGGTGTGGAGTATGATAACAAAGAAAAAATGAAGGAAAAAACAGCAGCAGACTCACAGAAAACGAGAGTGGACTAACAGTTAACAAAGAGAAATGGAATGGGTAGGGTTTCTGGGAAGGGAGTAATAAGGGCGGGGGAAAAGAATGGGGGCATTAGGATTAGCATGTATAATGTGTAGGGTGGGTTTTCATGGGTAGGGCTGTACAACGCAGAGTAGACAAGTAGTGATTCCACAGCATCTTAGTACTTGCTGACAGACAGCGACTGTAACTGGGATTTGGTCGGGACTTGGTGAAGGGTTTAGACTAGTAAACAATGTTCTGCATGTGATTGTATATTAATGAGAACAAAAAAAATTTCAAATTGCAGTAAGAGCAAGGCTCTCAAATATCAGAATAAAAGTACAGGCTTTGAGTGCTAAAATCAAAAGACACAGGTTTAGAAGTACTGATGAAAACTCAAGACCACCTACGTGCTCCCTTACTGGAGACTCACTTGAGTTCCAAAGGCACAGACAAACTACAAGCTGAATGGGCGTGGACAGGTATCCTATACAAGTGAATCTGAGAAACAAAGAAACAAATGGATTCTGTTTGAGTTCCCAGAGACAGTCACTAGAAAATAGTCCTATCTAGCCAACGTGAATTCTTTTTGTTTGGTTTCAACAGTGCCCATGTATAGATTTAGTGGTACTGCAATGTCCTTCACATTTTTTCTCACCTCAACAAATGAATTGCTGTAAAAATATGCGTCTGGGCTTTTTAAATCAGTGGGTTTTATGATATTCACGATTGTAAAGAAGTAATAACCACATAAAGAGGGAAGTTTGGACACTCAAACAAACACGTCTCTCCACAACACACACTTTGCTACCAAATGATCCTGTCTAGAAATAGGTGTTCCTTTTTAATAGTCCCTCCACCTACCAGTGGTGATCAAGCCTATGTCCCTCAAACATGGTGGTTAGTAAAAAATCAAGTATGCCTTTCTGTCTACAACAGGCCCAGAGGAAGGATACTTGCGGTCTTCAGTGAGCACTTAGTCAATGAATGTGGCTAAATACAGTTAGCAAGCGAGAAGGAGGTAAAAGAGGACAGAGGACAGAGATACGGGTTCAAGTCACTGCAACAACATTTACTGGTTTTCTAAGCACACGCAGCTGACTCAATCTGCAAGTGTCTCAGGGAGCCCAGTGATCTCCCTACGGCCTAGTGACATTGCAATGTTTTTGGAAGCATAATGTAGGGAAGTGACATAGGGGATATTGTTAACTATTCTGTACATAAGGACGATGGGCAGACAGAAAGATGATTGATTCATAGATAGACATATATATAGATGACAGATGATAGATAGATAGATGATACACATGATAGATATATGATAGGAAGCTAGATAGATGGATAGATAAATACAGAGAAGGATAGATAGAGAGATAGATAGAATGATATATAGAAAGATAGATATACAGAGTGATAATTAGATAGATACAGATACATATCGATTGACACAAAGCTATTGCTCATAACCCGGTGATGAATGGTGAAAGCACGTGGCTAAACTACAAACAAAAGAAGAATGAAATCCAGTGTACAAAGTGCAGTAAGCAGCCATAAGAAGAAAACAAATCGTACCATTTGCAATGACGTGGATGGAGCTAGATGGTAGAATGTTCAGAGAAATGGGCCAGGTGGTGAAAGACAAGTACCAAATGATTTCACTCATGTGTAGAGTATAACAACAAAGAAAAACTGAAGAAAAAAACAGCAGCAGACTCACAGAACCCGAGAGTTGACTAAACGTTACCAAAGGGAAAAGGACTGGGCAGGGTTTGTCTGAAGGGAGGGATAAGTGTGGGGAGAAAGAATGGGGTCGGAGGGGGCATGGGGAGTGCTGTACAACACAGAGAAGACTAGTAGAGATTATATTGCATCTTACTACTCGCTGATGGACAGCAACTGTAATGCTGTCTGTGGGGGGGTACATGGTGAAGGGGTCTACAGCATCCATCTACGCTGATGGACAGCGACAGTAAGAGGTTTTGGGGGGGGACTTGTTGAAGGGGGAGCATAGTAAACATAATGTACTTCACGTGATGGTAGAACAATGATAAGAAAAAAAATTTTTTAATTGCAATAAGGGCACAGTTCTGAATCCTCAGAATAAAAGGTCAGGCTCTGATTGCTGCAAACAAAAGACACGGGGTTAAAAGAAGGGATGAAAACTCAAGACACCTACGTGCTTACTTACAGGAGACTCACTTGAGATCCAAGCACAGAGACATACTACAAGCTGAAGGTTTGGGGACAGGAAACCTACACAAGTGAAACTGAGAAACAAACAAACAAATGGATTCTGTTTGAGTCCCCAGGAGAGTCAGTAGGAAATAGCCCTATCTAGCAACCGTGAATTCTTTTTGTTTGGTTTCAGCAAGGCCCAGGCATAGTTTCAGTGGTGCAGCAACGTACTTCTCATTTTCTCTCACCTCAAAAACTGAGTTGCTGTGATAATAAGAATCTGGGCTTTTGAAATCAGTGGGCTTTATGATGTTCACGAATGTGAAGATGTAATAACCACCTAAAGACAGAAGTTTGGACCCTCAAATAAACACTTCACTCCACAACACATTCTTTGTTCCCAACTGCTCCTGTCTCGAAATAGGTGTTCCTTTATATTTGTTCCTCCACCTAACAGCAGTGATCATGCCAATGTCCCTCAAACATGGTGGTGTGCAAAGAACCAAGTACACTTTTCTGTCGACAACAGGCCCAGATGAAGGATACTTGAAGTCTTCAGTGAGCACTTAGTCCATGAATGTGGCTAAATACAGTGAGCAAGCGAGAAGGAGGTAAAAGATGACAGAGGAGAGAGATACATGTTCAAGTCCCTGCAACACCATTTACTGGTTTTCTAAGCACACGCAGCTGACTCGACCTGCATGTGTCTCGGTGAACCCAGTGCTCTCCTTACGGCCTAGTTACCTTACAAGATTTTTGGGAGCATAATGTAGGGAAGTGTCATAGGCTATGTTGTTAACTGTTCTGTAGATAAGGAAAGCTGTGCAGACAAAAAGATGACTGATTCATAGACAGATAGGTAGACAGATGACAGATGAAAGATAGAGAGATAGGGACATAGATTGATAGATGATAGACATCTTAGATAGATGATACGAAGATAGATAGATACATAGATACTTAGATAGATAGATACATAGATAGACAGACAGACCGTTAGATAGAAGATACAGATACACATCGATTGATACAAAGCTATTGCTCATAACCAGTAGAAGAATGGTGAAAGCACATAGGTAAACTACAGACCAAAAGGAAGAATGAAATCCAGTTTAAAAAGTGCGGTAAGCAGCCTTAAGAAGTAAACAAATCCTACCGTTTGCAATGACGTGGATGGAGATAGAGAAATAGGCCAGGCGGAGAAAGACAAGTACCAAGTGATTTCACTCATGTGTGGAGTATAACAGTAAAGAAAAACTGAAGGAAAAACATAGCAGTAGACTCACAGAACCCGAGAGTTGACTAAAAGTTACCAAAGGGAAAAGGACTGGTCAGGGTGGTTCTGAAGGGTGGGATAAGTGTGGGGAGAAAGAATGGGGGCATTAGGATTAGCATGTATAATGCGTGGTGTCGGGTGTGCATGGGGAGTACTGTACAACACAGAGAAGACTATTAGAGATCATATAGCATCTTACTACTCGCTGATGGACAGCGACTGTAACGGGGTCTGTTGGGGGGTACATGGTGAAAGGGTTTAAAGCATCCAACTATGCTGATGGACAGCGACTTTAAGAGGTTTTTGCTGGTGGACTTTATTTAAGGGGGAGCATAGTAAACATAATGTTTTTCACGTGATTGTAGATTAATGATGACAAAAAAAATTTTTTAAGTGCAATAAGTGCACAGCTCTGAATCATCAGAATAAAAGGTCAGAATCTGAGTGCTGCAAACAAAAGACACAGGGTTAAAAGAAGGGATGAAAACTCAAGACACCTACGTGCTTACTTACAGGAGACTCACTTGAGATCCAAGGACACAGACAAACTACAAGCCGAAGGTGTGTGGACAAGTACCCTACAAGAGTGAAACTGAAAAACAAACAATCAAACAAACAGATTCTGTTTGAGTCCCCAGAGACAGTCAGTAGAAAATAGCCCTATCTGGCCACCGTGAATTATTTTTGTTTGGTTTCAGCAGTTCCCAGCCATAGATTTAGTGGTGCAGCAACGGACTTCTAATTTTCTCTCACCTCAACAACTGAGTTGCTGTAATAATAAGCATCTGGGCCTTTTAAATCAGTGGGCTTTATGATGTTCACGAATGTGAAGGTGTAATAACCACCTAAAGAGGGAAGTTTGGACACTCAAATAAATACGTCACTCCACAATACACTCTTAGCTCCCAACTGCTCCTGTCTAGAAATTGGTTTTCCTTTTTATTTGACCCTCCGTCCTATCAGCGTTGATCACGCCGATGCCCTTCAAACATGGTGGTGAGCAAAGCAACAAGTTTACTTTTCTGTCGACAACAGGCCCAGAGGAAGGATACTTGTGGTCCTCAGGAATCACTTAGTCAATGAATGTGGCTAAATACAGACAGCAAGTTAGAAGGAGATGAAAGAGGACAGAGGATAGAGACACGGGTTCAAGTCTCTGCACAACCATTTCCTGTTTTGTAGGTACACGCGGACGACTCGACCTGCAGGTGTCTCGGTGAACCCAGTGCTCTCCCTACAGCCTAGATACCTTGCAGGATTTTTGGAAGCATAATGTAGGAAAGTGATACAGGCTATATGGTTAACTGTTTTGTACACAAGGACAGATGGGCAGACAAAAAGATGATTGATTGATTGATAGATAGATAGACAGACAGATAAATAGATATTGGTACATATCGATTAACACAAAGCTACTGCTCATAACCAGGAGAGCAATGGGGAAAGCACATAGTGAAACTACAAATAAGAAAGAAGTATGAAATCCAATTTAAAAAGTGCAGTAAGCAGCCTTAAGAAGAAAACAATCCCATCTTTTGCAATAACGTGTATGGAGCTAGAGGGTATTTTGCTCAGTCAAATAGGCCAGGCGGAGAAATACATGTACCAAATCATTTCACTCATGTGAGGAGTACGATAACAAAGAAAAACTGAAGGAAAAAACAGCAGCAGACTCACAGAAAACGGGAGTGGACTAACAGTTAACAAAGAGAAAGGGAATGGGTAGGGTTTCTGGGAAGGGAGTAATAAGGGCGGGGGAAAAGAATGGGGGCATTAGGATTAGCATGTATAATGTGTAGGGTAGGTTTTCATGGGTAGGGCTGTACAACACAGAGTAGACAAGTAGTGATTCCACAGCATCTTAGTACATGCTGTCAGACAGCGACTGTAACTGGGATTTGGTGGGGACTTGGTGAAGGGGGTAGACTAGTAAACAATGTTCTGCATGTGATTGTATATTAATGAGAACAAAAAAAATTTCAAATTGCAGTAAGAGCAAGGCTCTCAAATATCAGAATAAAAGTACAGGCTTTGAGTGCTAAAATCAAAAGACACAGGTTTAGAAGTACTGATGAAAACTCAAGACCACCTACGTGCTCCCTTACTGGAGACTCACTTGAGTTCCAAAGGCACAGACAAACTACAAGCTGAATGGGCATGGACAGGTATCCTATACAAGTGAATCTGAGAAACAAAGAAACAAATGGATTCTGTTTGAGTTCCCAGAGACAGTCACTAGAAAATAGTCCTATCTAGCCAACGTGAATTCTTTTTCTTTGGTTTCAACAGTGCCCATGTATAGATTTAGTGTTACTGCAATGTCCTTCACATTTTTTCTCACCTCAACAAATGAATTGCTGTAAAAATATGCGTCTGGGCTTTTTAAATCAGTGGGTTTTATGATATTCACGATTGTAAAGAATTAATAACCACATAAAGAGGGAAGTTTGGACACTCAAACAAACACGTCTCTCCACAACACACACTTTGCTACCAAATGATCCTGTCTAGAAATAGGTGTTCCTTTTTATTAGTCCCTCCACCTACCAGTGGTGATCACGCCTATGTCCCTCAAACATGGTGGTTAGTAAAAAATCAAGTATACTTTTCTGTCTACAACAGGCCCAGAGGAAGGATTCTTGTGGTCTTCAGTGAGCACTTAGTCAATGAATGTGGCTAAATACAGTTAGCAAGCGAGAAGGAGGTAAAAGAGGACAGAGGACAGAGATACGGGTTCAAGTCACTGCAACAACATTTACTGGTTTTCTAAGCACACGCAGCTGACTCAATCTGCAAGTGTCTCAGGGAGCCCAGTGATCTCCCTACGGCCTAGTGACATTGCAATGTTTTTGGAAGCATAATGTAGGGAAGTGACATAGGGGATATTGTTAACTATTCTGTACATAAGGACGATGGGCAGACAGAAAGATGATTGATTCATAGATAGACATATATATAGATGACAGATGATAGATAGATGATACACATGATAGATATATGATAGGAAGCTAGATAGTTGGATAGATAAATACAGAGAAGGATAGATAGAGAGATAGATAGAATGATATATAGAAAGATAGATATACAGAGTGATAATTAGATAGATACAGATACATATCGATTGACACAAAGCTATTGCTCATAACCAGGTGATGAATGGTGAAAGCACGTGGCTAAACTACAAACAAAAAGGAAGAATGAAATCCAGTTTACAAAGTGCAATAAGCAGCCATAAGAAGAAAACAAATCGTACCATTTGCAATGACGTGGATGGAGCTAGATGGTAGAATGTTCAGAGAAATGGGCCAGGTGGTGAAAGACAAGTACCAAATGATTTCACTCATGTGTAGAGTATAACAACAAAGAAAAACTGAAGAAAAAAACAGCAGCAGACTCACAGAACCCGAGAGTTGACTAAAAGTTAACAAAGGGAAAAGGACTGGGCAGGGTTTGTCTGAAGGGAGGGATAAGTGTGGGGAGAAAGAATGGGGGCATTAGGATTAGCATGTATATTGCATGGGGTCGGAGGGGGCATGGGGAGTGCTGTACAACACAGAGAAGACTAGTAGAGATTATACAGCATCTTACTACTCGCTGATGGACAGCAACTGTAATGGTGTCTGTGGGGCGGTACATGGTGAAGGGGTCTACAGCATCCATCTATGCTGATGGACAGCGACAGTAAGAGGTTTTGGGGGGGACTTGTTGAAGGGGGAGCATAGAAAACATAATGTACTTCACGTGATTGTAGAACAATGATAACAAAAAAAAATTTTTAAGTGCAATAAGGGCACAGTTCTGAATCCTCAGAATAAAAGGTCAGGCTCTGATTGCTGCAAACAAAAGACACAGGGTTAAAAGAAGGGATGAAAACTCAAGACACCAACGTGCTTACTTACAGGAGACTCACTTGAGATCCAAGGACACATTGAAATCAGTGGGCTTTATGATGTTCACGAATGTGAAGATGTAATAACCACCTAAAGACAGAAGTTTGGACCCTCAAATAAACACTTCACTCCACAACACATTCTTTGTTAACAACTGCTCCTGTCTCGAAATAGGTGTTCCTTTATATTTGTTCTTCCACCTAACAGCAGTGATCACGCCGATGTCCCTCTAACATGGTGGTGTGCAAAGAACCAAGTACACTTTTCTGTCGACAACAGGCCCAGATGAAGGATACTTGAGGTCTTCAGTGAGCACTTAGTCCATGAATGTGGCTAAATACAGTGAGCAAGCGAGAAGGAGGTAAAAGATGACAGAGGACAGAGATACGTGTTCAAGTCCCTGCAACACCATTTACTGGTTTTCTAAGCACACGCATCTGAATCGACCTGCAAGTGTCTCGTTGAACCCAGTGCTCTCCTTACGGCCTAGTTACCTTACAAGATTTTTGGGAGCATAATGTCGGGAAGTGACATAGGCTATGTTGTTAACTGTTCTGTAGATAAGGATAGCTGTGCAGACAAAAAGATGATTGATTCATAGACAGAGAGGTAGACAGATGACAGATGAAAGATAGAGAGATAGGGACATAGATTGATAGATGATAAACATCATACATAGATGATACGAAGATAGATAGATAGATACACAGATACAAAGATAGATAGATACATAGATAGACAGATAGACCGTTAGATAGAAGATACAGATACACATCGATTGATACAAAGCTATTGCTCATAACCAGTAGAAGAATGGTGAAAGCACATAGGTAAACTACAGACAAAAAGGAAGAATGAAATCCAGTTTAAAAAGTGCGGTAAGCAGCCTTAAGAAGTAAACAAATCCTACCGTTTGCAAAGACGTGGATGGAGATAGAGAAATAGGCCAGGCGGAGAAAGACAAGTACCAAGTGATTTCACTCATGTGTGGAGTATAACAGCAAAGAAAAACTGAAGGAAAAAAATAGCAGCAGACTCACAGAACCCGACAGTTGACTAAAAGTTACCAAAGGGAAAACTACTGGGCATTGTGGTTCTGAAGGGTGGGATAAGTGTGGGGAGAAAGAATGGGGGCATTAGGATTAGCATGTATAATGCATGGTGTCGGGTGTGCATGGGCAGTACTGTACAACACAGAGAAGACTAGTAGAGATCATATAGCATCTTACTACTCGCTGATGGACAGCGACTGTAACGGGGTCTGTTGGGGGGTACATGGTGAAAGGGTTTAAAGCATCCAACTATGCTGATGGACAGCGACTTTAAGAGGTTTTTGCTGGTGGACTTGGTTAAGGGGGAGCATAGTAAACATAATGTTTTTCACGTGATTGTAGATTAATGATGACAAAAAAAATTTTTTAAGTGCAATAAGTGCACAGCTCTGAATCATCAGAATAAAAGGTCAGAATCTGAGTGCTGCAAACAAAAGACACAGGGTTAAAAGAAGGGATGAAAACTCAAGACACCTACGTGCTTACTTACAGGAGACTCACTTGAGATCCAAGGACACAGACAAACTACAAGCCGAAGGTGTGTGGACAAGTACCCTACAAGAGTGAAACTGAAAAACAAACAATCAAACAAACAGATTCTGTTTGAGTCCCCAGAGACAGTCAGTAGAAAATAGCCCTATCTGGCCACCGTGAATTATTTTTGTTTGGTTTCAGCAGTTCCCAGCCATAGATTTAGTGGTGCAGCAACGGACTTCTAATTTTCTCTCACCTCAACAACTGAGTTGCTGTAATAATAAGCATCTGGGCCTTTTAAATCAGTGGGCTTTATGATGTTCACGAATGTGAAGGTGTAATAACCACCTAAAGAGGGAAGTTTGGACACTCAAATAAATACGTCACTCCACAATACACTCTTAGCTCCCAACTGCTCCTGTCTAGAAATTGGTTTTCCTTTTTATTTGACCCTCCGTCCTATCAGCGTTGATCACGCCGATGCCCTTCAAACATGGTGGTGAGCAAAGCAACAAGTTTACTTTTCTGTCGACAACAGGCCCAGAGGAAGGATACTTGTGGTCCTCAGGAATCACTTAGTCAATGAATGTGGCTAAATACAGACAGCAAGTTAGAAGGAGATGAAAGAGGACAGAGGATAGAGACACGGGTTCAAGTCTCTGCACAACCATTTCCTGTTTTGTAGGTACACGCGGACGACTCGACCTGCAGGTGTCTCGGTGAACCCAGTGCTCTCCCTACAGCCTAGATACCTTGCAGGATTTTTGGAAGCATAATGTAGGAAAGTGATACAGGCTATATGGTTAACTGTTTTGTACACAAGGACAGATGGGCAGACAAAAAGATGATTGATTGATTGATAGATAGATAGACAGACAGATAAATAGATATTGGTACATATCGATTAACACAAAGCTACTGCTCATAACCAGGAGAGCAATGGGGAAAGCACATAGTGAAACTACAAATAAGAAAGAAGTATGAAATCCAATTTAAAAAGTGCAGTAAGCAGCCTTAAGAAGAAAACAATCCCATCTTTTGCAATAACGTGTATGGAGCTAGAGGGTATTTTGCTCAGTCAAATAGGCCAGGCGGAGAAATACATGTACCAAATCATTTCACTCATGTGAGGAGTATGATAACAAAGAAAAACTGAAGGAAAAAACAGCAGCAGACTCACAGAAAACGGGAGTGGACTAACAGTTAACAAAGAGAAAGGGAATGGGTAGGGTTTCTGGGAAGGGAGTAATAAGGGCGGGGGAAAAGAATGGGGGCATTAGGATTAGCATGTATAATGTGTAGGGTAGGTTTTCATGGGTAGGGCTGTACAACACAGAGTAGACAAGTAGTGATTCCACAGCATCTTAGTACATGCTGTCAGACAGCGACTGTAACTGGGATTTGGTGGGGACTTGGTGAAGGGGGTAGACTAGTAAACAATGTTCTGCATGTGATTGTATATTAATGAGAACAAAAAAAATTTCAAATTGCAGTAAGAGCAAGGCTCTCAAATATCAGAATAAAAGTACAGGCTTTGAGTGCTAAAATCAAAAGACACAGGTTTAGAAGTACTGATGAAAACTCAAGACCACCTACGTGCTCCCTTACTGGAGACTCACTTGAGTTCCAAAGGCACAGACAAACTACAAGCTGAATGGGCATGGACAGGTATCCTATACAAGTGAATCTGAGAAACAAAGAAACAAATGGATTCTGTTTGAGTTCCCAGAGACAGTCACTAGAAAATAGTCCTATCTAGCCAACGTGAATTCTTTTTCTTTGGTTTCAACAGTGCCCATGTATAGATTTAGTGTTACTGCAATGTCCTTCACATTTTTTCTCACCTCAACAAATGAATTGCTGTAAAAATATGCGTCTGGGCTTTTTAAATCAGTGGGTT